>NC_143014.1:268369851-268726101 GCF_055824585.1 Amblyomma mixtum | reverse complement strand
GTTGCCAAACTTTTCCCATAACTTCGGGACTTTCGAGAACATCACTGTCACTATCGAATATCGCGCCAGCAGCTTTTTGAACGTAAGACCCTTTTGTAATAGAGAATTTCACAACCTCATACGCTAGATCATTACGCTTTTCATGAATATTGGCTCATCGATGGAAAGTCTCCCAAGGGAACTGAGAATCCAGAGTGCAAATTCAAACTAGCACTCTGTACGAGTTGACATTGGGGGTCTCCTGTTCCTATTTGTTCATGACCTTGCCCCATAACATTGGCGCTCTTCAGAACACCACTCTCATTGCCAAACATAGCACTTGCAGCTTTTTGAACCTGACACTCTTTTGAACTCAAACTTTTCACAACCTCATTCGCTTCATCATTGCGCTTCCAGAGGTAGCTCGGAACCCACAGAGCAAATTTAAATTAACACTCTGTAAGAGTTTCCATTTGTGGCCTCCATTTGCTCCCTTCATTGATGAACTTTTCCCATAACTTCGCCACTGTTCAGAACATCAATGTAACTACCATGGCGTAGCAGCTTTTTGAACCTGACACCATTTTGAACTCAAGCCTTTCACAACCTCATTCGCTAGATCATTTGGCTTCCAACGGAAGCTCGAAATCCAGAAAAGAAATTTAAATTAATACTCTGTACAACAAGTTACAATTGGTGGCCTCCTGTTTCCCTCTTCGTCGACGGCCTGTTCCGATAACTTGGCGCTTTTCAGAACATCGCTCTCACTACCATATATGACGTCCGCAGCTTTTTGAACCTAAAACCCTCTTGAACTCAAGTCTTACAAACCCTCATTCGCTAGACCATTACGCTTTTCAAATCCATTGGTCCAACAATATGAAGTCTCCAAAGGCAGCTCGAAACAGAAGGAGCTAATTGAAATTAACACTCTGTACAATGAGCTACTATTGGTGGCCTCCTCTTTCTCTCTTCATTGATGAACTTTCCCCATAACTTCGGCGCTGTTCAGAAAGTCACTCCCACTACCAAATATGGAACCAGCTGCTTTTTGAACCTGAGACCCTTTTGATCTAGAGCCTTTCACAACCTCACTCGTTAGATCATTACGATTTTCATATCTATTGGTTCAACGATGGGAGGTCTACAAAAGCAACTCGGAATCCAGAGTGCCAGTTCAACTTAACACTGTACAACGAAACATTGGTGGCCTCCTGTTTCTCTTTGTTCATTACATTGTCCCATATTCTGCGGTATTCATAACAGCAATCTCACTACCGAATTTGGCGCCACCAGGTTTTTCAACACGAAACCCTTTCAACTCAAGCCTTTCTCAACCTCATTCGCTAGATCAATACGATTCCAAAGGCAGCTCGGAATACAGAGGGCAAATTTAGATTAGCACTTTGTACAACGAGTTGCCATTGCTGGCCTCCTGTTTCTGTCTTCATTGATGAACTTTTCCTCTAACTTCGCTGCTGCTCAAAATATCTCTCTCACTACCGAATATGGCATCAGCAGCTTTTTGAACCTATCCCCGTTTTTGAACTCAAGCTGTTCGCAATCTCTCTCCGTATATAGTTACGGTTTTCATGTCTATTGATTCAACGATATGAATTCTCCAAAGGGAACTCGGAATCCGGGGGCCAGATTTAAATTAACATTCTGTACAAGGAGTTTTCATTTGTGGCCTCCTTTGCTCTCTTCATCGATCAACTTTTCCCATAAATTCGACAATTCGACGCAGTTCAAAACATCGCTCTCACTACCAAATATGGCGTCCGCACCTTTTTCAACCTGACACCCTTTTGAACTCAAGCCTTTCACAACCTCATTTGCTAGATCATCATGCTTTTCATGTCTATTAGTTCAACGATGGGAAGTCTCCAAACATAGTTCGAAATACAGAGAGATAATTTAAATTAACAATCTGTACTATGAGCTACCATTGGTGGCCTCCTGTTTCTCTTCGTTGATGAACCTTTCGCACAACTTCGCCGCTGTTGAGAACATCACTCTCACTACCGAATATGGCGCCGGCAGCTTCTAGAACCTAAGTCCATTTTGTACTAGACACTTTCACATCATTCGCTATATCATTACACTTTTCATGGCTATTGGTTCAACGAAGGGAAGTCCCCAAAGGCAACTCGGTATCTAGAGTGCAAATTCAAATTAACACTCTGTACAATGAGTTGACACTGGAAGCCTCGTGTTCATTTTTGTTGATGACCTTGTCCCATGACTTCGGCGCTATTAAGAACATCACTCTCTCTACCGAATATGGCGCCAGCAGCCTTTCGAACCTGACACCTTTTTGAACTCAAGCCTTTCACAACCTGATTCGCAAGATCATTAAGATTCCAACGGCAGTTAGGAATCCAGAGAGCAATATTTAAATTAACACTCTGTACAACGAGTCACCCCCTGTTTTGTCATTGATGCCCTTTTCCCATAACATCGGCTCGGAACATCATTCTCATTACCGAATATGGCGACCAGAGCTTTTTCAATCTGAGACCTTTTTGAACTCCATCTCTTCGCAATCTCACCCCTAGATCATTACGCTTTTCATGTCTATTTGTCGAACGATGGGACGTCTCCAAAGACAACTCGGAGTCCATAGTGCATATTTAAATTAACACTATGTACCACGAGTTGCACATGGAGGCCTCCTGTTTCTCTCTTCATTGATGAACTTTTCCCATAACTTACGCGCTGCTCAGAGCATCACTCTCAATACGGCGGCAGGAGATTTTGAACCAAGACCCTTTTGAACTCAACGTTTTCGCAATCTCATTCCCTAGATCATTACGCTTTTCACGCCATGTCTCAACAATGGGAAGTCTCCAAAGGCAATTCCGAATCCAGAGTGCAAATTTAAATTGACACTCGGTACAACGAGCCTCAATTGGTGGCCTCATGTTTCTCTCTTCGTTGATAAACTTTTCCCATAACTTCGGCACTTTCGAGAACATCACTGTCACTATCGAATATCGCGCCAGCAGCTTTTTGAACGTAAGACCCTTTTGTACTAGAGAATTTCACAACCTCATACGCTAGATCATTACGCTTTTCATGAATATTGGCTCATCGATGGAAAGTCTCCCAAGGGAACTGAGAATCCAGAGTGCAAATTCAAACTAGCACTCTGTACGAGTTGACATTGGGGGTCTCCTGTTCCTATTTGTTCATGACCTTGCCCCATAACATTGGCGCTCTTCAGAACACCACTCTCATTGCCAAACATAGCACTTGCAGCTTTTTGAACCTGACACTCTTTTGAACTCAAACTTTTCACAACCTCATTCGCTTCATCATTGCGCTTCCAGAGGTAGCTCGGAACCCACAGAGCAAATTTAAATTAACACTCTGTAAGAGTTTCCATTTGTGGCCTCCATTTGCTCCCTTCATTGATGAACTTTTCCCATAACTTCGCCACTGTTCAGAACATCATTGTAACTACCATGGCGTAGCAGCTTTTTGAACCTGACACCCTTTTGAACTCAAGCCTTTCACAACCTCATTCGCTACATCATTTGGCTTCCAACAGAAGCTCGAAATCCAGATTAGAAATTTAAATTAATACTCTGTACAACAAGTTACAATTGGTGGCCTCCTGTGTCCCTCTTCGTTCATGAGCTTTCCCCATAACTTCGGCATTGTTCAGAAGATCACTCCCACTACCACATATGGCACCGCCTGCTTTTTGAGCCTGAGACCCTTTTGAACTAGAGCCTTTCACAACCTCGCTCGTTAGATCATTACGCTTTTCATATCTATTGGTTCAACGATGGGAGGTCTCCAGAGGCAACTCGGAATCCAGAGTGCCAGTTCAACTTAACACTCTGTACAACGAGTTGACATTGGTGGCCTCCTGTTTCTCGTTGTTTATTACCTTGTCTCATAACTTCTGCGGTATTCAGAACATCATTCTCACTACCAAATTGGGCACCAGCAGGTTTTTCAACATGACACCCTTTCGAATTCAAGCCTTTCACAACCTCATTCGGTAGATCAGTACGATTCCAAAGGCAGCTCGGAATCCAGAGAGAAAATTTAGATTCACACTTTCTACAACGAGTTGCCATTCCTGGCCTCCTGTTGGCTCTTCATTAATGAACTTTTCCTCTAACTTCGGTGCTGTTCAAAACATCCCTCTCACTATCGAATATGGCACCAGCAGCTTTTTGAACCTATACCCTTTTGAACTCAATCTTTTCGCAATCTCTCTCCCTATATAATTACGGTTTTCATGTCTATTGATTCAACGATCGGAATTCTCCAAAGGGAACTCGGAATCCGGGGGCCAAATTTAAATTAACATTCTGTACAAGGAGTTTTCATTTCTGGCCTCCGGTTGCTCTCTTCATCGATGAAGTTTTCCCATTAATTCGACGCTGTTCAAAACATCGCTCTCACTACCAAATATGGCGTCCGCACCTTTTTGAACCAGACACTCTTTTGAACTCAAGCCTTTCACAACCTCATTTGCTAGATCATCATGATTTCATGTCATTAGTTCAACGATGGGAAGTCTCCAAACATAGTTCGAAATACAGAGAGATAATTTAAATTAACAATCTGTACTATGAGATAACATTGGTGGCCTCCTGTTTCTCTTCGTCGATGAACTTTTGCCATAACTTCGCCGCTATTCAGAACATCACTCTCAATATCGAATATAGCGCCAGCAGCGTTTTGAACCTGAGATCATCTTGAACTAGTGCCTTTCAGAACATCATTCTCTAGACGATGAGACTTTTCGATTCCATTGGTCCAACAATGGGAAGTCTCCAAAGGACACTCGGAATCCAGAGTGCAAATTCAAATTAACACTCTGTACAATGAGTTCACAATGGAGGCCTCCTGTTCCTTTTTGTTGATGATCTTGTCCCATAACTTCGGCGCTATTAAGAACATCACTCTCTCTCTCTAATATGGCGCCAGTAGCCTTTAGAGCCTGACACATTTTGAACTCAAGCCTTTCACAACCTGACTCACTAGATCATTACGATTCCAAATGCAGGTCGGAATCCAGTGAGCAAAATTAAATTCACACTCTGTACAACGAGTCACCATTGGTTACCCCCTGTTTTGTCGTTGACGCCTTTTTCCCATAAATTCGGCGCAGTTCACAACGTCATTCTCTCTACCGAATTTGGCGACCACAGCTTTTTCAATCAGATACCTTTTTGAACTATATCTTTTCGCAAACTTGCTCCTAGATCGTATCGCTTTTCATGTCTACTTGTTCAACAATGAGACGTCTCTAAAGGCAACTCGGAAGCCATAGTGGAAATTTAAATTAACACTATGCATAACGAGTTGCCCATGGTGGCCTCCTGTTTCTTTCTTCATTGACGAACGTTTCCCATAACTTCGGCACCTTCGAGAACATCACTCTCACTATTGAATATCGCGCCAGCAGCTTTTTGAACATCAGACCCTTTTGAACTAGAGAATTTCGCAACCTCATTCGTTAGATCATTACGCTTTTCATGTCTATTGGTTCATCGATGGAAAGTCTCCGAAGGGACCTCAAAATCCAGAGTGCAAATTCAAATTAACACTGTACAATGAGGTGACATTGAAGGCCTCCTGTTCCTTTTTGTTGAGGACCTTGTCCCATAACTTCGGCGTTGTTCAGAACATCACTCCCACTACCACATATGGCACCGCCTGCTTTTTGAGCCTGAGACCCTTTTGAACTAGAGCCTTTCACAACCTCGCTCGTTAGATCATTACGCTTTTCATATCTATTGGTTCAACGATGGGAGGTCTCCAGAGGCTACTCGTAATCTAGAGTGCCAGTTCAACTTAACACTCTGTACAACGAGTTGACATTGGTGGCGTCCTGTTTCTCGTTGTTTATTACCTTGTCTCATAACTTCTGCGGCCTTCAGAACATCATTCTCACTACCAAATTGGGCGCCAGCAGGTTTTTCAACATGACAGCATTTCGAATTGAAGCCTTTCACAACCTCATTCGGTAGATCAGTACGATTCCAAAGGCAGCTCGGAATCCAGAGAGAAAATTTAGATTCACACTTTCTACAACGAGTTGCCATTCCTGGCCTCCTGTTGGCTCTTCATTGATGAACTTTTCCTCTAACTTCGGTGCTGTTCAAAACATCCCTCTCACTATCAAATATGGCATCAGCAGCTTTTTGAACCTATACCCTTTTGAACTCAAGCTTTTCGCAATCTCTCTCCCTATATAATTACGGCTTTCATGTCTATTGATTCAACGATCGGAATTCTCCAAAGGGAACTCGGAATCCGGGGGCCAAATTTAAATTAACATTCTGTACAAGGAGTTTTCATTTCTGGCTTCCTGTTGCTCTCTACATCGATGAACTTTTCCCATTAATTCGACGCTGTTCAAAACATCGCTCTCACTACCAAATATGGCGTCCGCACCTTTTTGAACCAGACACTCTTTTGAACTCAAGCCTTTCACAACCTCATTTGCTAGATCATCATGATTTCATGTCATTAGTTCAACGATGGGAAGTCTCCAAACATAGTTCGAAATACAGAGATAATTTAAATTAACTATCTGTACTATGAGCTAACATTGGTGGCCTCCTGTTTCTCTTCGTCGATGAACTTTTGCCATAACTTCGCCGCTATTCAGGACATCACTCTCAATATCGAATATATTGCCAGCAGCGTTTTGAACCTGAGATCATCTTGAACTAGCGTCTTTCAGAACATCATTCTCTAGACCATGAGACTTTTCGATTCCATTGGTCCAACAATGGGGTCCCCAAAGGACACTCGGTATCCATAGTGCAAATTAAGATTAACACTCTGTACAATGAGTTGACATTGGAGGCCTCCTGTTCCTTTTTGTTGATGATCTTGTCCCATAACTTCGGCGCTATTAAGAACATCACTCTCTCTCTCTCTCTAATATGGTGCTAGCAGCCTTTAGAGCCTGACACATTTTGAACTCAAGCCTTTCACAACCTGATTCACTAGACCATTACGATTCCAAATGCAGCTCGGAATCCAGAGAGCAAAATTAAATTCACACTCTGTACAACGAGTCACCATTGGTTACCCCCTGTTTTGTCGTTGACGCCTTTTTCCCATAAATTTGGCGCAGTTCACAAAGTCATTCTCTCTACCGAATTTGGCGACCACAGCTTTTTCAATCAGATACCTTTTTGAACTATATCTTTTCGAAATCTTACTCCTAGATCGTATCGCTTTTCATGTCTACTTGTTCAACAATGGGACGTCTCCAAAGGCAACTCGGAAGCCATAGTGGAAATTTAAATTAACACTATGCATAACGAGTTGCCCATGGTGGCCTCCTGTTTCTTTCTTCATTGACGAACGTTTCCTATAACTTCGGCACCTTCGAGAACATGACTCTCACTATTAAATATCGCGCCAGCAGCTTTTGGAACATCAGACCCTTTTGAACTAGAGAATTTCGCAACCTCATTCGTTAGATCATTACGCTTTTCATGTCTATTGGTTCATCGATGGAAAGTCTCCCAAGTGAACTCAAAATCCAGAGTGCAAATTCAAATTAACACTCTGTACAATGAGGTGACATTGAAGGCCTCCTGTTCCTTTTTGTTGAGGACCTTGTCCCATAACTTCGGCGTTATTCAGAACATCACTCTCACTAGCGAATAGGGTGCAACAAGCTTTTTGGACCTGACACCTTTTGAACGCAACCCTTTCACAGCCTCATTTGCAAGATCATTACACTTTTCAAATTCATTGGTCGACAAAGGGAAGTCTCCAAAGGCAGCTCGAAATACAGAGAGGAAATTGAAATTAACTCTCTATACAATGAGCTGCCATTGGTGGCCTCCTATTTCTCTCTTCGTTGATGGACTTTTCCCATAACTTCGGCGCTGTTCAGAAAATTACTCTCACTATAGAATATGGGGCCACCAGCTTTTTGAGCGCTAGTCCATTTTGTACTAGAGACTTTCACAACCTCATTCGCCAGATCATTACGCTTTTCATGTCTATTGGTTCAACGATGGAAAGGCCCCAAAGGCAACTCAGAATCCACAGTGCAAATTCAAATTAACACGCCGTACAACGCGTTGACTTTGGTGGCCGTCTGTTTCTCTTTGTTTATGATCTTGTCCCATCACTTCGGCGCTATTCAGAACATCGCTCTCACTACCGAATATGGCGCCAGCACCTTTTTGATCCAGACACCCTTTTGAACACAAGCCTTTCACAACCTCAATCGCTAGACCATTACGACTCCAAAGGAAGCTCGGAAGCTAGCAAGCAAAATTTAAATTAATATCCAGTACAACGAGTTACCATTGGTGGCCTCCTCTTTCTCTTTGTTGATTATCTTGTCCCAAAACTTCTGCGGTATTCATAACATCACTCTCACTACCCAATTCGGCGCCAGTAGGTTTTTCAACATGACACCCTTTTGAAGTTAAGCCTTTCACAACCTCATTCGCTAGATCATTTGTTGTTGTTTGTTTTATGGGGTTTAACGTCCCAAAGCGACTAAGGCTATGAGAGACGCCGTAGTGGAGGGCTCCGGAAGTTTCGACCACCTGGGGTTCTTTAACGTGCACTGACATCGCACAGTACACGGGCCTCGAATTTCTCCTCCAAAGAAATTCAACCGCCGCGGCCGGGATCGAACCCGCGTCTTTCGGGACAGCAGCCGAGCACCATAGCCACTGAGCCACCGCGGCGGCTTGCTAGATCATTTCGCTTCCAATGGTAGCTCGAAATCCAGAGAGGAAATTTAATTTAATACTCTGTACAACAAGTTACTATTGGTGGCCTCCTGTTTCCCTCTTCGTCGAAGACCTTTTCCGATAACTTGGGCGCGGTTCAAAACATCGCTCTCACTACCATATATGGCGTCCGCAGCTTTTTGAACCTGGAACCCTCTTGAACTCAAGCCTTACAGAACCTGATTCGTTAGACGATTACGCTTTTCAAACCCATTGTCCAACAATAGGAAGTCTCCAAAGGCAGCTCGAAATACAGAGAGCAAATTGAAATTAACTCTCTGTACTATGAGCTACCATTGGTGGCCTCCTGTTTCTCTCTTCGTTGATGAACTTCCCCCATAACTTCGGCACTGTTCAGAACATCACTCCCACTACCGAATATGGCACCAGCTGCTTTTTGAATCTGAGACCCTTTTCAACTAGAGCCTTTCACAACCTGACTAGTTAGATCATTACGCTTTTCATATCTATTGGTTCAACGATGGGAGTTCTCCAAAGGCAACATGGAATCCAGAGTGCCAGTTCAACTTTACACTCTGTACAACGAGTTGCCATTGCTGGCCTCCTGTTTCTCTCTTGATTGATGAACTTTTCCTCTAACTTCGGTGCTGTTCAGAACATCACTCTCACTACCCAATACGGCACCAGCAGCTTTTTGAACCTATACCCTTTTAAACTCAAGCTTTTCGCAATCTCTATCCCTATATCATTACGGTTTTCATGTCTATTGATTCAACGATATGAAGCCTCCAAAGGGAACTCGGAATCCGGAGCGCAAATTTAAAATAACGTTCTATACAAGGAGGTTCCATTTTGGCTTCCTATAGCTCTCTTCATCGATGAACTTTTCCCATAAATTCAGCGCTGTTCAAAACATCGCTCTCACTACAAAATATGGCGTTCGCAGCTTTTTGAACCTGACACCCTTTTGAACTCAATCCTTTCACAATCTCATTTCCTAGATCATTAAGCTTTTCATGTCTATTAGTTCAACGATGGGAAGTATCCAAAGATAGTTCGATATAGAGAGAGAAATTTTAAATTAACACTCTGTACAATGAGCTACCATTGCTGGCCTCCTGTTTTTCTTCTTTGATCAACTTTTCCCATAACTTCGCCGCTGTTCAGAACATCACTCTCACTACCGAATACGGCGCCAGTAGCTTCTTGAACCTAAGTCCATTTTGTACTAGAGACTTTCACAACCTCATTCGCTAGATCATTACACTTTTCATGGCTATTGGTTCAACGAAGGGAAGTCCCCAAAGGCAACTCGGTATCTAGAGTGCAAATTCAAATTAACACTCTGTACAATGAGTTGAAACTGGGGGCCTGGTGTTCATTTTTGTTGATGACCTTGTCCCATAACTTCGGCGCTATTAAGAACATCACTTTCTCTACCGAATATAGCGCCAGCAGCCATTCGAACCTGACACCTTTTTGAACTCAGGCCTTTCACAACCTGATTCGCTAGATCATTAAGATTCCAACGGGAGTTAGGAATCCAGAGAGCAAAATTTAAATTAACACTCTGTACAATGAGTCACCATTGGTTATAGCCCGTTTTGTCGTTGATGCCCTTTTCCCATAACTTCGGCGCGGGTCAGAACATCATTCTCACTACCGAATATGGCGACCACAGCTTTTTCAATCTGAGACCGTTTTAACTCAATCTTTTCGCAATCTCACCCCTTGATCATTACGATTTTCATGTCTATTCGTTCAGCGATGGGCCGTCTCCAAAGACAACTCGGAATACATAGTGCAAATTTAAATTAACACTCTGTATAACGAGTTCCCCATGGTGGCCTCCTGTTTCTCTCTTCATTGATGCCCTTTTCCCATAACTTCGGCGCTGTTCAGAACATCACTCTCACTACCCCATACGGTGGCAAGAGCTTTTTGCATCTAGACCCTTTTGAACTAAAGGGTTTAGCAATCTAATTCCCTAGATCATTACGCTTTTCACGCCATGTTTCCACAATGGGAAGTCTGCAAAGGCAATTCGGAATCCAGAGCGCAAATTTAAATTGACACTATGTACAATGAGCTACCATTGGTGGCCTCTTCTCTCTCTCTTCGTTGACGAACTTTCCCCATAACTTCGGCACTTTCGAGAACATCACTCCCACTATCGAATATCGCGCCAGCAGCTTTTTGAACCTAAGACCCTTTTGTACTAGAGAATTTCACAACTTCATACTCTAGATCATTACGCTTTTCTTGTCTATTGGTTCATCGTTGGAAAGTCTCCCAAGGGAACTCAGAATGCAGTGTGAAAATTCAAATTAACACTCTGTACAAAGAGTTGACATTGGAGGCTTCCTGTTCTTTTTCGTTGATGACCTTGTCCCATAACTTCGGCGCTATTCAGAACATCACTCTCACTACCGAATATGGCGTGACAAGCTTTTTGAACCTGACACCATTTTGAACTCAAGCCTTTCACAACCTCATTCGCTAGATTTTTATTTATTTATTTATTTATTTATTTATTTATTTATTTATTTATTTATTTATTTATTTATTTATACAATAATGCAGGTCGTTAAGACCCAAGCAGGAGTGGGATAAACATACAGAGAACTCCGACGACCAGCAGAAGACGACGCCAACAGCAGAATTCAGCAGAAGCGATGTAGTAAATACGGAGCATTAAAATAAAACAAGTCCCAACAAACAACAGACAATAATTAACGGTCAAGTACTTGTTCAATGGCGGAAAGCACATTTTCCGATACAAACACATGAGGGGGTAGGTTGCTTCATTCTGCTATAGTTCGAGGAAAGAAAGAATATTTAAAGTTATTGGTGCGGGCAAACAAAGGAGATAATTTATGCGGATGGCAATGCCTTGTTACTCTAGTTGTTGAAGGTTTCATATACAATGAAGGGTCAATACGGAACTGAGAATGGTAGAGTTTAAAGAGGAATTTAATTCTTGCTAGCTTTCTCCAGTAGTCTAAGAGTTTGATTTTGTTGATTCTCTTTAATTCAGATGGGGAGTCATGTCGACGGTACCGGTTATATATGAAGCGAACTGCTGACCTTCGAATCCGTTCAAGTTTGCTAATGTCTTTTTTAGTGAAAAGGTCCAAAACCTCACATGCGCACTGCAATCTAGATTTTATCAGTGTGTTGTAGGCCAGAAGCTTTACATGGGAGGGGCAGTATTTCAGTCTGTGTCTTAACTGGCCGAGTCTGCGGCGCGCCGAGGAGCAGATATTGTCAACATGAGCGGACCAGCTTAAATGTTCTGTAATCGTAAGCCCAAATATTTAAAACAGTCAGTTTGAGCTATTGAGATCCGCTTGATAGTGTACTGGTGAGCAAGAGGAGACTTTTTGTTTGTGATACGCATGAAAACAGTTTTATCAGGATTCAGTTTCATGTCCCAGCGATTACACCAACTGGAAACAGCATTAAGACTTTCATTAAGCAGAGCCTGATCATTGCTATTTTTAACAGCCTTGAAGAGCAAGCAGTCATCCGCAAATAATCGAATACTGACGCTTTCATATATGACGGAGGTTAATTTAACAAAACTTCTGTTGGGGCTACATGGTGCATAGCTTATATTGAAATGAAATTTAAGCGCACACGAAAAACACACACAAGAGGAGGATACACACAGGACAGGCGCTAGCTTCATCTGATTTATTCGCATGTAAGAGAGCGAAAATATATACATAAAACGAGACATGCGCAGTAAAGAAACAGATCGTCATATCCCAATGCGTGCTCAAGGTATCTGTATTCTGCCTGCAAAAGATTAACTGACGTATCACTCACACAGTCATGCCCCCTCTTCCTGATGTGAAAGGCTTCTAATAATTCACGTGCCGTCTTATCACCCCCTCTGCCAAGTATCTTTATCTCCTACAGCCGCGGCTCGCACGCTCTGCAAATATATGTATATATGTTCGCTCTCTTACATGCGAATAAATCAGACGAAGTTAGCGCCTGTCCTGTGTGTATCCTCCTCCTGTGTGCGTTCTTCGTGTGCGCTTAAATTTCATTTCAATATAAGACGGAAGTTAAGTCGTTTACATAAATTGAGAAAAGAAGAGGGCCTAGGACGCTGCTCTGCGGGGCACCAGAATTGACAGAGAGGACGTCGGAATGGTGCCCTTCGAAATCAACATATTGCTGGCGCTTATCAAGATATGACGATACCCAGTCAATTACAGTTCGTGGTAAACCCAGCTCGTCAAGTCTGAATAGCAGACCGGAATGAGTTACCTTATCGAATGCCTTGCTGAAGTCCAGGAATATAACGTCAATCTGACCGGAACTATCGATAATGGAGGAAAACGAATGAATTGTGGAAACTAGTTGTGTGCTTGTCGACAGGCCTTTGCGGAAACCGTGCTGGAAAGGAGAGAGTATGTTTTTACTATCGAGGAAATCAGTGATATAGTTGGAAATGATATGTTTCATGAGTTTGCATGAAGTGCTGATGAGAGATATCGGTCGGTAGTTGGTTAACTGAGAGCGGTCACCTTTCTTAAATACAGGCACGACACGTGCGAGCCTCCAGTCAGACGGGACGTCGGCACTAGAAAAAGACAAACGAAAAATGACAAGAAACCGGGCAAGCGATTCAGCGTAACGGCGCAAGAAGGCATTTAGAATACCATCAGGGCCGCACGATGATTTAGGATTCAGATTTAGGAGCATAGAATAGATGCCCTCATAGGATATAAATTCCAGGCTGACACTGCTCGTGCCGTTAAAATAAGAGGGTCGGGGGCGGGAATCTGAACAAACTGACTAAAAGAAAAGATTAAATTCTGTGGCTATCTGCGGCTTGTCGCGAACAGTTTTTTTGCCGGTCTTGATGTGATCGATGGATTTGCGTGTATCAGAGGTAAGGTGGCGCCAGAATTTGGCAGGATCGCTCTTCATGAACTGCGGTAATGTGGAAGACTAATAAAACTGCTTACTTGAGCGAAGTTTTTCTGCAAGTAAAGGTTGGTTGGTTGATGGGGTTTAACGCCCCAGAGCGACTAAGGCTAAGAGAGACGCCGTAGTGGAGGGCTCCGGAAATTTCGACCACCTGGGGTTCTTTAACGTGCACTTACATCGCACAGTACACGGGCCTCTAGAATTTCTCCTCCAAAGAAAATCAACCGCCGCGGCCGGGATCGAACCCGCGACTTTCGGGTCAGCAGCCGAGCACCATAACCACTGAGCCACCCAGGCGGCTACAAGTAAAGGTCTTAAGTTTAGAAGCACAGGGTTGTTCTTCGTGTGCTTTCTGACCCCTTTTATTCTGCGTAATAAATGAATTATTTCGCGGCTGATCCATGGGTTTTTAGAACGCACATTCTAAGTTTTGCTCGGAATGAAGTGTTGAATACAGAAATGGCAAGCAGATTTGAATTTATTCCATGGATTATTACCATCATTTCCCGTTTATTATTGACATCATTACACTTTTCAAATTCATTGGTCGACAACAGAAAGTCTCCAACGGCAGCTCGAAATACAGAGAGCAAATTCAAATTAACACTCTGTACAATGAGCTGCCGATGGTGGCCTCCTATTTCTCTCTTCGTTGATGGACTTTTCCCATAACTTCAGCGCTGCTCAGAAAATTACTCTCACTATAGAATATGGCGCCAGCAGCTTTTTGAACCTAAGTCCGTTTTGTACTAGAGACTTTCACAACCTCATTCGCTAGATCATTACGCTTTTCATGTCTATTGGTCCAACGATGGGAAGTCCCCACAAGCAACTCGGAATCCAGAGTGCAAATTCAAATTAACACGCCATACAACGAGTCGACATTCGTCACCTCCTGCTTCTATCTTCATTGATGAACTTTCCCCATAACTTCGGCGCGGTTCAGAACATCACTCTCATACCGAGTATGCGCCCGCTGCTTTTTGAATCTGAGACCCTTGTTAACTCAAGCCTTTCAAATCTCATTGGCTAGATCACCATGCTTTTCATACCTATTGGTGCAACGACGGGAAGTCTCCAAATGCAGCCATAAATCCAGAGAGAAAATTTTAATTAACACAAGTCTTTCACAATATCATGCGCTTTTCAAGTCTATTGGTTCAACGATGCGAAGTTTTCAAAGGCAACTCGGAATCGAGAGTGCAAATTCAAATTAACACTCTGTTCAATGAGATGATATTGGAGGCCTCCTGTTCCTTTTTGGTGATGACCTTGTCTCATAACTTCGGCGCTGTTCATAACATCACTCCCACTACCAAATATGGCGCCAGCAGCTTTTTGAACCTAAGTCCCTTTTGTACTAGAGACTTTCACAACCTCATTCGCTACATCATTACGCTTTCCATGTCTATTGGTCCAACGATGGGAAGTCCCTAAAGGCAACTCGGAATCCAGAGTGCAAATTTAAATTAACACGCCGTACAACAAGTTGATATTGGTGGCCTCCTCTTTCTCTTTGTTTATGACTGTGTCCCACAATTTCGGCACTATTCAGAACATCACTCTCACTACCGAATATGGCGCCAGCAGCTTTTTGAACCTGGCGCCCTTTTGAACACAAGCCTTTCACAAACTGGTTCGCTAGATCGTAACGATTCTAAAGGCAGCTCGGAATCCAGAGGGCAAAGTTTAAATTACCACCCTGTACAACGAGTACCATTGGTTACATACTGTTTTTTCGTTAATGCCATTTTTCCATAATTTCCGTGCGGTTCAGAACATCACTCTCATTACTGAATATGGCGACCACAGCTTTTCCAATCTGAGACCTTTTTGAACTCAATCTTTTCGAAATCTCATCCCTAGATCCTTACGCTTTTCAAGTCTATTGGTTCAACGACGGGAAGTCTCCAAATGCAGCTAGAAATCCAGGGAGAAAATTTTAATGAACTGAATTCTTTCACAATCTCATTCGCTAGATCACTGTGCTTTTCATATCTATTGGTTCAACAATGGGAAGTCTCCAAAAGCAGCTCGGAATACAGCGAGCAAATTTTAAATTAACACTCTGTACAGAGAGCTACCACTGGTGACCCCTTCTTTCTTTCCTCCTTGATGACCTTGTCCCATAACTTTTGCGCTGTTCAGAACATCACTGGTGCTCGGCTGCTGACCCGAAAGACGCGGGTTCGATCCCGGCCGCGGCGGCCGATTTTCTTTGGAGGAGAAATTCTAGATGCCCGTGTACTGCGCGATGTCAGTGCACGTTAAAGAACCCCAGGTGGCCGAAATTTCCAGGACCCTCCACTACGGCGTCTCTCATAGCCTTAGTCGCTTTGGGACGTTAAACCCCATAAACCAAACCAAACCAGAACATCACTCTCACTACCGAATATGGCGCCAGCAGCTTTTTCAACCTGACACGCTTTTGAACTCAAGCCTTTTTCAACCTCATTCGCTAGATCATTACGCTTTCAAACGCAGCTCAGAATCCAGAAAGCAAATTTAAATTAACTCCTTACAACGAGTTACCATTGGTCGCCTTCTGTTTCTCTCTTCGTTTATGACCTTTTCCGATTACATCGGCGCGGTTCAGAACATCGCTCTCATTACCAAATATGGCGCCCGGAGCTTTTTGAACCGAGACCCTTGTTAACTCATGCCCTTCACAATCTCATCACCTAGATCGTTACGCTTTTCATGTCGATTGGTTCAACGATCATGTCGGCTGAAAGGCGCTACCCCACTTTGGCTGATATCGACAAAAGAAATGGAGCACTGATTAATGATTTTCCGAGAACAGCAATGTACAGTCTTTGTCAAAAGTAACCAGGCTTCATGGTTTTGCTTCTCAGTCGTATATTTATACTATTATGCCAGCCCTCAAGCTCTAAATCTCTGTATGGCAAGAAGAGCCCCTGTTCTCACCTGCAAAGAACTTTTTGACCTTAGGGAAAGCTGTAAAGGCTCTACTACTCAAATGAGAAGCAAACCATGCAGCCTGGTTACTTTTGACAAAGGCTGTACATACGTACTATTGAGAGCAAAAAAACAGACCCCTGCCAGCGCGTGCCGATCCGCGCCAAACTGCATGCGAGCGCCGCCTGACTAAGCACTCCGGGTTCCGAGACCAGCGCAGTGGCGCGCGCCCATCTGGATCAGCGCTATGCATTTCGCGTCTATTATTTTTTCTCTGGATAATACATAAATGCGGGGCTTGCTGAAAGAAAAAAAGTGTATTTATTTTACATAAAACATGAAATACAAACACACAACTTCACGGACCCGACGGCATGGATGCCTTATTTGGTTGTGGTGAATCAACTGGCTGAAACACTTTCGGAAGTTTCACAAGCCGCGCTGCCTAATGGTTCTAAAATTGCAGCCTTATTCTTCCATCAAACACATATATGCCAATTAAATTCGTTATTATCCGAGTCTGTTCGCGCAACAAAAACTTAACTACGTGTCCTTCTGCATAACATTCCACCTCGCCAGACAGAACTTCCTCGGCACGTCTTAGAGCTTCGGGACATCCATTGTATTTATAGTCACAGAGTGGCCTTGCTATTGGGTGCATCAAGAGTTTCCACTGCGGTCAGCGTTTAGTTATTGGTTGGTTGGTTCGTTGGTTGGTTCGTTGGTTGTTTGGTTTATGGGGTTTAACGTCCCAAAGCTGCTAAGGCTATGAGAAACGCCGTAGTGGTGTGCTCCGGAAATTTCGACCACCTGGGGTTCTTTTACGTGCACTGACATCGCACAGTACACGGGCCTCGAATTTCTCCTCCAAAGAAATTCAACTGCCGCGGCCGGGATCGAACCCGCGTCTTTCGGGACAGCAGCCGAGCACCATAGCCACTGAGCCACCGCGGCGGCGCGTATAGTTATTGCTATGAACCTAATAATAGTAGGTAATAATAGCCAGAGGGTAGTCAATTGGTGATACATTTATTAGCCGCTATTTTGTTAGCATTTCAGTGTTGCCTAATATACCTACAACTCCTTTGAAGTGAATAGGCCGTTATTTGCGGTGCCTTGTAGAAAGTTACGCGGGGACACAGAGATAGAGGTAAAGAAAGGAACAGGACAAACGCTCTCTTAGCCTCCGACCATCTGTCTCAGCGCGTGCTATTTTCTTTTCTCGATCATGCCATTCCAGCGAGCCGAAATCATCACTCTTCCAGCTTTGCAAAAAAGGGAAGACATTATCGGGACATCTGTCTGATGGTACACGGCAGAGCGGAGGGGACAGCACTCTTTGCTTTAATTTTTTTCAGCCATAGTAAAGATAAGCAGCACATATATGTATGAACAGCCGAGGAAAGGTGGTCGATACAGCCATGGACAAAACTACTGGGCGGACGTAAAATAGTGACGAAATTTGCTTTCGTGTATGTGTCGGAATACACTTCTGTGTAAAAGTTTGGCAACATTATGTGGCCAGATATCAGGCGCCCTGATACGAGACAGAACTGATACGAGACAGAACTGATTCGAGACAGATACGTGTCAGAACTGACTACGCTTAAACAGTCTCAAAATACGCATGCAGCGGGGCCCTATCGAGCATGCTTTTGCTATCGGTATTTCCTGACCAGACCATCCAACAAAAGATCACATGAGCCAGAATATTCGGCACTGAGTGGAAGCCCACTCTTTGGGTAAGATGGCCACTTCATGTGTTCGCGAAGGGTCTGCTGAGTTCGTTTATGGGTAAGAGAGTAGAGATTAGGACGTCTTGAAATGGTTGTGGGACTTTATTCTATTTCAGACTTTTGTTGACCATTCCTTTCTATTTGTTCTGGCCGGACGGCGCTCGCACCCTTTCAGCATTATTTTTCTTCGCCGCATTTGTTGTGAATCACCCTCGTCCCTCGGCTTCGGTGCACTGCAGCCTCAGAACCCATATATGCTGTTTCATCGCAGAGTCATTACCCGTGCATTGCGCAGCAACAGTCTGTGGGTGCATTTTCTGCCATTTACTGTGTTTTTCCACGCATCTAGGTTACTCATGCGCGCGTAAAATCTTTTAGACCTTGGCTGCGTTCTTCATTCATGTACCGTTAATATGAGGCGTTAATCAGCACACGCCGCGACCAGTATATATTTTTTTTTACTGTTAGCAACCTTGAAACTATGATCTCTCCCTCTCACGCGCACTTTTTATTCGATAAATGTTTGCTTTGAACAAATATTTATATTCTCAAGCCTCTACTCGAATTAAATGGTACCTTTCGCTCAAAGCTTTTTATGCGAATCGTATGCATAGCTACAGAATTGTGTTTGGTTGTTATCAGCGTGCTGCGTGACGGCAAGCAACAAAATTTTCAAGTAAGAAATTTGTACAAATCATTCTAAGTGATTCCAAACAATTGATATCTGTCTCCGTAGACGCTTAGTCTGCGCAGTGCAGCAGTTGGCGCTGAGATCTACAGCAGTTTCCCTACCCCAGCCTCTGCCCTGCCAGGGCTCTTCTGTTTCCACAAAACATAGGCATAATCAGCTACGCTGCCCAACGTCAGATATCGCTCCTTGTCGTTCAGCAGTTAATTTTCCTCCCGCTTTAGTTAGCTTGCTGTGTGTGTGTGTGCTCAGCGGCTTGGGCAAAAAAAAAAGAACCCTTATAATTATTCGAGCTGGCTTGAACGCAAAAAGCAGGAAAGTGAAGAATACGCCACAAGACCTATCACTGGTGTCCCATTCCCCGTCTGTGTTTTCGCATCAATTGAACGTCCAAGATCAGGGAACACAAGCCAACTAGTTCACAATAAAACTGTTTTATAAAGGAATCTGTGCCTTTTAGCTTGAAAGTTTTCAGAGACATCGCCGAAAAAAAAATAATTTAACGATTTTCTAGTTACCGTCAACGCTGTCTCCGGAAATTGGGCATTGCCCATGGGGAGTATGGCTGATATGTACGTGAGACCTTCAAAGAAAACACACGGTGCATCATGAATGATTTACATTCTGAACTACGGGTTCTCTACGAAGACTGGACGTTTCTACCTGCTCGAAAGTTCTACAAATAGAAAGATATTCCTACGTATTACACGAAAAGTCGTTCATCCTCCAAGACGCTACAACGGTCGCTGCGCTGAAAAGATCCGATAGGCGCGCCTTGTCTCACTACCAGTTGGTTCCCATGAGCACACAAGACACCCTCTCAAAATAAACCACACTTTAGCACCTCACGTGCCGTTTGGATCAAATTGACTGTTTCGGTAAGGTCATTTGTCTGCCATCCAACGCGCGGGTTTTTGGTCGCGACGTGCGACTCACTCACCATTGAGAAAATTGTCTATGAAACTGCCGTTGTGCAATAGGGTTTTTCTCGTGAAGTGCTTTTTCAGCTTAACAGAGTCGACGATAGTGGACGTTGAGAAAAACCTGAAAGGCGTTTTTCTGCAGCTGCATCATTGAATCCTCGAAATTTAGTTTCGAAAAAGTTCAGGGGGGCACACTGTTTACCTAAAGTGCGGTGAGGCGAAAGCCTTTAGCGCGTTGTTGCTGCTTGTGTCACTGATGTGTGGTTGAGATGTTAGTTAAGCACACAATAGTTTGTGAATCTTAAAAGCTGGAGATACTGGAGGGCGTTTCGGGGGCATCCGTCTGATTCGAAGCCTTTCTGCAAACACTCTCCACCATCCTACACAAGGAGAACTACATGTGTGTTGGCAGTAAGTAGCGTAGCCATTAGCACGCTCGGCTGTGGAGCAGAAGGATGGTGGTTTGAATCCTATCGTGCACAAAGTTTTTTTACAGGTCTAACTAGAAAAAGTGTGACACCTCTGCTTATAACCTTCTACTGACAACCTTCTGTCGACAACGATGAGTCATTAAAGGTTTTCGCCTTAAAATTGCAGTCGGATGCCTCTTCGTAACTAAAAATGTGTAGCAAGGCGTGCAGAATGCTTTTACCCGATTGTGGATATCGAAAAACGCGGTTCTTGTCGGTGTTGACCAAATCAAATTCAAACAAACCTGGCCCAGGCAGCTCAAAAGCGCGCGCGCGCGCCACTAGCACAGGGGCGCGCGCCATTGCCATTTTTCTCAACCAATTCCATTTTTCAAATTTAGCGCCGTGGTTGCTTTCCCGTCTAATTATTATATCCCCGTCCAGCCTATTCAACCATCCAATGGCTTTTGTTGATAATTAATTAACGAATTAATCTATGTCAATGAAACTTTTTGTTCGATTAATTAACACTTTAAATACCTTTCAATTCATTTCAAGCGTTATTTTCACTCCTTTGCCTGTTTCTGCACTATTTTGCCGTTCGTGGCTGTTTTCCCGTCCCCTCACTATATCGCCGTCCGCGCTATTTGGACGTTTTTCGACATTTTTGGCTTTAATTAATTAACTAACCATCCTCTCGACATTTTTTTTCCGCAGCATCCTCATATCATCCTCATTCGATTACACCCACTCGTTTGATGCTACCCCTTTTGTGGACGCCACATCTGCTGCGGACACGTTTTGCGGACGCGTTTTTTGTGACACGACCCCACCGACATAGCCTAGAAATGCTTACCCATTAACAAAGCAAAAAATCATGCCGTCCGGCACGTGCAGAAAATTAAATGTTGGGAAAGGAGGACCACCACACGCCTCACACGCGGATGCACGTACCCTTTGTATAATATCAATAATTTGATAGCAGGTAAGTGCGGTATGCGTCTGAGCACTTTACATACAGCACAGCTTATAGCATGTTTAGCTCTGCAAATTTCTAGGTAGTGGAGAGGGCTTTTCTTCGCACTCTTTAATGGCTTATCAGAGCCAAGCGTTTTCCAGAAGCTGCACTGCTCGGCTCATCAGCAAAGCGAGTGCCCTAGTAGCTTTCACAACGTATGTTTTTCGTATCCCAGCATCAGATTCGAGTGGACGCTGGAGCGTCGGCGGGAGGGGAACCCATGAAACGCTATCCGAAGAGTGACGCACGCTTGTAGAAGTGGCTGAATGCGCTGTTCTACTTCTGGCTTTCAGTACAGCGCGCCAAAACCGCCCATACTTTTGGCTTTGTTTTCAACTGATACGTGATTGGCGCTTTCGAAAATTTCAAAATGGGTAAGGATATCAGCTAGGGTGAGCTAAAATCTCATAGATAAATGAGGAGCTCCTGAATGCAAGGGTGAAAAATTAACCGTTAGAATTCAGTCAATGAACTTGGAAATTAGCACTTCTAAACTGCTTTTCTGTGCCCACCTACACTGAGAGAGCTGCAGTGGAGAAAACTCTTTTAACGAAAGAAAACCCTTTTTGAATCCTTAAAAATTGCGAACAGTGTTAAGCGAAACGACTTGTATGGGTTTGATTGACTTTGGAGGGAACCATAAACATGTATTTGATGTCAGGATCTATTTGCATCTTCATATCTGCTTACCAATAAGCAGTGCGTGAACAGGAGCTGAGATCAGAGAGGAGGAGGCCCTCTCCCAACTGTTAATACTTTTGGGTACCGAAAGTGAAATTCAAAAGAGCATCGATTTTTGCACTTTGTTTTCAGCAGAATCGGAGTACGAGCTAGTTTAAAGAACTTCTGGTACAACGCTTTAACGACGCGCGAAATACTAGCGTGATAAGCTCTGTGTGCGTGAATCTAACCGTATCTGAGATTGCGTGCCGGTCATTGTACCATGACCTGATCCTCTCCTACCTAACTCTCTTCTTCCATGCTCCTATCGCGCATTGTGGAGCAGCAGGCCAAAGCCGCCTTCCTCTACCTCACCTCACCTCTCCACCTATCCTATCGTTAAAGACTCCTCTCTCTTTCTATCTCTTCCCATTGTCAAATACCGCAGGAAATTTGAGAGAAATTTGGGGAGGTGCATAGACGACCCTCCTCGCTAGCGACTGTTCACGAGGTCCCAGTGGGCGCAGAGCGCCGAAGAAGTAGGATGCCCCACCAGAATGCCGGCGCGGACAGCTACAGCCGACGCTTTCGCTCAAGAATATTAGCCGCTTCTAAGGGTGGCCGCGGGTGTGGCAACGGAACCGTCTTCAGCCTGCTGCGGTAAAGACGAGGAGTATAAAAACAACAATGCTTAATTCACTGGCACGGGCTACCAAAGACGCGGTCATCTCTTCCTGCCTGAAACAATGCACAGGGCCACAGACGCCCACCGATGGCACAGGAAAGTCATGTCTGCTCAACCCCGCACCACAAGGAACCTTCAGCACCTGGCCTCGGCAAACTTTCTTTTCTCTCTTCTTCTCCTCATAATGAAATGCACTAATCCTGCAACTGAATCGTCGTCTTCGTGAAGTCCTTGAGGACAATTCAGAATTCAGAATGAGACTTTAATTAACATTGTGAAATAATAAATCGTCTTCGACGACCTGACGTTTTCTTGTGAATAAATTTACTAAGTGCAAATTCTTACTATACACACCGGGTTATCTTTGAACTATCTGTTTTATTTTTTGATTCTCGTAATTTTGCATCATTTTATGGGGACGAGGATTTTTCTAAACATCAGTAGTGAACGCGTGACCACCGTAGATGGAATGAACTGCAGCACTGATGCATATTCTGTCTACCTTGCAACGGGCCTTGGCCGTTAGGAGTGCTTCTGACACTTCTCACAACGTGACTGTATATTGTGCTCCTGTACAAACGCAGTGTGCGCTACTTATAGCATTAGCTCATTTAAGTAAAACAGTAATAAAGGCAGATAACTACTCGGGTAGTGGCGAACTGCTCGAGTGAAAAAATGTCGTTTTCATTTTGACCTGCCCAGCAACTAACCGTTTTCACTGCTTGGTACTGCAAGCCTTTCAAAATGAGGTCTTCCGGTGCACACCAAGAAAGGCGAGTGTGTAGAATATAAGAAATGTAAAATCGTGACACAATTATTAGTGAGCCATAAAAGCTAACCAAAGTAAAGCGAAATTCATTGGTGCAACTTTCAGGCAGTGGGATGCGGAAAAGGGGGACAGCATCATCCTGGAAGCGCCTTCTGCCTATGCAGTTCGTCGCGTGAGACCATCTGAGCGTGCGCCATTTTTTATTCCAAATATTTATCACCTAGGACCTAGCGAGCGCCCCAACTGAAGTTTCAGTGCGACGACCGTACGACGTCGGTCGGCGAGGTTACGGCCGTGGGGGCTGCACATCACGTATAGGGTACACGACCTGTAAGTGCCACTCATATTAGTGCGCATATTTAAGCCATCACTTTGTTCACAAATGACCAAAACCAGCCATTGGAACAACAGGCGATGCGTACTCAGCAATTTTGGTTATATCTAGCATGTGCAGTTAAACGCTCCAAACCTGCACATAAGCTATAAGAGACGTCGTAGTGGACGGCGCCGGATTAATTCAGACCACGTGATGTCCTTGAACATGTACGACATCGCGCACAACACGGGCGTTTTTTCTCCTCTCTGCGAACGAAGCCCCCAAAGCAGATCCCACCCAGCAGACCAAGTGACCCCGAGTGATGACGTCACCGCGAGCATATGCCTCCGAAACAAGAAGACAAGTAGCAATCGTAAATTCACTAATCGCAAAATTACAATTCGCAAAAGCATAAAACAGCTGCGCTGGATTAACGCATTAATAAGAAGTATAATCACACAGGCAATTTCTTGCTCACTAACTCCTGACAGAAGACCTTGGGAAGCATCCATTAAATAGGTTCGGCTTTAAACATTCTTTCAAAGGATGAAAGTTATGCTTACAGTTAAATTTTTCTTTGTAATACTTGAAGGGGCGCAAGAAAAAATGCGACTGCGAAAAACAGTGTCTGCCAATGTGCAACATTGACCTAAAAACGAAAGGAAGCCTGAATCTACCACAATGCATGGATGCAGTAAAAAGGGTCTAGAACAGTTAACTAGCAGTGATTGTTAGCCCAGATCTGATACCCAACAAATTACACAAAGTCTTCTCGGTTAGTGGCTACACTTTACTTCCAGCGCACACTCCGTTGGAAGAATATGCTTATTGACCAGCACTGTGTAAGAAGGGTTTCCGCAGCCAGCTTCTCGAATAATAACGTTCTGAAGAGAAAGGCAATAAAAGAAAAGCGTCTATAAAAGAAACGCTCCGTTTCCGTCGATTGCTTTTGAATATGCAACGCCGTGAGGTATCCCGCAGCTCGTGTTTCGTACAACAAGGAATAAAAAAGCAGCCCAATCAGACTTCGCACGCCATCGCTGCTTCCAGGCGCAGCATGGTGCCCCTCTCCGCTGCTCTTCGCGAGGAGAAAGCGCACATCGTACATGGGTGCTCTGTCTTTCGCTGTCCGTGGGAAGCGCAGGGGAGGATGGGGCGGCCGCAGCAAAAAGAGGAAGGCTCGGGTGGCGGCTTCAATGGCGTGCCTGCGATCGCGCAGGTATGCGTTTCTCGGTGTCCCTCTCGCGTTACTCACAGGTGCTGCCTCCTGTGAGCAGGATGTCTTGTTTCCTGTTTTCGACTCGGCATATCGCACCAGCGAAGATGCCTCGGTCGCCTATGCAGTAGTGCAGCAGCGGCATACAGAAATAAATTATTCGCGTTGCATCCCTTTTGCATCAAGGTGTGGTGAAATTGTCACTCAGCTATTTATTCGTACACTGTTAAACTTTTTTCGGATTAACTGCCATTTTTTTTCTTCTCCAATCTGAAGTGCTGTCAAGCCCTTTTCCACCAATCATCTAATCGCCGCTTACTTCTCTCTACCAGTTGAAAGTTGAGCACGACCTGCCTGTTCCTAAACCGCAGTGCATCTCGGATCTCTATGCTGGCCCTGTGAACTGAGGGCTGGAGGGGCTTACCCTGGATAAGGATATGTTCTACCGTTTCTTTGTGTTGAAAGGAACAACAGAAAATATCACCCGTCGTGTCAAGTCTTTGTGGTAGCACTTTCTTCTTAATCACCCATCCCTAGCGTCGAAATGTGAAGCGCTTCCTTTCGAACTGTCGAAATAATTTTCTCTTTTAAGTATGGTTTCAGGCGCCCTGTAGCGCTCCAAACTCTAGTTGTTCAGCATTATTTTGTCAGTGAGAACTTTTTGAGTTTGTTAGTTTTTTATTCACAATTATCTTTTTCTTCTCTTTGTCGTCTGTGTACAATTTCATTATTTGTATTATAGATATTACAGCAGTTTCAGTGCCTGAAAAATTTTGCCACGCACCACTTCTCAATTAGCGATACTTTTTACCTAACACGCTTCGAACAAAGACAGCTCCAAATTACCTTGCACCGATTCTTTAGTTACACTCCCACGTGTACTCAAGGAAAGGCCACCGACTCTCCCCTTCTTTATTTCAAACACAGAATTTGTGGCAGATTCCAAGTGCACAACAACGTTTGCAGCCTTCACGCCTGGTACCGTGAACCGTTTCCAGGTTCCCCGAATCACATTATATCTGTTTTTTTCCCCAGCGAGGCTTATGCTTAATAACAGCGTCTCGTTTTTTCTGTCTTCATTAATTCCCCCTTCTGCTTTCGCAGGTAGCCTCTCCTATCATTCATCCATGTATTAAGACCGTGGAATGCCTAACCATAAGATAGCTTCAAATATTTAAAACGTAATAATTAGAAACAAAAAGGCTGAATTTTTCTCCCCAATACCTCAGTCTTAGGGCCTCCATCGCCTGTCCGCAAATGTCCGCGAAATCTTGATCGCCTTTCGAGTTGTCTGCTAGAAGAGCCCTACCGTAACCACCTATCGGCCCAGAGAAACAGCTTGTTAACAGTTCACCCATTTTATAGGCCCCCGCCGCGGTGGCTGACTGGCTACGGCGCTCGGCTGCTGACCCGAAAGACGCGGGCTCGATCCCGGCCACGGCGGCCGAATTTCGATGAAGGCGAAATTCTAGAGGCCCGTGTCCTGTGCAACGTTAGCGCACGTTAAAGCACCCCAGGTAGTCGAAATTTCCGGAGCCCTTCACCACGGCGTCCTTCATAGCCTGAGTTCCTTCGGGACGTTAAACCCCAATAAACCAAACCATATTATAGGGAGTGCGTATACCAAGATCTTATACCGCAGACCAGCGCCATCTATACCACGGCTGTCGAAGCTCTTCTCATTGCTGAGAATTGTCCTAATTCACACCCTTCACGCCATCGTGGTCATGTGGTTTGCGAGGCGACCATGCCGTGGGAACATCTCATCGCTAAGCTCTCCGTTTCTTTTCTGATGCGCACGGTACGAATCACCCGGCGTTACGTAATCAACGCAATGACTATACAAGCGGAGCAGCGCCATCCAGCAGCAACTTCGCTAACCCATGTAGCGTGCAACATAGCAACACAGCAACAGACGAACACATCCAATGGAACTGTAAGGAACATTCACCTCCAAAAGACCTTCGACCGGCTCCCTTCCGGGAGGCCTGGTTTAGGCTTCCCGGGGAGCCGGACAAGAAAACGAAAGCCAAGCTTGCGGACTGGATGCGAAAGGTCGCCTTCCGTTAGGTGGCCATAAATTCCACCTAACTGATCGTTTAGATCAGTAAAATTTCCCCAACTCAATCCAGCTCACCCAGACGGAAGCGTCTTGAAGCCACACGCGGGTATGCACGTGTATCCATGGCGGATGGCTAGCAGCAAGAGGTCCGGCTTTAATAAGCACCAACCCAGTATGAGCAAAAATTTTAAAATTTCCTCTAGGTGTCTGGTGCCCCGTTCATTTCAACAAAAATAATATAGTCATCAACCTGTTGTAAGTTATCAACATTTGCGCTAAATTGGGCGAGAGGTTTTCTCGGTGTATAGCTTTTTGCGGCTTGACATTTTAAGGCGGAAGCCTTTAATGTCTCATCGTTGTAAGCAGCAGTTGTCGACAGAAAATGTCACGCTTTTCAATTGGTGGAAACGGTCGTGACGTCACAGTGCGTGAATTTCAAACCGGGCCAATTTTACTTTGGCTAGTAACCATGCAACCAATTGAAGGGATCGTATAGCGATGCTTCAAGTAAGTGGGACTGAGCTTAGTTAATTGCTTAATTACCCAATTAGCCTAATTAGCTTTACTAGTCAGGCCATATAAATAAATAAAACCGATTAAGAAATTGGTCGAGCTCAGGAATCGAACCCCGGTCTTCGGCGTGAGAGACGAGCATGCTACCCACTCCGCCATGCCTGCTCAATGGTTTGCAATGAACAGAGGCGCGTCTAGTGAATACGGTGTCTTCACTCACTCTCATCCTCCTCCATTCCCTTCCCGCGAGGTTTAGGTGTCCTCCGACAAATGAGAGACACATACATTTCCTTTCCTCAAAAACAAATTTACTGACGAGCGAGGCGTAGAACCGAATGGGCGATGGCGTTCTATGGACTCGTTGGCAGCGTTGCAAGACGCTGTCGCGTTCCACTCTTAGGGGCATCACTGACCACACTTTAGGTCAAAAAAGTGAATTTTGTGAGACAGTTACTGCGCAATTTCCTTTCCTCAAATACAATTTTCATTTTCTTCATTACGGCTCCTCTTTATCTATCTTCTTTCACTCCCACTTCCTCCCTTCCTCCCTTCCTCTACGGTGCGGTTCAGGTGTCCACCGAGATGACAGAGAATTACTGCGCCATTTCCTTTCCTCAAAAAGTGTTGCGTTCAAAGGGCAAGGCATCGCGCTGAACGGGTGGTGTTCCGTGGACTCCCTGGCAGCGCTACAACGCGCTGTCGCGTTCCACTCCTAAAGGCGAAGCTTAAGCCTCATTAATTAGCAGTTAATTAGTATTCAAGCATTAATCAGTAATTAACCATTAATTAGTGATTTGTCATCACTTAGTAATTAGTACTCAATTATATGTGACGCCACCGGTGCCATAGAAATAGCGAAGGTGGTGCGCAAAACGCTTCCGCCTCTACCCACTTTAGACAGTCAAAGTGCCCCCTGAATTTTTGCTATGATTTGAGGGCGCCGTCGCTGCGAGTTCTGCGCGCCAGCTTCCACGTACTCACCATCACAGGCGGCCTAGAAGGGCAAGTACACCGACGCTGCGAGAGTAGGGCCAACTGCGGAGCGCACTCGGAAAGTACGGTGGAAGCTGGGAGGAGAGGGCAGGGACCTTCGAAGCCCGCTCTCCAGGGGAGGGTGACTAGCAACGCCATCGCGCTCTTTATCAGAACAGGGGGCTGATGAGGGGAACACCTGGGAGAGGAGGTAATGGGAGCGAAGGAGGGACGTACCCATGCGTACTGTCCTAGCAGTTTTCGCTGTAAAGAGAAAAAAAAATCTTCAGCGATGCCTAACTTATCTACCTAGTTAGCTTCGTCAATATAAGATAAAAAACTCACTGGATGCCAGAGCTACCTGTTTTGTGCCCAGAGTGATTAAAGTTGACTGAGGATACATTCCTGTTTTGTGCCGAGAGTGATTAAAGTTGACTGAGGATACAAAAATGAAAATACGAAACCCGCCACGGAAATACCAAGTTCCTAAATGAACTTAATCATTACATTCTAGACGCCTGCTGCCAGGGCATTCGAATAAACTTAATTAGGCATTCTAAAAGAGTTTCAGGTGGTTAAGGGGCGTGTTTCGCTAGACGGGTCATGTTCAATTTGAGCGTGAATTTTCATCATCACTAGAAACTCCTGCGTGCGCTTCAACCGCCACATCAAGGCGGACTTTCTCGGCGACGTTATAGCATTTGTGCATTCACGTGCACGGGCTTCTCACAAATTCACTCGGAGAATACGGACGTCCTCCGAGCTCTGGGTTCTTCTTTCACTAAATTATTTTCTCTCTCTCTCGCTTTGTGTCACTGTTTCTCCCTTGTGCTGAAGCGTTTCACCCTCGAGAGCAATCGTCTGAACAATCTAATCTTCTACTCATTAAATCTGTTATTGTTGTTCCTGTGTTCTTGAAGTAAACCACCTCTGAAACCTAATTTTTTTTTGCCTGCATCAATTGTTACTCTCCAATCAGAATCCAGACATGTAGGAATGCGTTATTGAAGTAACTCTTTATACATTGGCTAAAAAATTATAAAAGGAAATTTTAAATTGCGGCGTTTAACGTCCGAAAGAGTCACACGACCTACGACGGACGGTGTACTGGGGGGGCTCCGGATCAGTTCACAGTATTTGTAGTTCTTTAACGTGCGCTGCCTTCTCAGAGAACATGGGCGGCTTTGTATTTCGTCTTAAGCGAAACGCGGCATCCGCGGAAGGAATCGAATACGCAACAATCGGATCAGCAACGGAGCGCAAAATCAACTGAGCAACCACGGCTGGTCGCTAAATGTTTATAACACACGCCGATCGCCTGGACGTACAATAAGCTGAGGCACTGGTTCTGAGCGCATCATCACCGTCGCGTCATCTGTGGAGACAGGAATGAAAAAAGTAAAAGGAAGGTAGACGACAAAAGAAAGTGGTCAAGACAGGAAGAGAGAAAATGAACAAGGAAGAGAAAGATGAAGCTATGAAAGAGAACGAAAACGGAGGAAGGATGGAAAAAAAATGCATGGACGATCATTCCATGTGATGCGACAACTGTGCGTCAGCTGTATTGGTTCTACATTTCGCATATACATTGATCTTCTTCCCATTGAGTCCTTTAAATTGATTTTGGAGCCTTTTTTTTGTTCCGCTGCTGCGGGGTTCTGTTGGGAGTATCTTCTGGAGAGTGGAAGGTAGGGGAGGAGGAAAACGATGGAAGAGTCATGGAGAGGAAGAGAAAGAGGCAGCTAGAGAAAAAAAAAGGAAGAGGACCGCGAAATCACGGCCTTGCACACGAAGCGGCAGGAGAAGAAAGCAAGAGTAAGAGGAGGAAAGAAAATGGAAGGAAGGAAGGAAGGAAGGAAGGAAGGAAGGAAGGAAGGAAGGAAGGAAGGAAGGAAGGAAGGAAGGAAGGAAGGAAGGAAGGAAGGAAGGAAGGAAGGAAGGAAGGAAGGACTTCCTGCCGCGCTCTGCTTCGTGAAAGTATGAGTAGAGGACGGGAGCCTTTTGACTCTCAAAAGGCATGCAAGCATTCACAGGTCACGCAGCTCAGGCGAACGCTTCTTCCGTCCTCTCACTTTCCAGCGAGCCGTTGCGTCACTCTGACGCCTTCGCCATATGCATGTGTGGTTCGCTGACAATCATATGATAAGCTCCATCAGGAAAGCTGATATCTAGTCACGGCAGCGCTGAATTATAGTTACAGCGTAAGAATAGCAGGTAAGAATAGCAGCACCCTTTTAGGCAGTCCTTCCCAACTTCGATCCCGCCAGTAAATATGTGATTGTCTCTGCAAACCATAGAAAGTTTCATCCACACTATACTACGATTCAAGATCGCAAGCTCTGCATAAGATATGAGTTCCATTCCCCTATGCTGATTTATTGATTAACTACTGCCAGATTTCTTTTTTATCAAAGCGCTATCCTATCCTCCAAAATAGGCTTTCCTTGCATACCCGTACGACGGCTTAGCCACAGAAACCATGGCCAGCGACTACCGTCATTGGTCACAGCCGCTCGGCCCTAACAATAAGCGGAAGCAAGCACGTTGTACACAGGCAATGCACGCGTGCATGCATCAATGTAACAGCGGCCAAGCTTACCGACCGGGCGCGCCGCCGGCTAAACTGATGCGTCAGGTCTGATGCCTTGCGTCCAGAAGCTTGGTGCGGAGATGTGACCGGAGTGCCTTGCTACGCGCTGCGGTACGTCTGGCTGTGAAGCGCGACTGCGTCGACTGCCGTTCTCTTCCCACGCGCGCCCGATGCCTCCAGGCCCGATCATGTGATCTTCCAGGTGCCACCAATCAACGCTTTCTGGTGATTTTCCTACAACTCCATTGTTCGCAGCGCCTCCAGCCGACGCCAGCACAGGCTGCCGTCTTTTCCACTGATCAGGTAACAGCCTGGCCGCGTGCGCACAGGAAGTCTTCGTGCGTGGCAGCGCCGCTGGACGTAAGAGGACATCGCCGGCGTTTTTCTCGCGGGAGTGTATCCGTTACGCTTCCGGCGCAGGAGCATGAGGCAGCTTCTGGCTTCGCTTTCTTGACCGAGTTAGCAGCGTCATGGAATTCACCCAGTTTTCTATTTATTCGTTTTGCATCGCCTGTAGAGTCCCTCAAGGCGGCATGTGTAGAGCAAATACAATGTGAAAGCGAAGGCATCCTCTGAAGTCTACGGTTGTGATTTCCGCCTGGAGAGCATGTCCATACTGGGCACATGTTCAGAGTGATGCATTCGTGACGTCATTTGAATTTCGCTGCCCCTCAGCAGCAGAGCAGCACGGGAATAATCAATTCGGGGCATAAAAGTGAGAAACAGAGACGCAGACACCTGAACGCCCTGGATGCTCTTACGCAGTATTCAGAGAAGCACTTAGTTGAAAGGCACATTAGGCCGAATATCCTGCACAAAATCTTTCATACAGCTGGTGTCAGAAGTGCGCACAATACGGTTTGTTGCGCAGGAGTATGTGCCAAAAATGTGTCAACAGGCTGGTAAACTGCTGAATGCGTGATAATATATAAATGTAGTGCCAGTAAATTTTTATTTTCGAAACGCGGTCTGTTTGCGCTTCGTTTTCCATTACAAGCTCCTAAAAGTGTAAGCCTTGTAAGCAGGCGAACAATATATCGAGGTAGTATATAATTTAAAGGGAGGCTGAAAACAACTACATGAATTTTTTTTCTCAGGAAAAAAATCGATTCTATGATTTTGCTAGGTATGTTGATTCCTGTCCGGCATCAAACGACGCATACACTGCCGGCAGTATGGCACGAAAGAATTTTTCCGCCACTCGATTCCAACTCGTGACGTGGTGGTGATATAACTTTATTGTCATAAAGACAAGGAGAGCGAAGTACTAGGGGTCATCTTTAGATATCTGGCGTGGGCCCTCACGACGGCGTCGTACACACTACTGGAGAAGCCTATGGGCTCACCGCCTCAATAACTCCAATTCGCAAGCTAAAATTAGTGGGAGACTTTGTTGCTCAGCTCGGATCCTGAGGTACAAATGCGGACAGTGAGCTGTGCCCTAGAGAACACCCGGAAACTGATTATCTTTACCCCTTTATTACTGAGTACCCCATTATTACCTTTTGGTAGTGAATGCCGCTCTACCATAGCCTGTGGCATCCGCGAGCAACAAATGTCGACGGAAAGCAATACTGACCGGTGATGGCGACACCAGTATTTCATTTCGTTTTGTTGCTTTCATGCTCACTTCTGACTTGTGATTTAACCTTTTAAGACGCAACTGGAATTTAACCTGGTTTTTTTATATGAGAAAATTTCTTTTGAAGAGCATAACAGATTTCATGGTAGAAATGTAACTCTATGAACGGGTATTCTGCGGCTTCAGCGTTACGTGTAGACGCATGGAATCTATCTCGCCGTTGTCCATTCAAAGATTTTAAGCCCTCTTACCAAAACAAATCAAATTATTTAGCCCCGTTCACAGTTTTTTCTTTAGAGTGCCATGATTGAGTTTCAGAGAAGAAAACAAATCTTTAGGATATCCCCGTAGAGAAGTACTATTTGGCCCTGATCAGAGTTTTCTTTTTTAGAGTAACACGACGTACTGCGAGAGGGGAAACAGGCCGTTTTTAGAAACTTGCAGATGAAAACTATTTAATCATAAACAGAGCCTTCTTTTTCACGTGCCACAATTCTGGGCACGAAAAGTAGGAGGCTGTTGACAGACCGTTAAAGAGAAGAAATTTGCAGGACCACATTTAAATTAAAAAAAAATCTTCCACTTCCAACGCTTCACAAACGGCGGAAAACGCCAATTTAGGCGCTATTCGCTGTTATACAAGGAGCCGCAGTGCCATCGACGGAGCTTAACCTGTTCCATTTCTTAACTGAAGTTCAATGTGGCGCTAATTGATTTAGAGATTAACTTGTGAAATTACTTGTCGGCAGAGCTTGATAAGCTAATCGGTTTCTAGTTTTTTTCAAAATTTGCACCACCCTTCATGTGGAATAGCAAGCAATGTTCTATACTTCTTGCCCACTAGACCCCTACATATACATACAGGGTTGGTGGTATAGATGGCTGGAACGTATTTAAATTTTAAAAGTAGCAAACCAAAAATAAAGTAAAAATTGGCAGTTGTGTAGCTGTGGTTAAACCTGGACGATTGCGAAAGCAACGAGGAGAGAGAGAGAGGCGATGGAGAGCGCGCGGCAGCGGCGGCGGCCCCGGACGCTAACTATGCGCCGCTACTGCGCATGCGCAACTAGCGAGCGCGGCGGCGCCACCTCTGAGTCACCCACGCAGCGACGGCGGCGGCGCGCCAGCTGTGCGCCGTGCGGCGTCACTACTCCTCGCGCATGCGCAGTATGGCCTTGCCTCAGCTCCGCGAAATGGCTCTGCGACTCGCGTAGTGTTGCTTTCGCAACAAAATCATGCCAATACACTGTAGCGCAGCAAAAGACGAGAACACAAGAGACGAGAAACGAACTTCCAACAAATTTTATTCTCCCGAAGCATCACATTTATACGTCAGAACACAGTAATCACATGTGCGAACAGTATAAATTCCTTAGAAAAACGAGCTCTTTATCTGAGAGGAGAATGGAAGGTGTGCTTACACACGAGCATCCTGACCTATTTATCTTTTCGGCTTCAATGATTTCGCGCGTTACCCTTTCTCTGCTTTTTCCAATTACCAGACATTTATCAAAGAAAGGCTTACAGGTTTTTTACTTACATGCGAGAATGTGGTCAACCAGCGATCAGCCTTGACCGTTTCTGACGTTGCGAGAGTGTTCCATTAGGCGCTCGTTCCGACTTCTCCCCGTCTGGCCGATATAGTGTTTCCCGCATGACAAGGGAATCTTATACACAACACCTTCATCGCACGTGACGTAGGGCTTCTGGTGCCTAGTTGTGCATCCGCGCGCTTTGTTGGTGTTGGTTTTTCCCACTTTGCACAACGTTGCAAGTTTTTTGGCGCCGAGAACACGACGGTCGCATTCGCTCGTTGACCCATTCTTTTCAAATTGTGGGAAATTTTGTGAAGATAAGCCAATACAACAAGGTTTTTTCGTTCACGAGGAACCGGGTTTGGGTGACATTGATTTTCTAGTTTCATTCCCTTAACAACTTTTTCGGCAACAAAAACTTGAACATGGGAGAGGTACCCGGCATTAGTCAGCCTCTTGGACTGTTCTTGAAAACTATCGGTCATCATGTGCGGACAAGATTTCTGGAGAGCATTTTGAAAACATAAAATGACAATACCTCTTTTTACCAGTTTTGAATGAGCGGAGTGATATGACAGCACCGGCTTGCTGCTACGCGGCTGGTAGGCCCAGCATATGTGATAAGCGTGAAAGGTGAAGTTATTATCTAAAAATCTAATGGGGTTATTGATGGGCAATTCGCATGTTAAAACAAGCGGTTTAAAATCCTCTTTCCTGATAGTTAAAATGCTATGAGCCTTTGGCTCAAGTGAGCCGTGGTCACACTTAACAAGAATAAAAAGTCATCAAAAAATCTAAAGACCTTGATTACGTCCAAGCTGTCTAGGTGGCTAGAAACGGCCTTGTCAAGTTTGGATAAAAACAGATTACTCAGAATTGGCGCTATGCACCACCCAGTTTTTTAGAAATTTTAGCTATTTACTTGCAGTCAACGTTCATTAACTGGGAAGGACAACCCTCCCTTCAGAAAGAAGGGATATGCATCGGGTCGTGCATAGCGCCGATTCTGAGTAATCTGTTTTGTATCCAAACTTGACAAGGCTGTTTCCAGCCACCTAGACAGCTTGGACGTAATCAAGGTCTTTAGATTTGTTGATGACTTTTTTATTCTTGTTAAGTGTGACCACGGCTCACTTGAGCCAAAGGCTCATAGCATTTTAACTATCATGAAAGAACATTTTAAACCGCTTGTTTTAACATGCGAATTGCCCATCAATAACTCCATTAGATTTTTAGACATTAACTTCTCCTTTCACGCTCATCACATATGCTGGGCCTACCAGCCGCGTAGCAGCAAGCCGATGCTGCCATATCACTCCGCTCATTCAAAACTGGTAAAAAGAGGTATTGTCAGTTTATGTTTTCAAAATACTCTCCAGAAATCTTGTCCGCACATGATGACCGATAGTTTTCAAGAGCAGTCCAAGAGGCTGACTAATGCCGGGTACCCCTCCCATGTTCAAGTTTCTGTTGCCGAAAAAGTTGTTAAGAGAATGAAACTAGAAAATCAATGTCACCCAAACCCGGTTTCTCGTGAACGAAAAAGTCTTGTTGTATTGCCTTATCTTCACAAGATTTCCCACAATTTGAAAAGAATTGGTCAATGAGCGAATGCGACCGTCGTGTTCTCGGCGCCAAAAAACTTGCAACGTTGTGCAAACTGGGAAAAACCAACACCAACAAAGCGCGCGGATGCACAACTAGGCACCAGAAGCCCTACGTCACGTGCGATGAAGGTGTTGTGTATAAGATTCCCTTGTCATGCGGGAAACACTATACTGGCCAGACGGGGAGATGTCTGAACGAGCGCCTAATGGAACACTCTCGCATCGTCAGAAACGGGCAAGGCGGATCGCTGGTTGACCACATTCTCGCATGTAAGTCAAAAACCTGTAAGCCTTTCTTTGATAAATGTCTGGTAATTGGAAAAAGCAGAGAAAGGGTAACGCGCGAAATCATTGAAGCCGAAAAGATAAATAGGTCAGGATGCTCGTGTGTAAGCACACCTTCCATTCTCCTCTCAGATAAAGAGCTCGTTTTTCTAAGGATTTGATACTGTTCGCACTTGTGATTACTGTTTTCTGGCGTATAAATGTGATGCTTCAGGAGAACAAAATTTGATGGAAGTTAGCGCTCGTGCTGTTCGTCTCTCGTCTCTTGTGTCCTCGTCTTTTGCTGCGCTACAGTGTATTGGAACTATGTATACCAACAAGCCCAAAAAGCCACGCTACTGAAAATCATGCCATGCTGCACGCGGAGACTACTAAATGTTGAGGAAGAGGGACCGCCACACGCCTCACGTTTGCAGCGACGGCGGCTGCACGTAGCCTTTGTATAATATCAATAATTTGATAGCAGGTGAGTGCGCATTGCATCTGGGCACTTTATATATAGCTTGGCTTATAGCAGCATGTTTAGCGCGGCAAATTTCTAGGTAGTGGAGGGGGATTTTCTTCGTACTTTTCATGGCTTTGATAAGCCACGGGTTTTCCGGAAGCTTAACTGCTCGGCTCATCAGCAAACCGAGTGGTCTGGTTGCTTTCAAACGTATGATTTTCGTATGCCAGCATCAGATTCGAGCGGACGCTGGAGCGTCGGATGGGGGAGAACCAATGACAGGCTCTCCGCCGAGTGACACGCGCTTGGAGACGTGGCTGAATGCGCTGCTCTACTTCTAGCTTTCTGTACGGCGCGTCAAAACAACAGCCCATGCTCTTTCGTTTCTCTTGAGCTCCTACGAGATTAGCGCTTTCGAAAATTTAAAAACGGGTATAGATATCAGCTGGGGTAAGCTACAAATCTCGTGATAAATGAGGAGTTCCATTTGCAAGGGTGCAAAACTGACTGTCAGATTTCACTGAATAAACTTGATAATTAACACATCCAAGATGCTTTGCTGCGGCCATCAACGGTGGCAGAGCTGTAGTGGAGAACACCGTATTAACCAGAAACTTTTTCTTAAAGATTGCGAACAGTTCTAAGTGAAACACCTTTGTATGGGTTTGCTTGACTTCTGAGGTTAATGTAGACATGTATTTCATGTCGGGATCTGTTGGTATCTTCCAACGTGCTTTCCAATCAGCAGTGCGTGAACTGGAGCTGGCATCAGAAAGAAAGGGACCCTCCTCAACCTGTAATAGTTTTGGGTACCGAAAGTGAATTTCAAAAGAGCATCGATTTTGTGCCTTCGTCTTCACCACAAATCTGAGGACGAGCTAGCGTAAAGAACTTATGCAATAACGCTTTAACGCCGCGTGAAAGACAAGCTTCCTAAGCTGTGTGCTTTTGAATATAACAGCATTGGACATTGCGTGCAGGTCATTGTATCATGACCTGATCACCTCCTACCTGTACTTCCTTCTTCCATGCTCCTATGCTAGCAGCAGGCCTGAGCCGCCTTCCTCTACCTCACCTCACCTCTCCACCTATCCTATCATTAAAGACTCCTCTCGCTTTCTATCTCTTCCCATTGGCAAATACCACAGAAACGTGAGATAAATCTAAGGAGGTGCACGGAGGAGGCTCCTCGCTAGCCACGGTTCATGAGGTGCAAGTCGGCGCTCCGTAGGATGCATAGGATGCGTAGTAAGAAGTAGGATGCCCCACCAGACTAAAGGCCGATCCGAATGCCGGCGCGGACAGCTACAGACGACGCTTTCGCGCAGGAACATTAGCTGCTCGTAAGGACGGCCGCGGGTGTGGCAACGGAACCGTCGTCGGCTACTAGGCCTGCTGCGGTGAGGACGAGGACTATAGTAACATCGATGCTTAATTCAGTCGTATTGGTTATTAAATACGCGGTTGTCTCTTTCTACCTGAAATGATGATCCGGGGCACAGACGACGACCTATGGCGCAGGATAGTCATGTCTCCTGAACCCGGCGCCACAAGAAACCTTCAACACTTGGCCTCTGCAAACTGGCCTTCCTCGCTTCCTCTCCTCACAATGAAATGCACCCGTCTTGCAAGTGAGTCGTCGTCTCCGTGAAGTCCTTGAACACAATTGAGAATTCAGAATGGATTTTTAATTAACATTCTGAACTTCCAATCGTGTACGACGAATTCACGTCTTGTGAATGCGTAGGCACGCGCAGGATAAAGTTACGGAGTGCAAATTCTTTCTACACACAACGTGTTATCTTTGAAATATCTGTATTATTATTTTCTGTTATAGTAATTTTGCATCATTTTATGGGGACCAGGATTTTACCACACAATAGGAGCCAACGCGTGACGACCGGAGATGAAATGAACTGCAGCGGAGATGCATTTTCTGTCTGACTTGCAGCGGGCCTTCGCCGTTAGGAGTGCTTCTGACACTTCTCCCAACGTGTCTGTATACTGGGCTCCTGTAAAAACGGAGTGGGTGCTGCCTCTAGCACTAGCTCATTAAAATAATTTCGTATTCCTTTTAGACCCGCCCAGCAGCTAACCATTTTTATCGCAAGCCTTTCAAAATGAGGTTCGTAGGTGCATGCCGAGTAAGCCCAATGTGTAGAATATAAGAAATTTAAAATCATGAAAAAAATCATTAGTTAGTCATAACAGCTAGCCAAAGTAAAGCGAAATTCATGGGTACAACTTTCAGGCTCTGGGATGCAGCAAAAGGGAAAAACATCATCCTGGAAGCGCCTTCTGCCTACGCAGTTCGGCGCATGAGACCATCTGAGCGTGTGTCATTCTTTTTTTTCTAAATCTCGGACCTAACAAGTGTCTCAACTGAAGCTTCAGTGCGACGACCGTAGCAGCCCGTACCAAAATACGACGAGGTCACGGCCATGGGGGCTACAGATCACGTATAGGGTACACGACCTATAAGTACCACTCATATTAATGCGCATTTAAGCCTTTACTTTCTTCATACATGACCAAAACCAGCCATTCGAACAAGAGGCGATGCGTACACAGCAATTTTAGTGGTATGTGGCATGTGAGGTATAACGCTCCAAAACTGCAGGCAAGCTATGAGAGACGCCGTAGTATACGATTCCGTATTAATTCAGACCACCTGATGTCCTTGAACATGCACCGACATCGCGCAGAACCCGGGCGTTTTTTCTCCTCTCTGCGAACGAAGCCCCCAAAGCAGATCCCACCCAGCAGACCACGTGACCCCGAGTGATGACGTCACCGCGAGCATATGCCTCCAAAATAAGAAGACAAGTAGCAGTCGTAAATTCATTAATCGCGATATTACAACTCGCAAAAGCATAAAACAGCTGCGCTGGACAAAACGGATTAATAAGAAGTATAATCACACGGGCAATTTCTCGTTCACTAATTCCTGACTGAAGACCTCGGGGAGCATGCATTAAATAGGTTAGGCATTAAACATTCTTTCAAAGGATGAAAGTGTTGCTTACAGTTAAAGTTGTGTTTGTAATACTTGAAGGGGCGCAAGAAAAAATGCGACTGCGAAAAAACAGTATCTGTGAATATCAAATATTGACCTGAAAATGAAACGAAGCCTGAATTTACCAGAATGCATGGATGCAGTAAAAACGACTAGAACAGTTAAGTACGAACGGTGATTGTTACCACCTAAGTGATGAATAACAAATTACAAAAAGTGTTCTCGGTTAGTGGCTACACTATACTTCCAACGCCCACTCCGTTGAAAGATTGGTTTGGTTTGGTTTATTGGGGTTTAACGTCCCAAAGCGACTGAGGCTATGAGAGACACCGTAGTGAAGGGCTCCGGAAATTTCGACCACCTGGGGTTCTTTAACGTGCACTGACATCGCCCAGCACACGGGCCTCTAGAATTTCGCCTTCAAGAAATTCAGCCGCCACGGCCGGGATCGAACCCGCGTCTTTCGGGTCAGCAGCCTAGCGCCGTAACCACTGAGCCACCGCGGCGGGGCACTCCGTTGAAAGAATATACTTATCAACAAGAACTCTGTCAGAAAGGTTTCCGCAGTCACCTTCTCAATAACGTTCTGAAGAGCACGGAAATAAAAGGAACGCGTCTTAAAAAGAAACGCCCCGTTTCCGTCGGTTCATTTTGAATATGCAACGCCCTGAGGTATCCCGCAGCTCGTGTTTCGTACAACAAGGAGTACAAAAACAACCCAATCAGACTTCGCAGGCCATCGCTGCTTCCAGGCGTAGCATGGTGCCCCTCTCCGCTGCTGTTCGCGAGGAGAAAGCGCACAGCGTACTTGGGAGCTCTGTCTTTCGCTATGCGTGGGAAGCCCGGAGGAGGACGAGGAGGGGGCCGCAGCAAAAAGACGAAGGCTCGGGTGGTGGCTGCAAAGGAGTGCCTGCGATCGCGCACGCATGCGTTTCACGGTGTCCCTCTCCAGTTACTCACAGGTGCTGCCTCCGACACAGCATACCAGATTAGCGAAGATGTCTTGGTCAACTATGCAGTGGTGCTGAACGACATAGAGAGGTAGATTCTTAATAATATATATCCCTTTTGCATCGAGGTGGTCACCCAGATATTAATTCGTATACTGCTAATTTTTCCCGGATTAACTGTCAATTTTTTTTCTTCCCCTATCTAATATGCTCTCCTGCTATTTTACGCCAATCCTCTAATCACCTCTTACTTCCTTCTACTTTTTGAAAGTTAAGCCTGACCTCTCTGTACATAAACCCCAGTTCATCTCGGATCTCTATGGTGGCCCTTTGAGGTGAGGGCTGGAGGGCTTACCCTGGATAAGGATAGGTTCTAGCCTTTCTTTGTGTTGACAGCAACAACAGAAAATATCACCCGTCGTGTCAAGTCTTTGCCGATAGCACTTTGTTCTCAATCACTCAGTCCAAGCTTCGAAATGTGAAGCGCTTCCTTTCGACTTGTTGAAAAAAATTTCTCTTTTAAGTTTAGTTTCAGACGTCATATAGCGCTCTAAACTCTAGTTGTTCAGCATTATTTTGTCAGTGAGAATTTTTTGAGTTTGTTAGTTTTTTCGTCACAATTATATTTTTCTTCTCTTTGTCGTCTGCATTTATTTTCATTATTTGTGTTATTTGCATTTATTTTGTATTATCGACACTACAGCGATTAAGTGCCTGAAAAATTTCTCCACGCACTGCTTCTCAATAGCGTTACTTTTTACCTCACGCGCTTCGAACGCCGACCGCTACAAATTACCTACGACTGACTCCTTAGTTACACTCCCATGTGTACCCATGGCAAGCCTTCCCACTCTCGCCTTCCTTATTTCAAACACAGAATTCGCGGCACATTCCAAGCGTACAACAGCGTATGCATTTTTCAAGCCTGGTACCGTGGCCCGTTTCCAGGTTCTCCGAATCGCTTTATATTTGTTTTTCCCAAGAGAGCCTTATGCTTAATGGCAGCGTTTCTTTTCTTTTTCTTCAGTAATTCCCCCCTCTGGTCTCGCAGGGAGTTTCTCCTATCATTTATCGATATATTAAGACCGTGGTACGCCTAACCTCGAGATTGCTCCAAATTTTTTAAACATACATATTACAAACAAAAATGCTAAATTTTTCTCCCCAATACCTCAGTCCTAGGGCCTCCATCTCCTGTTCCCAAATGTCCGCCAAATCTTGATGGTCTTTCGAGCTTTCTGCTAGAAGAGCGCTGCCGTAACCAAATCATCATCATCATCATCAGCAGCAGCAGCAGCAGCAGCCTGACTACACCCACTGCAGAGCAAAGGCCTTTCCCATGTCTATCCAATTAACACTGTCCTTTGCAAGTTGCGGCCACTGTATTCCCCCAAACTTCTCAATCTCATCCGCCCACCTAACTTTCTGCCGGCCCATGCTCCGTTTGCCTTCTCTTAGAATCCACTCCGTTACCATCAAGGACAAGCGGTTATCTTGCCTTCGCATTACATGCCCTGCCCACGCCCAACTAGGATATCATTAACCCGCGTTTGTTCCCTCACCAACTTCGCCCTCTTCCGATCTCTTAAAGTTACACATACCATTTTTCTTTCCATAGCTCGCTGCGTTTTTCTTAACTTAAGCTGGACCCTCTTTGTCAGCCTCCACGATTTTGCCCCGTAGGTGAGTACCAGTAAGATACCGGTGTTGTATACTTTCCTCTTGAGGGATATTGGCAAACTGAAATTCATGATCTGAGAGAACCTGCCATATGCGCTCCACCCCATTCTTATTCTTCTAGTTATTTCCCTCTCGTGATCCGGATCTGCGGTCACTACCTGCCCAAAGTAAACATATTCTCTTACAACTTCCGACGCCTCGCTACCAACTGCGAACTGCTGTTCCCTTGCTAGGTTGTTAAACATTACTTTGGTTTTCTGCATGTTAATTTTTCGCCCCATTGTTCAGCTCTGCCTGTCTAACTAATTGATCATGCTTAGTAGTTCTTGTCCTGAGTGGCTTAGCAAGGTGATGTCATTACTCAGGTATTCTCCATTAACTCTTATCCCCAATTCTTCCCATTTCAGGGCCCGGAATACCTCCTGTAAGCAGGCGGTGAATAGCATTGGCGAGATCGTGTCTCCCAGCCTGACACCTTTCCGTATTGGAATTTTATTGCTGACTTTATGGATAACTATAGTAGCTGTGCAATCGTTATAAATATATTACAATATATTCACTTAAAGGTGCACTGAAGAGGAATCTGAACTTGTCTTTTTGCCGCGGGAGCTCGATCTACACGTTCCGAGCTTTGTTAGAAACCTCGATTTATTGCCCTGTGTGGCCGATTTTCCTAATTAAATCTAATTAACGTCCGGCTCCCGCCTTTTTTTGTTTAATTCTACCTCGTACGATGGGCGGAGTCGACCAACGCGTGGAGTGCCTTTCACCCAGTCCCGCGGCGGCTTGCCGCTGTGCCATCGGCGGAGTAATACGTAGTAGTCCGTAGTAGGAAATAGTGCGCGCCGATTTTTATTTCTGTGGGCTTATTTTGCGGCTATATTATCTGCGAATGAAACTCTTTATTCATGGAAACCTAAAAAAGAAAATAAAGAGAAAGCAAAGCCTCCACGGAGCTGGCTGAAAGGCACTTCACGCGTTGGTCGACTCCGCCCACCGTACGAGGGAGAATTCAAAAAATAAAGGCGGGAGCCGGACGTTAATTCGATTTAATTAGGGAAATCGGCCACACAGGGCAATAAGTCGCAGTTTCTAAGAATGCTAGGAACGTGCAGATCGAGTTCCAGCAGCAAAAAGACAAGTTCAGAATCTTCTTCAGTGCACCTTTAATACTCTTCCACACCCTGATTCCGCAATGCCTGCATGACAGCTCAAGTTTCCACTGAGTCAAATGCTTTCTCCCCAAACCAAATATCTGCCCCTAGAAGCGACTTGTAAACAGTTCACCCTTTTTATAGGGAGTGCGTATGCCAAGTTCTGGATGGATGGATGGATGGATGGATGGATGGATGGATGGATGGATGGATGGATGGATGGATGGACGGACGGACGGACGGACGGACGGACGGACGGACGGACGGACGGACGGACGGACGGACGGACGGACGGACGGACGGATGGATGGATGGATGGATGGATGGATGGATGGATGGATGGATGGATGGATGGATGGATGGATGGATGGATGGATGGATGGATGGATGGATGGATGGATGGATGGATGGATGGATGGATGGATGGATGGATGGATGGATGGATGGATGGGTAGATGGGTGGGTGGGTGGGTGGGTGGGTGGGGTATGGATGGATGGATGGATGGATGGACGGACGGACGGACGGACGGACGGACGGACGGACGGACGGACGGACGGACGGACGGACGGACGGACGGATGGATGGATGGATGGATGGATGGATGGATGGATGGATGGATGGATGGATGGATGGATGGATGGATGGATGGATGGATGGATGGGTGGATGGGTGGGTGGGTGGGGTATGGATGGATGGATGGATGGATGGATGGATGGATGGATGGATGGATGGATGGATGGATGGATGGATGGATGGATGGATGGATGGATGGATGGATGGATGGATGGATGGATGGATGGATGGATGGATAGGAGCGCCCCCTTTGAAACGGGGTGGTGGCAATTGCCACCATGCTCAGCTTTTCTTTATTTTTTTTGTTTACTGTGTTGGCAATTCTCATTAAGATTCTCCATCACCTTTGCCTGCGGTTTCCTACAATTCTAACCTTATGCCACATCTCTGCTTTTCAGCCACCAATCCTCCAATCGCTTTTTGCTGACTTCCACTGCAGATTTATTCACATGACCATTGTTATCTTTAAACCCTAGGGCCTCAGAAAGAGTGACTGTGCCTGCATCGACATCCGGATGGATACCATCACATTTGATTATGAGGTGTTCAGTTGTTTCCACAGATCTGCCACACACTGCACATGTGTCATCTTCTTCGTTAAATTTCTCTTTGTAGCTGCGCGTTCTAAGACACCCTGATCTAGCTTCAAAAAGTAGGGCACTGTCTCTTGACCGCAGACCAGCGCTATCTATACTATGACTGTCGAAGCTCTCCTCCTCGCCGAGAATCGTGCTAATTGACCCTCTTCACGCCATCGTGTCCATGTGGTTCGCGAGGCGAACAAGCAGTGAGGACATCTCATCGCTACGACTGCGTTCCTTTTCCTAGGCGCGCTTCCGCAGCACCTGGCGTTACGTAATCAACACACTGGCTATACAAGCGCAGCAGCGCCATCCAGCAGCAACTTCGCTAACCCATGTAGCGTGCAACATAGCAACACAGCAACAGACGAACACACCCAATGAAACTGTAAGGAACATTCACCTCCAAAAGACCTTCTACCGGCTCCCTCCCGGGCGGCCTGGTTTAGGCTCCACGGGGAGTCGGACAAGAAAACGCAAGCCAAGCTTGTGGACTGGATGGGAAATGTCGCCCTCAGATAGGGGCCCGTAAATTCCTTCCCAGTGATCTTTTAGATCAATAAAGTTTCTCCAATCCAATCCGGCGCACCCAGACGGAAGCGTCTTGAAACCACATGCTGGTATGCGCGTGTGTCCTTGGTGGATGGCTAGCTGGAGCAGGTCCAGCTTTCATAAGCACCGATCCACTATGAGAAAAACTTTTCAACTGTCCTCTAGGTGTCTCGTGCCCCATTCATTTCAACAAAAACAGGATAATCATCAACCTGTCGTATGTTGACAACATTTGCACTAAACTCAGCGAGAGCTTTTCTCGCTGTATAGCTTTATCCGGCTTTACATTATCCCATGATTTGAGCGCGCCGGCGCTGTGAGTTCTGCGCGCCAGCTTCCAACTATTCACCCTCACAGGCGGCCTGCTACAACTTCGCCGGGGCCGCGAGAGTAAGGCCATCTGCGGAGCGCGCGCGGAAAGTACGGTGGAAGCTGGGAGGAGAGGGTAGGAACCTTCGAAGACCGCTTGCCAGGGGAGGGTGACTAGCAGGGCCGGCGCGCTCTGTATCAGAACGGGGGGCTGATGAGGGGAACACCTGAGAGAGGAGGTAATGAGAGCGAAGAAGGGACGTACCCATGCGTACTGTCCTTGCAGCTCTCGCTCTAAAAAAAAAGAAATCTTAGCCGATGCCTAACCTATCTAGATAGCTACGTCAATATTAAATTCAAAAACTCGCTGAATGCCAGAGCTATCTGTTTTGTGTCCAGAGTGATTAAAGTTGACAGAAGATGCAAAAATTAAAACACCAAGCCCTCCACGGAAATACCAAGTTCCGAAATGAACTTAATCATTACATTCTAGACGTCTTCTCCCAGGGGATTTGAATAACCTTAACTAGGCATTCCAAAAGAATTTCAGGTGGTTAAGGGGCGAGTTTCACTAGAATAGTCGTGTTCAATTTGAGCGTCAATTTTTTAATCGCAAGAAGCGGCCGCGTGGGCTTCAACCGCTACATATAAGCGGACTTTCTTGGTGACGTTTTAGCATTTGCGGATTCAAGTGCACGGGTTTCTTCCAACAAATTCACTCGGAGAATACGGTCGTCCTCGGAGCTCTGGGTTCTTGGCCCACCTCTGCACCTTTCCTTTCATTAAATTACTTACTCTCTCGCTTTGTGTCCCTGTTTCTCGCTAGTGCTCGAACTTTTCACCCTCGAGAGGAATCGTCTGGCCAATCTAATCTTCTACTAATCAAGTCTATTATTGTTGTTCCTGTGTTCCTGAAGTAAACCTCCTCTAAAAACTCTGCTGTTTTTTTTTTCTGCCTGCATCCATTGTTACTCTCCAATCAAAATGCACAGATGTAGGAAAGCTTTATTGAAGGAACTGTTTATACATTGGCTAATAGATTATAAAAGTAAATTTTAAATTGCGGCGTTTAACGTCCGAAAGAGTCACACGATCTACGAGGGACGGTGTTTTGGGGGGCTTCGGATCAGTTCACAGTATTTGTTGTCTTTAACGTGCGCTGTCTTCCCAGAGAACATGGGCGGCTTTGTATTTCGTCTCAAGCAAAATACGGCATCAGCGGAAGGAATCGAATCCGCAACCACGGCTGGTAGCTAACATTTTATAACACGCGCCGACCGCGAGGACGTAGAAAAATGTGAGGCACAGGTTTTCAGCGCATCATCACCGTTGCGTCATGTGCGGAGACAGGAATGAAGAAAGTAAAAGGAACGTACAGGACAGAAGAGGGTGATCAAGACAGGAAGAGAGAAAATGAACAAGGAAGAGAAAGATGAAGCTATGAAAGAGAACGAAAACGAAGGAAGGAAGCGTCAGCTGTATTGGTTCTACATTTCGCATTTACACTGATCGCCTTCCCATTGAGTCCCTTAACTTGATTTCGGCGCCTCTTTTGTGTTCCGCTGCTCCGGGGTTCTGTTGGGAGTATCTTCTGGAGAGTGGAGGGTAAGGGAGGAGGAAAACGATGGAAGAGTCATGGAGAGGAAGAGAAAGAGGCAGCCAGAGAAAGAAAAAGGAAGAGGACCGCGAAATCACGGCCTTGCACACGAAGCGGCAGGAGAAGAAAGCAAGAGTAAAAGAGGAGGAAAGAAAATGGAAGGAAGGAAGGAAGGAAGGAAGGAAGGAAGGAAGGAAGGAAGGAAGGAAGGAAGGAAGGAAGGAAGGAAGGAAGGAAGGAAGGAAGGAAGGAAGGAAGGAAGGAAGGAAGGAAGCAAGCAAGGAAGGAAGGAAGGAAGGAAGGACGTCAAGCCGCGCTCTGCTTCGTGAAAGTATGAGTAGAGGACGGGAGCCTTTTGACTCTCAAAAGACACGCAAGCATTCACAGGTCACGCATCTCAGGCCGACGCTTCTTCCGTCCTCTCACTTTCCAGCGAGCCGTTGCGTCACTCTGACGCCACCACCATTCCGTGTGCCGTTCGTTGAGAATCAAATGATAAGCTCCATCACGAAAGCTGATATCTAGTCACCGCAGCGCTGAATTATAGTTTCTGCGTTCAGAAGGAAAATCACGGAATTTTGCATGCATCTCTGACCAAAAAGGGGAACAGAATGTTAGGAATATCAGCACCCTTTGACCAGTCGTTCCCATCTTCGATTCCGCCTCTAATTATGTGATTGTCTCTGCAAACCTTACAAAGATTTGTGCGCACTATACTCCGCGTCAAGATCGCAAGGTCTGCATAGCCTACGCGCTCCATTCTCCTAGACTGATTTATATTGATTAACAACTGCCAGCTTTCTCTTTTTCTCAGAGCGCACCCGTATCCTCCAAAATACGCTTTCCTTGAAGACCCATGCGACGGCTTAGACACAGAAACCATAGACGGCGACCACCGTCTTTGGTCACGGCCGTTCGGCCTTAACAGTAAGCGGAAGCAAGCACATTGTACGTAGGTAGTGCACGCATGCATGCATCAATGTAAAAGCTGCCAACTTTACCGATCGGGCGCGCCGCTGGCTACACTGTTGCGTCAGGTCTGATGGCTTGCGTCCAGAAGCTTGGTGTGGAAATGTGACCGGAGTGCCTTGCTATGCGCAGCGGCTCGTCTGCCTGTCAAGCGCGACTGCGTAGACTGCCGTTCTCTTCCCACTCGCGACCGGTGTCTGCAGGCGCGATCATGTGATCTTCAAGTGCCACCAATCAACGCTCTCTGGTGATTTTCCTGCAACTCCATTGTTCGCAGCGCCTCCAGCCGACGCCAGCATAGGCTGCCGTCTTTTCCACTGGTCAGGTAACGGCCTGGCCGCATGCGCACAGGAAGTCTTTGTGCGTGGCAGCGCCGCTGGTCGTAAGAGGACCTCGCCGGCGCTCTTCTCGCGGGAGTGTATCCGTTACCCTTCCGGCGCAGGAGCATGAGGCAGCTTCTCGCTTCCCTTCCTTGGCCGAGTTAGCAGCTTCATGGAATGCACCCAGTTTTCTATTCATTCTTCTGTTTTGCATCGCCTGTAGGCTCGCCCTGGGCGGCATGTGCAGTTGAAATACGACAATGTGAAAGTGAAGACATCGTCTGAAGTCTACGGTAGTGAAGTCCGCCTGGAGAGCATGTCCAGACTGGGCACATGTTCAGAGTGATGTATTCCTGACGTCATTTCAATTTCGCTGCCCCTCAGCAGCAGAGCAGCACGGGAATAATCAATTCGGGGCATAGAAGCGAAAAACATAGTCTTCTGAGCGGCCTGGACTCTCTTACGCAAAATTAGCAGGAGCACGTAGCTGAAAGGCACATAAGGCCGAATATCCCACGCAAATTCCTCCATACAACTGGTGTCACATGTGCGTACAATATATTTTGGTGCACAAGAGTTTGTGCTAAAACTGTGGCAACCAACTGCTAAGCTGGTTAACGCTTGACAAAATATAAATATAGTACCAGTAACTTTTTATTTTCCAAACGAGGTCTGTTTGCGTTTCAGTGTCCATTACAAGGTCCTCAAAATGTAAGTTAAAGGGAAACAGCGCAAACGCAGGACAGAGGAACGTACAACACATGCGCTGGTTGTACGTTTCACTGGCGTGTGTCTGCGCTCTTCCACTTGAAGAAATGTTTAACCAACTAGCCCGCAATAGCACCCTCGTGAACCTCAAAATTTAAGCGTCGTATGCAGGCGAAGAATATATCGAGGAAGTACAATTTTAAAGGGACGCTGAGAACAACTGCATGCATCTTTTGTTCTTAAGAAAAAAATGATACAGTGATTTTGCTGCGTATGTTGATGCCTGTCCGGCACCATACGACGCATACCTTGCCGACAGTATAACGCGACAGAATTTTCCCGCTACTCGATTCAAACTCTTTACGTGGTGGCGGTAAAACTTTGTTCTCGTAATGACAAGGAGGGTGAAGGGCTAGGGGTTATCTTTAGGCATCTTGCGTGGGCCCTCACCACGTTATATGTCGCGTTATATGTATGCACATGAAATCTATCTCGCCGTTCTGCATTCCGAGACTTTAAGCTCTCCTATCAAAACAAATGAAACTATTTAGCCCCTTTCCCAGTTCTTTCTTCAGAGTGCCATGATGCAGCGTCCGAGCAGAAAAAATAAACCTTTTATATCACTGTAGACAAGCACTATTTGGTCCTGATAAGAGTTTTTTTTAGAGTAACACGATGCAATTCTATAGGGGAAACAGGCGGTTTTTAGAACATTGCAGAGAGAAACTATGCAATGAAAACCACACGCTTCCTTCCCACGTACCGCAATTCAACACATGAAAAGTAGGACGCCATTAACAGACCGTTCAAAAGAAGAAATTTGCAGGACCGCATTTAAGTTTTTCGAGAAAGATCTTCGACATCCGACGCTTCACGAGCGGTGCAAAGCGCCAGTTAAGTGATACTCGCGTTACACAAGGAGCCGCAGTACCATCGATGGAGCTTAAACTGTTCCCTTTCTCAACTTACTCGATCATAAAAAAAATCATTAGTGACCCATAAAATCTAGCGAAAGTAAAGCGAAATTCATTGATGCAACTTTCAGGCACTAGGATGCGGCAAAAGGGGAAAATACCATCCTGGATGCGCCTTAAGCCAAAGCAGTGCGTCGCATGAGACCATCTCAGCGTGTGCCGTTTTTTTTTGTCTAAATCTTTATAAGCTAGGACCTAGCCAGCGCCCCAACTGAAGTTTCAGTGCGACGACCGTAGCAGCCCTTAGCAAAATACGATGAGCTCACGGCCGTGAGGCTGCACATCACTTATAGACTACACGTCCTGTAAGTAGAACTTATATTGGTGTGCATATTTGTGCCTTTACTTATTTGAAAAAATGACCAAAAACAACCATTCGAACCACAGGCGATGCATACCCAGCAATTTCAGTGGTATGTGGCATGTGTGGTTTAACGCTCCAAAGCTGCAGGTAAGCTATAAGAGACGCCGGAGTATACAGTTCCGTATTAATTCAGACCACCTGATGCCCATGAACATGCACCGACATCGCGCACAACACGGGCATTTTTTCTCCTCTCTGCGAACGAAGCCCCCAAACCAGATTCCACCCAGCAGACCACGTGACCCCGAGTGATGACGTCACCGGGAGCATATGCCTCCGAAACAAGAAGACAATTAGCAATCGTAAATTCACAATTCGCAAAAGCGTAAAACAGCTGCGCTGGATAAATACATTAATAAGAAGAATAATCACAGAGGCATTTTCTTGCTCACTAACTGCTGTCAGAAGACCTTGGAGAGCATGCATTAAACGCGTTCTGCATTAAACATTCTTTCAAAGGATTAAATTGTCAGTTACAGATGAATATTTTGTTTCTCTAATATTTGATGGGGTCCAAGAAAAAATGCCACTGCGAAATAGCAGTGTCTGCGAATGGGAAACTTTGAGATCAAAACGAAAGGAAGCCTGAATTTAAATCGATGCATGGATGCAGTATAAAGGGACTAGAGTAGTTAACTACTAGCAGTGATTGTTAGCACATAGCTGATAAGCAACAAATTACACAAAGTGTCCTCGGGTAGTGGTTACACTATGCTTCCAACGCACACTCCGTTGGATGAATATGCTTATCGACAAGTACTCTGTGTGCAGGGTTTCCGCAGTAAGCTTCTCAAAGAACAACGTTCTGAAGAGAAAGGCAATGAAAGAAACGCGTCTCCGTTTCCGTCGGCTGGATTTCAATATGCTACGCCGTGCGGTTTCCGGCAGCTCATGTTTCGTACAACAAAGAATAGAAAAGCTGCCCAATCAGACTTCGCACGCTAACGCTGCTTCCAGGCCTAGCATGGTGCCCCTCACCGCTGCCAGTCGCGAGGAGAAAGCGCACACGGTACTTGAGGGCTCTGTCTTTCGCAGTGCGTGGAAAGCGCAGGGGAAGACGGGGCGGCCGCAGCAAAAAGACGAAGGCTCGGACGGCGGCTTCAATGGCATGCCTGCGATCGCGCACGCGTGCGTTTCACGGTGTCCCTCTCGAGTTGCTCACAAGTGCTGCCTCCTGTAAACAGGATGTCTTGTTTTCTGTTTTCGACACGGCATATCACACCGGCGGAGATGTCTCTGTCGCCTAGGCATGGGTGCTGGAGCGGCATAGATAGGTAGATGATTCGCGGAATATCCCATTTGCATGGAGGTGGTAATAATTGTCACCCAGCTATTACTTCATAGGCTGCTTTTTTATTAACCCCTCTTTTTGGGCTTGTTGGTGCATACTTGAATTAGACAAAAAATAGCGCCAAACCATGCACACCACAAGAGATGAACGAGGACGAGACACAAGCGTTAACTCACAACTGAAATTTTATTGAAGCCAGGAAGCCCCTTATATAAGGTGAAGTTTCAAGGGGAAAGAAGCCTGACAAGGATGAGAAGGTGAACAAAGGCAACTATTTCGGATCAGAGAAACACGCAGGCAGCCCAAAGTAAAAAAAAGTAAAAAGAAAAGTTACCTGATAGCAGAATCTAGAAAACTGCTCTCGGAGGCAAAAAGAGATAAATATGGAGTACTAACACACCTAAAGCCAAATTTATTTTTGTAGAAAGCCTCCAGACTAACACGTGCAGTTTTAGCCGTGCTCTTGCCAAGAATCTTTGTCTTCTTTAACCGAGCCTCGCAAACGTCCCAGCTCATTACGGGCGCAACCAAGTGTGCGTACTTAGCTTTCATATCGAATAAATTTTGGGCATGGTCCCCCAAACGCTCGTTGATGCACCGGCCAGTCTGGCCGACGTAAAGTTCCCCACACGTTAAGGGGATAGCGTAAACCACTCCCACGGAACACTTGGTAAACGGAGTACCGTGCTTCATCTGGCAATCCCGCTTTCTTGGGTAGCAGATTCGGGGGCACAACTTTTCAAGCTTGGTAGGAGCCGAAAAGGCGACACTTACGCCATACCTGTTGGGCACTTTCCTCATGTTGTGCGAGGTTTTGCGTACGTAAGGTAAAACTAGCGGCTTCTGTGTCTTGTGACGGTCCTCTCCAGTATTTCTTCGTGTTCCATGCTTACGGTTTTGAAGGAGGCTGTCGCAAACAGCAACCAACACAGAGCAGGGGAACCCAGCCGCCGAAAGTCGGCTCATCTGATTCTGAAAGCTATCTTGCAACTTTTGCGGGCACGATTTCTTGAGAGAAGACTCCAGGCAATGTGACGCTATCGCTCTTTTCACAGTCTTGTAATGCATGGAATCGTAAGGCAAAAGATATTTTTTTGCACGCGCGTACTAACCCCAGCAAACGTGTCTTTCAAGGAAGGTTATTTTCAAGTCTAAAACCTCTAAAACATTAGTGTCGGGTAGTTCATGGGTAAAAGTGAGCCCAAGTCCGTGTTTGTCAAAAAGCATTTAAAACTTCGCCTACTGTAGAGGGGTAGGCGAAGGACGTCTGCTTTTTTAAAAGCACTAAAAAGTCGTCCACATCACTAAAAACCTTTAAAACCGCCCCCCCCCCCCCCTAAAAAGTTTATCTAATGATCGGTCAACCTTTCTTAATAAAATGCCGCAAATGGTAGGGGCCACGCACGACCCTATGCACATACGGTTGCACTGCAAAAAAGGCAGGTTGTCAAAAAGTATAAAAGTAGAACTTAGGTAAAACTGCAATAAAGTGATAAAGTTGTCAACCGACAGTCCTGAAGAATTCTGGAAAGACACGTCGCCGTTTGCTTCTATGCATTCTTTTGCAGCCAACAAAAGCTGGTCTTGAGGAACAGAGTAAAACAAATCTTGCACATCTACTGAAAACCCAAAGCCGATGTCGCTGGTACTCTGCGCGTATTCAGCGACAGCTGTCGAATTTTTTGTGATGAAGCGGTCGTCCAAAACAGGTAATTTAAGATGCTTCTGCAAGAAACCGCTGACATTCTTTTGCCAAGATCCTTCTTCACTGACAATAGTTCGGAAATGTAATTCTGGCTTGTGGGTCTTGGCTGTAAAGAAAGCATTTAGGCTATTACCCCTGCTCTTCTTTATATCCTTGGCAAGAGACTGAAGATTTAAATTTTACAAAAGTTAATGATTTTAGTCTTTACTCTAACAGCACTTATTAATATTAAGGACTTTGTACAGGTCAAGAAACGTGCTGTTAGATTAAAGACTAAATTCATTAACTCTTGTAAAAATTTAAATCTTCAGTCTCTTGCCAAGGATATAAAAAGGAGCAGGGGTAATAGCCTAAATGCTTTCATTACAGCCAAGACCCACAAGCCAGAAATACCTTTCCGAACTATTGTCAGTGAAGAAGGATCATGGCAAAACAATGTCAGCGATTTCTTGCAGAAGCATCTTAAATTACCAGTTTTGGACGACCCCTTCATCGCAACAAATTCGACAGCTGTCGCTGAGTACGCGCAGAGTGCCAGCGACATCGGCTTTGGGTTTTCGGTAGATGTGCAAGATTTTATTTAGTCTGTTCCTCAAGACCAGCGTTTGTTGGCTGTAAAGGAATGCATAGAAGCAAACGTTGACGGGTCTTTCCAGAATTTTTCAGGACTGTCGGTTGATAACTTTATCGCTTTATTGCAGTTTTAACTAGGTTCTACGTTTATACTTGTTGACAACCTACCTTTTTTGCAGCACAACGGTGTGTGCCTAGAGTCCTGCGTGGCCCCTATCCTTCGCGAAATTTTCTTAACAAAGGTTGACCGATCATTAAACTTTTTTATGGGGGGGGGGGGGGGGGCGGTTTTAAAGGTTTTTAGGTATGTGGACGATTTTTTAGTGCTTTTCAAAAAGCAGACGTCCATCGCCTACCCCTCTACAGTTGACGAAATTTTAAATGCTTTTGACAAACATGCACTTGGGCTCACTTTTACCCACGAGCTACCCGACTCTAATGCTTACAGTTTTTAGACTTGAAGCTAACCTTCCTTGAAAGACACGTTTGCTGGGGTTATTACCCGCGTGCAAAAAAAAAGATCTTTTGCCTTATGATTCCATGCATTCCAAGACTGTAAAAAGAGCAATTGCGTCGGATTGCTTGGAGTCTTCTCTCAAGAAATCGTGCCCGCACCAGTTGCAAGACAGCTTTCAAAATCAGATGAGCCGACTTTCGGCGGCTGGGTTCCCCTGCTCTGTGTTGGTTGCTGTTTCCGAGACCCTCCTTCAAAAACTTAAGCACGGAACACGAAGAAATACAGGAGAGGACCATCACAGGACACAAAAGCTGCTAGTTGTACCTTACGTACAGAAAACCTCGCACAACATGAGGAAAGTGGCCGACAGGTATGGCGTAAGTGTTCCTAACAAGCTCGAAAAATTGTGCCCCCGAATCTGCCACTCAAGAAAGCGGGGTTGCCAGATGAGGCACGGTACTCCGTTTACCAAGTGTTCCGTGGGAGTGGTTTACGCTATCCCCTTAACGTGTGGGAAACTTTACAGCGGCAAGACTGGCCGGTGCATCAACGAGCGTTTGGGGGACCATGCCTGAAATATATTCAATTATGAAAGATAGGTAAGCACACTTGGTTGCGCGCGTAATGAGCTGGGACGGTTGCAAGGCTCGGTTAAAGGAGACAAAGATTCTTGGCAAGAGCACGAATAAAACTGCACGTGTTAGTCTGGAGGCTTTCTACATTAATAAATTTGGCTTTAGGTGTGTTAGCACTCCATCTTTATGTCTTTTTGCCTCGAAATACAGTTTTCTTGATTCTACTATCAGGTAACTTTTCTTTTTAATTTTGTGACTTTGGGCTGCCTGCCTGTTACTGTGATCCGAGATAGTTGCCTTTAGTAGAATGGAAAGTTGGGCGAGTTGGTATACGTTCATTTTGGCTGGAAAAACAGCGCGAAAGGAACGGAAGACAAAGATGAAGGAAACCACACGGACGAGCGCTGACTCACAACTATTTTTTATTCAGAAAAAAAGACATTTATACTTAAAAAAGTCACATCACCTGACGTCACCCGAACACATGCCCAGAGTACAACAGCCCAAGAACTATATCATGAGTCAATAATAAAACCTTACAACGCGATTTCAGAAAAACGCGATTTCACAACACCATGATTAACCGAAAAAACACGAGACAGCCACAAACAAAAAACAAAACCACTAAAAAACAAAACAAAAATGACCTGCTGTCAAGAAGCGCGACCTCTTTATCGACCAATAATAAGGAAGGCTGACTGACGCATTCATCGCGACTTTTCCGAATATGATATGCCTCAATGAGCTTCTTTGTCCTCTTATTTTTATGACGAAATAAAATTCCTGTGTGCGCGACTAAAGGTCTGCGTACTTTCTTATTTTCATTCTTGGAAACTTTGCAGTGCTCTTTTAGATGCGAATGGTTTCAGTCCGAAAGTGAACGAAGATGCAACCTAAGTCGAATATTCATACATCGGCCGGCCTGTCCTATATATACGTTTTTATATTAAAGAGGAAGATCATACACAACTGAACATGCGCACTCTACAAACCTTGATCTATGTGAAACCAAACAACGAAATGGGCTAATTCTTGATATGCTGTCATGGCGGTTCCCTATTAAGCGGCAAAGCCCCCCCCCAACGTGCGTGGCGCAGAAAATACCAGATTGACGTCAAATCTGCCCGCCACCTTTCTTAGATTATAAGCCGTTCGGTGCACATACGGAATAACAGGAAATTTTTTCCCGTTCTGTCCGATTTTGTATTCAAGAAATCTTTCCGCACTGCCCTCACTAGCTTCTCGCAAGTTGCTGAAATCACCACCTGTGGAAACCCTGCGGTTTCTAATCTTCTTACTTCTAACAGCACACTGTCCGCTATGTAATGATGTCATGAATTTGTGAGGCTTGAACGTAAGTTAGTCATTGCAATCCCATTCTTTACTAATTTGGAGTGCCCTGAGGTAAAACTTAACACCGGGTTTTTGGGATCGGGGTGAATACATCCAGCAGATGTGCTCTTTCCTAAAAAACAACCTCAAACTTAAAAACTGCAGTGCATTTTCCGACGGCAACTCAAAAGTGAAGGACAGTCCTCTACCACATTCTTGAAAAACCTTTACAATATCATTCATTGTTCTATTGAAACTGTCCCTGTCAACTAAAACTAATAAATCATCAATAAATCTTGAAATATGCATTGCAAGACCCTCCATTTTGTTTTTTTTATTTCCTTGTCTACCTGAGCAAGGTAAATGTTGCTTAGGGCTGGAGCAACCTTTGAACCTATGCATATGCGTTTTCTTTGAACACATACTCTCCTCGCCATACCACGTATGTTGATTGCAAATAGAAAGCCAAAAGCTCAAGAAAAGCAGACAGAGAAATGCCGCACCGACTCACAAACCTAGCTTCGTCATTTCCTTCACTTGCGTACCGCTTTTAACACGCCTTTATGCGGAAGAGAATAATACAGCTCTTGTATATCTATGCTGAAACCAGTACACCTTCCCGGATTTTCTTGCCTCAGGAACATGACAAGTACATCGGCATTTTTCACAGCAAAAGGATCGTCAACTGTCCATCCTGAAATGTGTTCCTGTAGGTAACTAGAGATTAAATAATGCCGAGTGCCCCCTTCGGAAATTATAGCCCTAAATGGGACATCGATCGTGTGTTTTTCCCGAAAAAAAACAATCCAATTCCGTTCTTCCTGATTTCTGAACCGAGGTGGCTAATGCCTTTAAATTAAACCCATTCAACAGTGAAATCACCCGCTCTTTCACAACCACATGATCTACGTTGACCCGTTTAAAGCACTTTTTGACAGCCGCCAAAGCCTTTTCATTGAACATCCCTTCAGGAATGACAACAAAATGTCCTTCCTTATCTGATAACACAAGTCTTAAATCGGCAGTGTGGAAATAATGTATGAGGCCACGCATGTCCTTACTCCGTTTCGGTCTACCCGGTGACACACCCAAGGCGTTGACGCTCTCCTCCAGGAACCTTGGCCGAAGATCATCCTTGACTTTTCTGGAGATACTTCTGGAAATGCCTAGCGTCTCCATCGGTGATGGGACTGGCTCCTGGGAGTACTTCGGTCGGTGTTCAAGGGTCTTACAGTGTTGCGGTGGAAGATGTGCTTCGCCCGGAAGCTGCAATCTTACAGCTTGCTTCACAGTCCTTTCTCTCCTTGGAACGTGAGGATTATTTCGAGGATTTTGAGATGAGGATGATGATTGTTGATGATTTTTTAGTTTTAGTTGACAGGTACAGTTTCAATACAAGAATGAATGACATTCTAAACGTTTTTCAAGAATGTGGTAAAGGACTGTCCTTCACTTTCGGGTTGCCGTCGGAAAATGCACTGCAGTTTTTAAGTTCCAGGTTGTTTTTTAGGGTGCTGGATGTATTCACCCCGATCCCACAGACCGGTGTTTAGTTTTGCCTCGGGGCACTCAAAATTAGTAAAGAATGGAATTGCAATGACTACCTTACGTTCAAGCCTCACAAATTCATGCCATCATTGCATAGAGGACAATGTGCTGTTACAGGTAAGTAGATTAGAAGCCGCAGGATTTCAACAGGTGGTGATTTCAGCAAGTTGTGAGAAGATAGTGAGGGGAATGCGGAAAGATTTCTTGAATACAAAATCGGGCAGAATGGGAAAAAATTTGCTGTTATTGCGTATGTGCACCAAACGGCTCATAATCTAAAAAAGGTGGCGGGCAGATTTGACGTGAATGGGGTATTTTCTGCGTAACACATGTTGGGGGGGGGGGGGGGGCGGCTTTGCCGCATGATAGGAAACCGCCAGGACAACATATAAAGGATTAGCGCATTTCGTTGTTTGGTTTCACATAGATCAAGGTGTGTAGTGTGCGCATGTTCAGCTGTGTATGCACTTCCTCTTTCATGTAAAAAAGTATATATAGGATAGACCGGCCGATGTATCAATATTCGACTTAGGGAGCATCTTCGTTCACTTTCGGACTCAAACTATTCGCATCTAAAAGAGCCCTGCAAAGCTTGCAAGAATGAAAATAAGAAAGTATGCAGACGTTTAGTCGCGCACACACGCATTTTATTTCGCCATAAATATAAGACGACAAGGGAGCTCATTGAGGAATATCATATTCGAAAAAGTCGGGGTGAATGCGTCAGTCAGCATTCGTTATTGATGGTCGATAAAGAGGTCGCGTTTCTTGACAACAGGTCATTTTTGTTTTGTTTTCTAGTTTTTTTTTGTTTTTTGTTTGTGAAAGTCTCGTGCTTTTTCGGTTAATCACCGTGTTCTGAAATCGCGTTGTTATGAAATCGCGTTGTAAGGTTTTATTATTGACTCATGATATAGTCCTTAGACTGTTGTACTCTGGGCATGTGCGCGGGTGACGTCAGGTCATGTGGCTTTTTTAACTATAAACGTTTGTTTTTTCTGAATAAAAAATAGTTGTGAGTCAGCGCTCGTCCGTGTGATTTCCTTCATCTTTGTCTTCCGTCCCTTTCGCGCTGTTTTTCCAACTTTCCATTCTAATACAGTGTATTTCTAGTTCACAGGGCTCTTTTACGTGTTTCAACTTAGACCTGTCATTCCCAGCGTACATCGCCGCGTTGTATGCAGTATGTGTATGCAGAGCCAGAGTAGCTGCGTGGCATTTCAAGCGCGGCCTTTGCCCCACGGATCTGCCGCTTGTGTGCGGAGTTCTACAGCCGTCACCAGGGCATTCAGGACGTATTTGTCGCATTCTTCGTTCAGAGCTTTGGCGACAGGCACGGTATCTGAAGGAGTGCTTATGGGTGACATGTGGGTGGTACGGAACAGAACATCAGCACACCAAGGTCTAGAGGGAGTGGTTTGCAACCTCACTGCAGACGACGGAGTTCTTGTGGGCTTCCGCCCTTCCTCACCTTCCAAGGAGAGAAAGGACTGTGAAGGGGCTGGAAGAGTGCAGCTTCTGGGCGAAGCACATCTTCAACCGCAACACCGTAAGACCCTTGAACACGGACCGAAGAACTCCCAGGGGCCAATCCTATCACCGGTGGAGAGGCTAGCCATTTCCAGAAGTATCTCCAGAAAAGTCAAGGATTATCTACGGCCAAGGTTCCTGGAGGAGAGCGTCAACGCCTGGGTGTGTCACCGGGTATACCGAAACGGAGTAAGGAAATGCGTGGCCTCATAGATTATTTCCGCAGTGCCGATTTAAGACTCCTGTTATCAGATAAGGAAGGGCATTTTGTTGTCATTCCTGAAGGCATGTTCAATGAAAAGGCTTCGGCGGCTGTCAAAAAGCGTTTTAAACGGGTCAACGTAGATCATGTGGTTGTGAAAGAGCAGGTGATTTCACTGTTGAATGGGTTTAATTTAAAGGCATTACCCACCTCGGTTCAGAAATCAGAAAGAACGGAATTGGATTGTTTTTTTCGGGAAAAACCCATACGATCGATGTCCCATTTAGGGCTATAATTTCCGAAGGGGGCACTTGGCATTATTTAATCTCTAGTTACCTACAGGAACACATTTCAGGATTGACAGTTGACGATCCTTTTGCTGTGAAAAATGCCGATGTAAGTACTTGTCATGTTCCTGAGGCAAGGAAATCCGGGAAGGTGTACCAGTTTCAGCATAGATATACAAGACCTGTACTATTCTCTTCCGCATAAAGGCATGTTAAACGCGGTACGTAAGTGCATAGATGAAGGAAATGACGAAGATAGTTTTGTGAGTCGGTGCGGCATTTCTGTGTCTGCTTTTCTTGAGCTTTTGGCTTTCTATTTGCAATCAATATACGTGAGATGGCGAGGAGTGTATGTGTTCAAAGAAAAGGCATATGCATAGGTTCAAAGGTTGCTCCAGCCCTAAGCAATATTTACCTTGCTCAGGTAGACAAGGAAATAAAAAACAAAAGTGGGGGTCTTGCAATGCTTGTTTCGAGATTTGTTGATGATTTTTTAGTTTTAGTTGACCGGGACAGTCTCAATAGAAGAATGAATGATATTCTAAAGGTTTTTCAAGAATGTGGTAAAGGACTGTCCTTCAATTTTGAGTTGCCGTCGGAAAATGCACTGCAGTTTTCAAGTATGAGGTTGTTTTTTAGGGAAGAGCACACGTGCTCGATGTATTCACCCCGATCCCAAAAACCCGGTGTTAAGTTTTATCTTGGGGCACTCAAAATTAGTAAAGAGTGGTATTGCAATGACTAACTTACGTTCAAGCCTCACAAATTCATGCCATCATTGCATAGCGGACAGTGTGCGGTTGCAAGTAAGTAGATTAGAAGCCGCAGGGTTTCCACAGGTGGTGATATCAGCAACTTGCGAGAAGCTAGTGAGGGCAGTGCGGAAAGATTTCTTGAATACAAAACCAGACAGTACGGGAAAAAAATTTGCTGTCATTCCGTATGTGCACCGAATGGCTCATAATCTAAAATAGGTGGCGGGCAGATTTGATGGGAATGGGGTATTTTCTGCGCCACACAAGTTGGGGTAGCTTTGCCGCACGATAGGGAACCGCCATGACAACAGATCAAGAATTAGCCCATTTCGTTGTTTGGTTTCACATAGATCAAGGTGTGTAGAGTGCGCATGTTCAGTTGTGTGTGAACTTCCTCTTTAATATAAAAACGTATATATAGGACAGGCCGGCCGATGTATCAATATTCGACTTAGGGAGCATCTTCGTTCACTTTCGGACTCAAGCTATTCGCATCTAAAAGAGCCCTGCAAAGCTTGCAAGAATGAAAATAAGAAAGTATGACGACCTTTAGTCGCGCACACACGCATTTTATTTCGCCATAAAGATAAGACGACTAGGGAGCTCATTGAGGCATATCATATTCGGAAAAGACGGGATGAATGCGTCAGTCAGCATTCGTTATTGATGGTCGATAAAGAGGTCGCGTTTCGTGACAACAGGTCATTTTTGTTTTGTTTTTTAGTGCTTTTGTTTTTGTTTGTGGCTGTCTCGTGCTTTTTCGGTTAATCACGGTGTTCTGAAATCGCGTTGTAAGGTTTTATGATTGACTCATGATGTAGTTCTTAGACTGTTGTGCTCTGGGCATGTGCGTGGGTGACGTCAGGTCATGTGACTTTTTTAACTGTAAATGTTTGTTTTTTCTGAATAAAAAATAGTTGTGAGTCAGCGCTCGTCCGTGTGGTTTCCTTCTTCTTTGTCTTCCGTCCCTTTCGCGCTATTTTTTCCACCCAAAATGAATAGTTGCCTTTGTTCACCTTCTCATCCCTGTCACCCTGCTTTCCCCTTGAAACTTCACCTTATATAAGGTGCTTATATAACATTTCAGTTGTGAGTTATCGTTCGTGTCTCGTCCTCGTTCCTTTCTTGTGGTGTGCATGGTTTGGCGCTATTTTTTCTCTAATTCAAGCTGCTTTTTCTTGGATTAACTGCCAATTCTCACTCTTCCCCAACCTAAACTGCTATCTAGATTTTTTCCACTAATCCTCTAAATTACCTCTTACTTCATTCTCTTTAAAAGTTCAGCGTGACCTTTCTGTTCCTAAACTCTAGTGCATCTCGGACCTCTCTGGTGGCCCTGTGAACTGAGGGCTGGTGGGCCGTACTCTGCATAAGGATATGTTCTACTCTTTCTTTGTTATGAAGGTAGCAACAAAAAATGTCACCCCTCGCGTCAAGGCTTTGTGGTAGCCCTTTGTTCTCAATTACCGATCCCTAGCTTTGAAATGTGAAGTGCTTCCTTTCGAGCCGTCGAAAAAATTTTCTCTTTTAAGTTTAGTTTCAAGCGCCCTATAACGCTCTAAACTGTTATTGTCCAGCATTTTTTTTGTCAGTATTTTTTGAGGTTGTTAGTCTTTTCTTCCCAATTACCTTTATTCTTAGCTTTGTTCCCTGTATTTACTTTCATTATTTGTATTATTTGCATTCATTTGTATTATAGATATTGCTGCAGTTTAAGTGCCTGAAAAATTTCGCCACGCATCGCTTCTCAATAAGCGTTACTTTTTACCTCACGCACTTCGAACGCACACCATACCAAATTACATTGGACTGATTCATAAGTTACACTCCCATGTGTACCCAAGGCAAACCTGCCGACTCTCCCCTTCTTTATTACAAACACAGAATTTGTGGCAGATTCCAAGTGCACAACAGCGTTCCCAGCTTTCAAGCCTGGGAAATGATACCTTTCCAGGTTCCCGGATTCACTTTATATTTGCTTTTTCCCCAGAGAGCCTTTTGCTCAATGACAGCGTTTTTTTTCTCTTTCTTCACTATTTCGCCTTCTTTTCTCGCAGGTAGTCTCTCCTAACATTTATCCATATATTAAGACCATGGTATGCCTAACCTCTAGATAGCTCCAACTAACACAACCATTATAATCAAAAATACTGATTTTTTCTCCCCAATATTTCTATCCTAGGGCCTCCATCTCCTGTTCCCAAATGTCCGCCAAATCTTGCTGATCTTTCTAGTTATCTGCTGTAAGAGACACCGTAACCATCTATCAGCCCCGAGAAGCAACTTCTTAAAAGTTCACCAATTTTATACAGAGTGCGTATACTAAGTTCGTATACCGTAGACCAGCGCAATCTATACTGAGACTCTCGGAGCTGTTCTCCTCACCGAGAATTGTATTAATTCACCATCTTCACGCCATCGTGTTCAAGTGGTTCCTGCAACGAAGGAAGGAACGAAGGAAGGAAGGAACCAAGTAATGAAGGAAGGAACGAAGGAAGGAAGGAACGAAGGAAGGAACGAAGGAAGGAACGAAGGAAGGAACGAAGGAAGGAAGGAACGAAGGAAAGAATAAGGTAAGAAGGAAGGAAAGAAGGAAGGAAAGAAGGAAGGAAGGAAGGAAGGAAGGAAAGAAGTAAGGAAGGAAGGAATGAAGGAAAGAAGGAAGGAACGAAGGAAGGAAAGAAGGAAGGAAAGAAGGAAGGAAGGAAAGAAGGAAGGAACGAAGGAAGGAATGAAGGAACGAAGGAAAGATGGAAGGAACGAAGGAACGAAGGAAAGAAGGAAGGAACGAAGGAAAGAAAGAAGGAAGGGAAGAAGGAAGGAACGAAGGAAGGAAGGAAAGAATGAAGTAACGAAGGAAGTAAGGAGGGAAGGAACGAAGGAAGGAAGGAAAGAAGGAACGAACGAAGTAATGAACGAAGGAAGGAAGGAAAGAAGGAATCAAAGAAGGAAGTAACGAAGGAAGTAAGGAAGGAACGAATGAAGGAAGGAAAGAAGGAACGAACGAAGGAAGGAAGGAACGAAGGAAGGAAAGAAGGAACGAAGAAAGGAAGGAAGGAAGGAACGCAGGAAGGAACGAAGGAAGGAAGGAAGGAAAGAAGGAAGGAAGGAACGAAGGAAAGAAAGAAGGAAGGAAGGAAGGAAAGAAGGAAAGAAGTAACGAAGGAAGGAAGGTAAGAAGGAAGGAAGGAAAGAAGGAAGGAACGAAGGAAGGAAGGAAAGAATGAAGGAAGGAAGGAAAGAACATAAGAAGGAAGGAAGGAAAGAAGGAAGTAATCAAGGAAGGAAGGAACGAAGGAAGGAAGGTAAAAAGGAAATAAGGAAAGAAGGAAGGAAGGAAGGAAAGAAGGAAGGAAAGAAGGAAGGAAGGAACGAAGGAACGAAAGAAGGAAGGAAAGAAGGAAGGAACGAAGCAAGGAACGAAGGAAGGAAGGAAAGAAGGAAGGAACGAAGGAACGAAGGAAAGAAGGAAGTAACGAAGGAAGTAAGGAAGGAAGGAACGAAGGAAGGAAAGAAAGAAGGCACGAACGAAGGAAGGAAGGAACGAAGGTAGGAACGAAGGAATGAAGAAAGGAAGGAAGGAAGGAACAAAGGAAAGAAGGAACGAAGGAAGGAAGGTAAGAAGGAAGGAACGAAGGAAGGAAGGAAGGAAAGAAGGAAAGATGGAAGGAAGGAAAGAAGGAAGTAAGGAACGAAGGAAGGAAGGTAAGAAGGAAGGAAGGAAAGAAGGAAGTAACGAAGGATGGAAGGAACGAAGGAAGTTAAGAAGGATGGAAGGAAGGAAAGAAGGAAGGAAAGAAGGAAGGAATGAAGCAAGGAAAGAAGGAAGGAACGAAGGAAGGAACGAAAGAAAGAAGTAACAAAGGAAGTAAGGAAGGAAGGAAGGAAAGAATGAACGAACGAAGGAAGGAACGAAGAAAGGAAGGAAGGAACGAAGGAAGTAACAAAGGAAGGAAGGAAAGAAGGAAGGAAAGAAGGAAGGAAAGAAGGAAGGAAGGAAGGGAAGAAGGAAGGAAGGAAAGAAGGAAGGAAGGAAAGAAGGAAGTAACGAATGAAGGAAGGAAGGAAAGAAGGAAAGGAGGAAGGAAGGAAGGAAGGAAAGAAGTAAGGAAGGAAGGAACCAAGGAAAGAAGGAAGGAACGAAGGAAGGAAAGACGGAAGGAACGAAGGAAGGAAGGAAAGAAGGAAGGAACGAAGGAAGGAATGAAGGAACGAAGGAACGAAGGAAAGAAGGAAGGAACGAAGGAACGAAGGAAAGAAGGAAGGAACGAAGGAAGGAAAGAAGGAAGGAAAGAAGGAAGGAACGAAGGAAGGAAGGAAAGAATGAAGTAACGAAGGAAGTAAGGAGGGAAGGAACGAAGGAAGGAAGGAAAGAAGGAACAAACGAAGGAAGGAAGGAACGAAGGAAGGAACGAAGGAACGAAGAAAAGGAAGGAAGGAAGGAACGCAGGAACGAACGAAGGAAGGAAGGAAAGAAGGAAGGAAGGAAATAAGGAAGGAAAGAAGGAAGGAAGGAAGGAAAGAAGGAAGGAATGAAGCAAGGAAAGAAGGAAGGAACGAAGGAAGGAAGGAAGGAAGGAAGGAAAGAAGGAAAGAAGGAAGGAAGGAAGGAAAGAAGGAAGGAAAGAAGGAATGAAGGAAGGAACGAAGGAACGAAAGAAGGAAGGAAGGAAAGAAAGAAGGAAGGAACGAAAGAAGGAACGAAGGAAGGAACGAAGGAACGAAGGAAGGAAGGTAAGAAGGAAGGAAGGAAATAAGGAAGGAAAGAAAGAAGGAAGGAAGGAAAGAAGGAAGGAACGAAAGAAGGAACAAAGGAAGAAAGGTAAGAAGGAAGGAAGGAAGGAAAGAAAAAAGAAGCAAGGAAGGATAGAAGGAAGGAAGGAACGAAGGAAGGAAGGTAAGATGGAAGAAAGGAAAGTGGGAAGTAACGAAGGAAGGAAGGAACGAAGGAAGGAAAGAAGGAAGGAAAGAAGGTAGGAAGGAATGAAAGAAGGAAGGAAAGAAGGAAGGAATGAAGGAAGGAAAGAAGGAAGGAAGGAAGGTAACAAGGAACGAAGGAAGGAAGGCAGGAAGGAAGGAAGGAATGAAGGTAAGAAGGAAGGAAAGAAGGAAGTAACGAAGGAAGGAAGGAATGAAGGAAGGAGGAAAGGTGAGAAGGAAGAAAGGAAAGAGGGAAGTAACGAAGGAAGGAAGGAAGGAAAGAAGGAAAGAAGGAAGGAAGGAAGGAAAGAAGGAAGGAAAGAAGGAACGAAGGAAGAAAGGAACGAAGGAAGAAAGGTAAGAAGGAAGGAACGAAGGAAGGAACGAAGGAAGGAAGGTAAGAAGAAAGGAAGGAAAGAAGGAAGTAACGAAGGAAAGAAGGAAAGAAGGAAGGAACGAAGGATGGAACGAAGGAACGAAGGAAGTAACGAAGGAAGTAAGGAAGGAAAGAAGGAACGAACGAAGGAAGGAAGGAACGAAGGAAGAAAGGAACGAAGGAAGGAACGAAGGAAGAAAGGAACGAAGGAAGAAAGGTAAGAAGGAAGGAACGAAGGAAGGAACGAAGGAAGGAAGGTAAGAAGAAAGGAAGGAAAGAAGGAAGTAACGAAGGAAGGAATTAACGAAGGAAGGAAGGAAAGAAAGAACGAACGAAGGAAGGACGGAAGGAACGAAGGAAGGAACGAAGAAACGAAGGAAGGAAGGAACGAAGGAAGGAACAAAGGAAGGAAGGAAGTAAAGAAGGAAGGAAAGAAGGAAGGAAAGAAGGAAGGAAAGAAGAAAGGAAAGAAGGAAGGAAAGAAGGAAGGAAGTAACGAAGGAAGGAAGGTAAGAAGGAAGGAAGGAAAGAAGGAAGTAACGAAGGAAGGAAGGAACGAAGGAAAGAAGTAAGGAATGAAGGAACGAAGGAAAGAAGGAAGGAACGAAGGAAGGAAAGAAGGAAGGAAGGAACGAAGGAAGGAAGGAAAGAAGGAAGAAACGAAGGAGGGAATGAAGGAACGAAGGAAAGAAGGAACGAAGGAACGAAGGAAAGAACGAAGGAACGAAGGAAGGAAAGAAGGAACGAAGGAAGGAAAGAAGGAAGGGAAGAAGGAAGGAACGAAGGAAGGAAGGAAAGAATGAAGTAACGAAGGAAGTAAGGAGGGAAGGAATGAAAGAAGGAAGGAAAGAAGGAACGAACGAAAGAATGAACGAAAGAAGGAAGGAAAGAAGGAAGTAACGAAGGAAGGAAGGAAAGAAGGAAGGAACGAAGGAAGGAACGAACGAAAGAACGAAGGAAGGAACGAAGGAAGGAACGAAGGATGGAAGGGAGGAAGGAACAAAGGAAGGAAGTAAAGAAAGAAGGAAGGAACGAAGGAACGAAGGAAAGAAGGAAGTAACGAAGGAAGTAAGGAAGGAAGGAACAAAGGATGGAAGGGAGGAAGGAACAAAGGAAGGAAGTAAGGAAAGAAGGAAGGAACGAAGGAACGAAGGAAAGAAGGAAGTAACGAAGGAAGTAAGGAAGGAAGGAACGAAGGAAGGAAGGAAAGAAGGCACGAACGAAGGAAGGAAGGAACGAAGGTAGGAACGAAGGAATGAAGAAAGGAAGGAAGGAAGGAACAAAGGAAAGAAGGAACGAAGGAAGGAAGGTAAGAAGGAAGGAACGAAGGAAGGAAGGAAGGAAAGAAGGAAAGATGGAAGGAAGGAAAGAAGGAAGTAAGGAACGAAGGAAGGAAGGTAAGAAGGAAGGAAGGAAAGAAGGAAGTAACGAAGGATGGAAGGAACGAAGGAAGTTAAGAAGGATGGAAGGAAGGAAAGAAGGAAGGAATGAAAGAAGGAAGGAAAGAAGGAAGGAATGAAGCAAGGAAAGAAGGAAGGAACGAAGGAAGGAACGAAAGAAAGAAGTAACAAAGGAAGTAAGGAAGGAAGGAAGGAAAGAATGAACGAACGAAGGAAGGAAGGAACGAAGGAAGGAACGAAGAAAGGAAGGAAGGAACGAAGGAAGTAAGGTAAGAAGGAAGGAAAGAAGGAAGGAAAGAAGGAAGGAAAGAAGAAAGGAAGGAAGGGAAGAAGGAAGGAAGGAAAGAAGGAAGGAAGGAAAGAAGGAAGTAACAAATGAAGGAAGGAAGGAAAGAAGGAAAGAAGGAAGGAAGGAAGGAAGGAAAGAAGTAAGGAAGGAAGGAACCAAGGAAAGAAGGAAGGAACGAAGGAAGGAAAGACGGAAGGAACGAAGGAAGGAAGGAAAGAAAGAAGGAACGAAGGAAGGAATGAAGGAACGAAGGAACGAAGGAAAGAAGGAAGGAACGAAGGAAAGAAGGAAGGAACGAAGGAAGGAAAGAAGGAAGGAACGAAGGAAGGAAGGAAAGAATGAAGTAACGAAGGAAGTAAGGAGGGAAGGAACGAAGGAAGGAAGGAAAGAAGGAACAAACGAAGGAAGGAAGGAACGAAGGAAGGAACGAAGGAACGAAGAAAGGAAGGAAGGAAGGAACGCAGGAAGGAACGAAGGAAGGAAGGAAAGAAGGAAGGAAGGAAATAAGGAAGGAAGGAAGGAAGGAAGGAAGGAAAGAAGGAAGGAATGAAGCAAGGAAAGCAGGAAGGAACGAAGGAAGGAAGGAAGGAAGGAAAGAAGGAAAGAAGGAAGGAAGGAAGGAAAGAAGAAAGGAAAGAAGGAATGAAGGAAGGAACGAAGGAACGAAAGAAGGAAGGAAGGAAAGAAAGAAGGAAGGAACGAAAGAAGGAACGAAGGAAGGAACGAAGGAACGAAGGAAGGAATGTAAGAAGGAAGGAAGGAAGGAACGCAGGAAAGAACAAAGAAAGGAAGGAAAGAAGGAAGGAAGGAAATAAGGAAGAAAAGAAAGAAGGAAGGAAGGAAAGAAGGAAGGAACGAAAGAAGGAACAAAGGAAGGAAGGTAAGAAGGAAGGAACGAAGGAAGGAAGGAAGGAAAGAAAAAAGAAGCAAGGAAGGATAGAAGGAAGGAAGGAACGAAGGAAGGAAGGTAAGACGGAAGAAAGGAAAGAAGGAAGGAAAGAAGGTAGGAAGGAATGAAAGAAGGAAGGAAAGAAGGAAGGAAGGAAGGAAGGAAAGAAGGAAGGAAGGAAGGTAACAAGGAACGAAGGAAGGAAGGCAGGAAGGAAGGAAGGAATGAAGGTAACAAGGAAGGAAAGAAGGAAGTAACGAAGGAAGGAAGGAATGAAGGAAGGAGGAAAGGTGAGAAGGAAGAAAGGAAAGAGGGAAGTAACGAAGGAAGGAAGGAAGGAAGGAAAGAAGGAAGGAAAGAAGGAACGAAGGAAGGAACGAAGGAACAAAAGAAGGAAGGAAAGAAGGAAGGAACGAAGGAAGGAACGAAGGAAAGAAGGAAAGAAGGAAGGAACGAAGGATGGAACGAAGGAACGAAGGAAGTAACGAAGGAAGTAAGGAAGGAAAGAAGGAACGAACGAAGGAAGGAAGGAACGAAGGAAGGAACGAAGGAATGAAGAAAGGAAGGAAGGAACAAAGGAAGGAAGGAACGAAGGAAGAAAGGAACGAAGGAAGGAACGAAGGAAGAAAGGAACGAAGGAAGAAAGGTAAGAAGGAAGGAACGAAGGAAGCAACGAAGGAAGGAAGGAATGAAGGAAGGAAGGAAGGAAGGAAGGAAAGAAGGAAGGAAAGAAGGAAGGAAAGAAAGAACGAACGAAGGAAGGACGGAAGGAACGAAGGAAGGAACGAAGAAACGAAGGAAGGAAGGAACGAAGGAAGGAACAAAGGAAGGAAGGAAGTAAAAAAGGAAGGAAAGAAGAAAGGAAAGAAGGAAGGAAAGAAGAAAGGAAAGAAGGAAGGAAAGAAGGAAGGAAGTAACGAAGGAAGGAAGGTAAGAAGGAAGGAAGGAAAGAAGGAAGTAACGAAGGAAGGAAGGAACGAAGGAAAGAAGTAAGGAATGAAGGAACGAAGGAAAGAAAGAAGGAACGAAGGAAGGAAAGAAGGAAGGAAGGAACGAAGGAGGGAATGAAGGAACGAAGGAAAGAAGGAAGGAACGAAGGAACGAAGGAAAGAACGAAGGAACGAAGGAAGGAAAGAAGGAACGAAGGAAGGAAAGAAGGAAGGGAAGAAGGAAGGAACGAAGGAAGGAAGGAAAGAATGAAGTAACGAAGGAAGTAAGGAGGGAAGGAATGAAAGAAGGAAGGAAAGAAGGAACGAACGAAAGAATGAACGAAAGAAGGAAGGAAAGAAGGAAGTAACGAAGGAAGTAAGGAAGGAAGGAACGAAAGAAGGAAGGAAAGAAGGAAGGAACGAAGCAAGGAACGAATGAAGGAAGGAAAGAAGGAAGGAACAAAGGAAGGAACGAAGGAACGAAGGAAAGAAGGAAGTAACGAAGGATGTAAGGAAGGAAGGAACGAAGGAAGGAAGGAAAGAAGGCACGAACGAAGGAAGGAAGGAACGAAGGAAAGAAGGAAGGAAGGAAGGAAGGAAGGAGGAAGGAAAGAAGGAAGGAAGGAAAGAAGGAAGAAAGGAAAGAAAGAAGGAAAAAAAGAAGGTAAGAAGGAAGGAAGGAAAGAAGGAAGTAACAAAGGAAGGAAGGAACGAAGGAAGGAAGGAAAGAAGGAAGGAAGGAAGGAAAGAAGGAAGGAAAGAAGGAATGAAGGAAGGAACGAAGGAACGAAAGAAGGAAGGAACGAAAGAAAGAAGGAAGGAACAAAAGAAGGAACGAAGGAAGGAAGGTAAGAAGGAAGGAAGGAAGGAATGCAGGAAGGAACAAAGAAAGGAAGGAAAGAAGGAAGGAAGGAAATAAGGAAGGAAAGAAAGAAGGAAGGAAGGAAAGAAGGAACGAAAGAAGGAACAAAGGAAGGAAGGTAAGAAGGAAGGAACGAAGGAAGGAAGGAAGGAAGGAAGGAAGGAAAAAACAAGCAAGGTAGGATAGAAGGAAGGAAGGAAGGAAGGTAAGAAGGAAGAAAGGAAAGAGGGAAGTAACGAAGGAAGGAAGGAACGAAGGAAGAAAAGAAGGATGGAAGGAAGGAAAGAAGGAAGGAAAGAAGGTAGGAAGGAATGAAAGAAGGAAGGAAAGAAGGAAGGAATGAAGGAAGGAAAGAAGGAAGGAACGAAGGAAGGAAGGTAGAAACGAAGGAAGGAAGGAAGGTAACAAGTAAGGAACGAAGGAAGGAAGGCAGGAAGGAAGGAAGGAACGAAGGTAAGAAGGAAGGAAAGAAGGAAGTAACGAAGGAAGGAAGGAATGAAGGAAGGAGGGAAGGTAAGAAGGAAGAAAGGAAAGAGGAAAGTAACGAAGGAAGGAAGGAAGGAAAGAAGGAAGGAAGGAAGGAAAGAAGGAAGGAAAGAAGGAACGAAGGAACGAAAGAAGGAAGGAAAGAAGGAAGGAACGAAGGAAGGAACGAAGAAAAGAACGAAAGAAGGAAGGAACGAAGGAAGGAACGAAGGAACGAAGGAAAGAAGGAAGTAACGAAGGAAGGAAGGAAAGAAGGAACGAACGAAGTAATGAACGAAGGAAGGAAGGAAGGAAGGAATCAAAGAAGGAAGTAACGAAGGAAGTAAGGAAGGAACGAATGAAGGAAGGAAAGAAGGAACGAACGAAGGAAGGAAGGAACGAAGGAAGGAAAGAAGGAACGAAGAAAGGAAGGAAGGAAGGAACGCAGGAAGGAACGAAGGAAGGAAGGAAGGAAAGAAGGAAGGAAGGAACGAAGGAACGAAGGAAAGAAAGAAGGAAGGAAGGAAGGAAAGAAGGAAAGAAGTAACGAAGGAAGGAAGGTAAGAAGGAAGGAAGGAAAGAAGGAAGGAACGAAGGAAGGAAGGAAAGAATGAAGGAAGGAAGGAAAGAACATAAGAAGGAAGGAAGGAAAGAAGGAAGTAATCAAGGAAGGAAGGAACGAAGGAAGGAAGGTAAAAAGGAAATAAGGAAAGAAGGAAGGAAGGAAGGAAAGAAGGAAGGAAAGAAGGAAGGAAGGAACGAAGGAACGAAAGAAGGAAGGAAAGAAGGAAGTAACGAAGCAAGGAACGAAGGAAGGAAGGAAAGAAGGAAGGAACGAAGGAACGAAGGAAAGAAGGAAGTAACGAAGGAAGTAAGGAAGGAAGGAACGAAGGAAGGAAAGAAAGAAGGCACGAACGAAGGAAGGAAGGAACGAAGGTAGGAACGAAGGAATGAAGAAAGGAAGGAAGGAAGGAACAAAGGAAAGAAGGAACGAAGGAAGGAAGGTAAGAAGGAAGGAACGAAGGAAGGAAGGAAGGAAAGAAGGAAAGATGGAAGGAAGGAAAGAAGGAAGTAAGGAACGAAGGAAGGAAGGTAAGAAGGAAGGAAGGAAAGAAGGAAGTAACGAAGGATGGAAGGAACGAAGGAAGTTAAGAAGGATGGAAGGAAGGAAAGAAGGAAGGAAAGAAGGAAGGAATGAAGCAAGGAAAGAAGGAAGGAACGAAGGAAGGAACGAAAGAAAGAAGTAACAAAGGAAGTAAGGAAGGAAGGAAGGAAAGAATGAACGAACGAAGGAAGGAACGAAGAAAGGAAGGAAGGAACGAAGGAAGTAACAAAGGAAGGAAGGAAAGAAGGAAGGAAAGAAGGAAGGAAAGAAGGAAGGAAGGAAGGGAAGAAGGAAGGAAGGAAAGAAGGAAGGAAGGAAAGAAGGAAGTAACGAATGAAGGAAGGAAGGAAAGAAGGAAAGGAGGAAGGAAGGAAGGAAGGAAAGAAGTAAGGAAGGAAGGAACCAAGGAAAGAAGGAAGGAACGAAGGAAGGAAAGACGGAAGGAACGAAGGAAGGAAGGAAAGAAGGAAGGAACGAAGGAAGGAATGAAGGAACGAAGGAACGAAGGAAAGAAGGAAGGAACGAAGGAACGAAGGAAAGAAGGAAGGAACGAAGGAAGGAAAGAAGGAAGGAAAGAAGGAAGGAACGAAGGAAGGAAGGAAAGAATGAAGTAACGAAGGAAGTAAGGAGGGAAGGAACGAAGGAAGGAAGGAAAGAAGGAACAAACGAAGGAAGGAAGGAACGAAGGAAGGAACGAAGGAACGAAGAAAAGGAAGGAAGGAAGGAACGCAGGAACGAACGAAGGAAGGAAGGAAAGAAGGAAGGAAGGAAATAAGGAAGGAAAGAAGGAAGGAAGGAAGGAAAGAAGGAAGGAATGAAGCAAGGAAAGAAGGAAGGAACGAAGGAAGGAAGGAAGGAAAGAAGGAAAGAAGGAAGGAAGGAAGGAAAGAAGGAAGGAAAGAAGGAATGAAGGAAGGAACGAAGGAACGAAAGAAGGAAGGAAGGAAAGAAAGAAGGAAGGAACGAAAGAAGGAACGAAGGAAGGAACGAAGGAACGAAGGAAGGAAGGTAAGAAGGAAGGAAGGAAATAAGGAAGGAAAGAAAGAAGGAAGGAAGGAAAGAAGGAAGGAACGAAAGAAGGAACAAAGGAAGGAAGGTAAGAAGGAAGGAACGAAGGAAGGAAGGAAGGAAAGAAAAAAGAAGCAAGGAAGGATAGAAGGAAGGAAGGAACGAAGGAAGGAAGGTAAGATGGAAGAAAGGAAAGTGGGAAGTAACGAAGGAAGGAAGGAACGAAGGAAGGAAAGAAGGAAGGAAAGAAGGTAGGAAGGAATGAAAGAAGGAAGGAAAGAAGGAAGGAATGAAGGAAGGAAAGAAGGAAGGAAGGAAGGTAACAAGGAACGAAGGAAGGAAGGCAGGAAGGAAGGAAGGAATGAAGGTAAGAAGGAAGGAAAGAAGGAAGTAACGAAGGAAGGAAGGAATGAAGGAAGGAGGAAAGGTGAGAAGGAAGAAAGGAAAGAGGGAAGTAACGAAGGAAGGAAGGAAGGAAAGAAGGAAAGAAGGAAGGAAGGAAGGAAAGAAGGAAGGAAAGAAGGAACGAAGGAAGAAAGGAACGAAGGAAGAAAGGTAAGAAGGAAGGAACGAAGGAAGGAACGAAGGAAGGAAGGTAAGAAGAAAGGAAGGAAAGAAGGAAGTAACGAAGGAAAGAAGGAAAGAAGGAAGGAACGAAGGATGGAACGAAGGAACGAAGGAAGTAACGAAGGAAGTAAGGAAGGAAAGAAGGAACGAACGAAGGAAGGAAGGAACGAAGGAAGAAAGGAACGAAGGAAGGAACGAAGGAAGAAAGGAACGAAGGAAGAAAGGTAAGAAGGAAGGAACGAAGGAAGGAACGAAGGAAGGAAGGTAAGAAGAAAGGAAGGAAAGAAGGAAGTAACGAAGGAAGGAAGGAACGAAGGAAGGAAGGAAAGAAAGAACGAACGAAGGAAGGACGGAAGGAACGAAGGAAGGAACGAAGAAACGAAGGAAGGAAGGAACGAAGGAAGGAACAAAGGAAGGAAGGAAGTAAAGAAGGAAGGAAAGAAGGAAGGAAAGAAGGAAGGAAAGAAGAAAGGAAAGAAGGAAGGAAAGAAGGAAGGAAGTAACGAAGGAAGGAAGGTAAGAAGGAAGGAAGGAAAGAAGGAAGTAACGAAGGAAGGAAGGAACGAAGGAAAGAAGTAAGGAATGAAGGAACGAAGGAAAGAAGGAAGGAACGAAGGAAGGAAAGAAGGAAGGAAGGAACGAAGGAAGGAAGGAAAGAAGGAAGAAACGAAGGAGGGAATGAAGGAACGAAGGAAAGAAGGAAGGAACGAAGGAACGAAGGAAAGAACGAAGGAACGAAGGAAGGAAAGAAGGAACGAAGGAAGGAAAGAAGGAAGGGAAGAAGACAGGAACGAAGGAAGGAAGGAAAGAATGAAGTAACGAAGGAAGTAAGGAGGGAAGGAATGAAAGAAGGAAGGAAAGAAGGAACGAACGAAAGAATGAACGAAAGAAGGAAGGAAAGAAGGAAGTAACGAAGGAAGGAAGGAAAGAAGGAAGGAACGAAGGAAGGAACGAACGAAAGAACGAAGGAAGGAACGAAGGAAGGAACGAAGGATGGAAGAGAGGAAGGAACAAAGGAAGGAAGTAAGGAAAGAAGGAAGGAACGAAGGAACGAAGGAAAGAAGGAAGTAACGAAGGAAGTAAGGAAGGAAGGAACGAAGGAAGGAAGGAAAGAAGGCACGAACGAAGGAAGGAAGGAACGAAGGTAGGAACGAAGGAATGAAGAAAGGAAGGAAGGAAGGAACAAAGGAAAGAAGGAACGAAGGAAGGAAGGTAAGAAGGAAGGAACGAAGGAAGGAAGGAAGGAAAGAAGGAAAGATGGAAGGAAGGAAAGAAGGAAGTAAGGAACGAAGGAAGGAAGGTAAGAAGGAAGGAAGGAAAGAAGGAAGTAACGAAGGATGGAAGGAACGAAGGAAGTTAAGAAGGATGGAAGGAAGGAAAGAAGGAAGGAATGAAAGAAGGAAGGAAAGAAGGAAGGAATGAAGCAAGGAAAGAAGGAAGGAACGAAGGAAGGAACGAAAGAAAGAAGTAACAAAGGAAGTAAGGAAGGAAGGAAGGAAAGAATGAACGAACGAAGGAAGGAAGGAACGAAGGAAGGAACGAAGAAAGGAAGGAAGGAACGAAGGAAGTAAGGAAAGAAGGAAGGAAAGAAGGAAGGAAAGAAGGAAGGAAAGAAGAAAGGAAGGAAGGGAAGAAGGAAGGAAGGAAGGAAGGAAGGAAGGAAAGAAGTAAGGAAGGAAGGAAAGAAGGAAAGAAGGAAGGAAGGAAGGAAGGAAAGAAGTAAGGAAGGAAGGAACCAAGGAAAGAAGGAAGGAACGAAGGAAGGAAAGACGGAAGGAACGAAGGAAGGAAGGAAAGAAAGAAGGAACGAAGGAAGGAATGAAGGAACGAAGGAACGAAGGAAAGAAGGAAGGAACGAAGGAACGAAGGAAAGAAGGAAGGAACGAAGGAAGGAAAGAAGGAAGGAACGAAGGAAGGAAGGAAAGAATGAAGTAACGAAGGAAGTAAGGAGGGAAGGAACGAAGGAAGGAAGGAAAGAAGGAACAAACGAAGGAAGGAAGGAACGAAGGAAGGAACGAAGGAACGAAGAAAGGAAGGAAGGAAGGAACGCAGGAAGGAACGAAGGAAGGAAGGAAAGAAGGAAGGAAGGAAATAAGGAAGGAAGGAAGGAAGGAAGGAAGGAAGGAAAGAAGGAAGGAATGAAGCAAGGAAAGCAGGAAGGAACGAAGGAAGGAAGGAAGGAAGGAAAGAAGGAAAGAAGGAAGGAAGGAAGGAAAGGAAGGAAAGAAGGAATGAAGGAAGGAACGAAGGAACGAAAGAAGGAAGGAAGGAAAGAAAGAAGGAAGGAACGAAAGAAGGAACGAAGGAAGGAACGAAGGAACGAAGGAAGGAAGGTAAGAAGGAAGGAAGGAAGGAACGCAGGAAAGAACAAAGAAAGGAAGGAAAGAAGGAAGGAAGGAAATAAGGAAGAAAAGAAAGAAGGAAGGAAGGAAAGAAGGAAGGAACGAAAGAAGGAACAAAGGAAGGAAGGTAAGAAGGAAGGAACGAAGGAAGGAAGGAAGGAAAGAAAAAAGAAGCAAGGAAGGATAGAAGGAAGGAAGGAACGAAGGAAGGAAGGTAAGACGGAAGAAAGGAAAGAAGGAAGGAAAGAAGGTAGGAAGGAATGAAAGAAGGAAGGAAAGAAGGAAGGAAGGAAGGAAAGAAGGAAGGAAGGAAGGTAACAAGGAACGAAGGAAGGAAGGCAGGAAGGAAGGAAGGAATGAAGGTAACAAGGAAGGAAAGAAGGAAGTAACGAAGGAAGGAAGGAATGAAGGAAGGAGGAAAGGTGAGAAGGAAGAAAGGAAAGAGGGAAGTAACGAAGGAAGGAAGGAAGGAAGGAAAGAAGGAAGGAAAGAAGGAACGAAGGAAGGAACGAAGGAACGAAAGAAGGAAGGAAAGAAGGAAGGAACGAAGGAAGGAACGAAGGAAAGAAGGAAAGAAGGAAGGAACGAAGGATGGAACGAAGGAACGAAGGAAGTAACGAAGGAAGTAAGGAAGGAAAGAAGGAACGAACGAAGGAAGGAAGGAACGAAGGAAGGAACGAAGGAATGAAGAAAGGAAGGAAGGAACAAAGGAAGGAAGGAACGAAGGAAGAAAGGAACGAAGGAAGGAACGAAGGAAGAAAGGAACGAAGGAAGAAAGGTAAGAAGGAAGGAACGAAGGAAGCAACGAAGGAAGGAAGGAATGAAGGAAGGAAGGAAGGAAGGAAGGAAAGAAGGAAGGAAAGAAGGAAGGAAAGAAAGAACGAACGAAGGAAGGACGGAAGGAACGAAGGAAGGAACGAAGAAACGAAGGAAGGAAGGAACGAAGGAAGGAACAAAGGAAGGAAGGAAGTAAAAAAGGAAGGAAAGAAGAAAGGAAAGAAGGAAGGAAAGAAGAAAGGAAAGAAGGAAGGAAAGAAGGAAGGAAGTAACGAAGGAAGGAAGGTAAGAAGGAAGGAAGGAAAGATGGAAGTAACGAAGGAAGGAAGGAACGAAGGAAAGAAGTAAGGAATGAAGGAACGAAGGAAAGAAGGAAGGAACGAAGGAAGGAAAGAAGGAAGGAAGGAACGAAGGAGGGAATGAAGGAACGAAGGAAAGAAGGAAGGAACGAAGGAACGAAGGAAAGAACGAAGGAACGAAGGAAGGAAAGAAGGAACGAAGGAAGGAAAGAAGGAAGGGAAGAAGGAAGGAACGAAGGAAGGAAGGAAAGAATGAAGTAACGAAGGAAGTAAGGAGGGAAGGAATGAAAGAAGGAAGGAAAGAAGGAACGAACGAAAGAATGAACGAAAGAAGGAAGGAAAGAAGGAAGTAACGAAGGAAGTAAGGAAGGAAGGAACGAAAGAAGGAAGGAAAGAAGGAAGGAACGAAGCAAGGAACGAATGAAGGAAGGAAAGAAGGAAGGACCAAAGGAAGGAACGAAGGAACGAAGGAAAGAAGGAAGTAACGAAGGATGTAAGGAAGGAAGGAACGAAGGAAGGAAGGAAAGAAGGCACGAACGAAGGAAGGAAGGAACGAAGGTAGGAACGAAGGAATGAAGAAAGGAAGGAAGAAAGGAACAAAGGAAAGAAGGAACGAAGGAAGGAAGGTAAGAAGGAAGGAACGAAGGAAGGAAGGAAGGAAAGAAGGAAAGATGGAAGGAAGGAAAGAAGGAAGTAAGGAACGAAGGAAGGAAGGTAAGAAGGAAGGAAGGAAAGAAGGAAGTAACGAAGGATGGAAGGAAAGAAGGAAGAGGAAGGATGGAAGGAAGGAAAGAAGGAAGGAATGAAAGAAGGAAGGAAAGAAGGAAGGAATGAAGCAAGGAAAGAAGGAAGGAACGAAGGAAGGAACGAAAGAAAGAAGTAACAAAGGAAGTAAGGAAGGAAGGAAGGAAAGAATGAACGAACGAAGGAAGGAAGGAACGAAGGAAGGAACGAAGAAAGGAAGGAAGGAACGAAGGAAGGAACAAAGGAAGGAAGGAAGGAAAGAAGGAAGGAAAGAAGGAAGGAAAGAAGGAAGGAAGGAAGGAAAGAAGGAAGGAAGTAAGGAAGGAAGGAACCAAGGAAAGAAGGAAGGAACGAAGGAAGGAATGAAGGAAGGAAGGAAAGAAGGAAGGAACGAAGGAAGGAATGAAGGAACGATGGAACGAAGGAAAGAAGGAAGGAACGAAGGAACGAAGGAAAGAAGGAAGGAACGAAGGAAGGAAAGAAGAAAGGAAAGAAGGAAGGAACGAAGGAAGGAAGGAAAGAATGAAGTAACGAAGGAAGTAAGGAGGGAAGGCACGAAGGAATGAAGGAAAGAAGGAACGAACGAACGAAGGAAGGAACGAAGGAAGGAACGAAGGAACGAAGAAAGGAAGGAAGGAAGGAACGCAGGAAGGAACGAAGGAAGGAAGGAAAGAAGGAAGGAAGGAAATAAGGAAGGAAAGAAGGAAGGAAGGAAAGAAGGAAGGAATGAAGCAAGGAAAGAAGGAAGGAACGAAGGAAGGAAGGAAAGAAGGAAGTAACAAAGGAAGTAAGGAAGGAAGGAAGGAAAGAAAGAACGAACCAAGGAAGGAAGGAAAGAAGGAAAGAAGGAAGGAAGGAACGAAGGAAGGAAGGAAGGAAGGAGGAAGGAAAGAAGGAAGGAAGGAAAGAAGGAAGAAAGGAAGGAAAGAAGGAAAAAAAGAAGGTAAGAAGGAAGGAAGGAAAGAAGGAAGTAACAAAGGAAGGAAGGAACGAAGGAAGGAAGGAAAGAAGGAAGGAAGGAAGGAAAGAAGGAAGGAAAGAAGGAATGAAGGAAGGAACGAAGGAACGAAAGAAGGAAGGAACGAAAGAAAGAAGGAAGGAACAAAAGGAACGAAGGAAGGAAGGTAAGAAGGAAGGAAGGAAGGAATGCAGGAAGGAACAAAGAAAGGAAGGAAAGAAGGAAGGAAGGAAATAAGGAAGGAAAGAAAGAAGGAAGGAAGGAAAGAAGGAACGAAAGAAGGAACAAAGGAAGGAAGGTAAGAAGGAAGGAACGAAGGAAGGAAGGAAGGAAGGAAGGAAGGAAAAAACAAGCAAGGTAGGATAGAAGGAAGGAAGGAAGGAAGGTAAGAAGGAAGAAAGGAAAGAGGGAAGTAACGAAGGAAGGAAGGAACGAAGGAAGAAAAGAAGGATGGAAGGAAGGAAAGAAGGAAGGAAAGAAGGTAGGAAGGAATGAAAGAAGGAAGGAAAGAAGGAAGGAATGAAGGAAGGAAAGAAGGAAGGAACGAAGGAAGGAAGGTAGAAACGAAGGAAGGAAGGAAGGTAACAAGTAAGGAACGAAGGAAGGAAGGCAGGAAGGAAGGAAGGAACGAAGGTAAGAAGGAAGGAAAGAAGGAAGTAACGAAGGAAGGAAGGAATGAAGGAAGGAGGGAAGGTAAGAAGGAAGAAAGGAAAGAGGAAAGTAACGAAGGAAGGAAGGAAGGAAGGAAAGAAGGAAGGAAGGAAGGAAAGAAGGAAGGAAAGAAGGAACGAAGGAACGAAAGAAGGAAGGAAAGAAGGAAGGAACGAAGGAAGGAACGAAGAAAAGAACGAAAGAAGGAAGGAACGAAGGAAGGAACGAAGGAACGAAGGAAAGAAGGAAGTAACGAAGGAAGGAAGGAACGAAGGAAGGAAGGAAAGAGGGAAGGAACGAAGGAATGAAGAAAGGAAGGAAGGAAGGAACAAAGGAAGGAAGGAACGAAGGAAGAAAGGAACGAAGGAAGGAAGGTAAGAAGGAAGGAACGAAGGAAGGAAGGAAAGAAAGAAGGAAGCAAGGAAAGAAGGAAGTAAGGAACGAAGGAAGGAAGGTAAGAAGAAAGGAAGGAAAGAAGGAAGTAACAAAGGAAGGAAGGAACGAAGGAAGTTAAGAAGGATGGAAGGAAGGAAAGAAGGAAGTAAGGAAGGAAGGAAGGAAAGAAAGAACGAACGAAGGAAGGACGGAAGGAACGAAGGAAGGAACGAAGAAAGGAAGGAAGGAAGGAACGAAGGAAGGAACAAAGGAAGGAAGGAAGGAAGGAAAGAAGGAAGGAAAGAAGAAAGGAAAGAAGGAAGGAAAGAAGGAAGGAAGTAACGAAGGAAGGAAGGTAAGAAGGAAGGAAGGAAAGAAGGAAGTAACGAAGGAAGGAAGGAACGAAGGAAGGAAGGAAGGAAGGAAAGAAGGAAGGAAGGAAGGAAGGAAAGAAGGAAGGAAAGAAGTAAGGAAGGAAGGAAGGAAAGAAGGAAGGAAGGAAGGAAGGAAAGAAGGAAGGAAAGAAGTAAGGAATGAAGGAACGAAGGAAAGAAGGAAGGAACGAAGGAAGGAAAGAAGGAAGGAAGGAACGAAGGAAGGAAGGAAAGAACGAAGGAACGAAGGAGGGAATGAAGGAACGAAGAAAAGAAGGAAGGAACGAAGGAACGAAGGAAAGAACGAAGGAACGAAGGAAGGAAAGAAGGAACGAAGGAAGGAAAGAAGGAAGGGAAGAAGGAAGGAACGAAGGAAGGAAGGAAAGAATGAAGTAACGAAGGAAGTAAGGAGGGAAGGAACGAAAGAAGGAAGGAAAGAAGGAACGAACGAAAGAATGAACGAAAGAAGGAAGGAAAGAAGGAAGTAACGAAGGAAGTAAGGAAGGAAGGAACGAATTGTGGAAGGAAAGAAGGAACGAACGAAGGAAGGAAGGAACGAAGGAACGAACGAAGGAACGAAGAAAGGAAGGAAGGAAGGAAGGAACGCAGGAAGGAACGAAGGAAGGAAGGAAAGAAGGAAGGAAAGAAGGAAGGAAGGAACGAAGGAAGGAAGGTAAGAAGGAAGGAACGAAGGAAGGAAAGAAGTAACGAAGGAAGTAAGGAAGGAAGGAGCGAAGGAAGGAAAGAAGGAACGAACGAAGCAAGGAAGGAACGAATGAAGGAACGAAGGAACGAAGAAAGGAAGGAATGAGAGAACAAAGGAAGGAAGGAAGGAAGGAACGAAGGAACGAAGGAAGGAAGGTAAGAAGGAAGGAACGCAGGAAGGAAGGAAAGAAAAAAAGAAGCAAGGAAGGATAGAAGGAAGGAAGGAACGAAGGCAGGAAGGTAAGAAGGAAGAAAGAAAGAAGGAAGTAATGAAGGAAGGAAGGAACGAAGGAAGGAAAGAAGGAAGGAAGGAATGAAAGAAGGAAGGAAAGAAGGAAGTAACGAAGGAACGAACGAAGGAAGGAAGGAAAGAAGGAAGTAACGAAGGAAGTAAGGAGGGAAGGAACGAAGGAAGGAAGGAAAGAAGGAACGAACGAACGAAGGAAGGAACAAAGGAAGGGACGAAGGAAGGAAGGAACGAAGGAACGAAAAAAGGAACGAAGGAAGGAAGGGAGGAGAGAAGTAAGGAAGGAAGGTAAGAAGGAAGGAAGCAAAGAAGTGTACTTGAATAACACCATCTGTCGGGCTAGTTGGTTGCGATCCATATGTATCAGCAGCGCGAACACCACACAGGAAGAAGGAGAAGGTAAAGAGCGCTGAACCGCGAACTTGGGTCCGTGACCAAGGAAACGCTGGACTTCCTTTGGGATGCTCCTGACACCTCCTACGAGGTGGACGGGGTTTCCAGTCTTTTTCTGCTTTGGAGGCACGAGAGCACGCAAGGAAGGGACGAAGCGCTCTCTGCCTTCTTCTCCTTCTTCCTGTGTGGTGTTCGCGCTGCTGATACATATACGAAGCAAAGAAGGAAGTAACGAAGGAAGGAAGGAACGAAGGAAGGAAGGAAAGAAGGAAGGAAGGAAGGAAAGAAGGAAGGAATGAAGGAAGGAAGGAAGGAAAGAAGGAAGGAAGGAACGAAGGAAGGAAGGCAAGAAGGAAGGAATGAAGGAACTAAGGAACGAAGGAAAGAAGGAAGGAAGGAATTAAAGAAGGAAGGAAAGAAGGAAGGAATGAATGAACGAAGGAACGAAGGAAAGAAGGAAGGAAAGAATGAAGTAACAAAGGAAGTAAGGAAGGAAGGAACGAAGGAAGGAGGGAAAGAAGGAAGGAATGAAGGAAGGAAGGAAAGAATGAAGTAACAAAGGAAGTAAGGTAGGAAGGAACAAAGGAAGGAAGGAAAGAAGGAACGAAGGAAGGAACGAAGAAAGGAAGGAAGGAATAAAGGAATGAAGGAAAGAAGGAAGGAACGAACGAAGGAAGGAAGGAATGAAGGAAGGAAGGTAAGAAGGAAGGAACGAAGCAAGGAAGGAAGGAAAGAATTAAGGAAGGAAGGAAAGAAGGAAGGAAGGAAGGAAGGAACGAAGGAAGGAAGGTAAGAAGGAAGGAAGGAAAGAAGGAAGTAACGAAGGAAGGAAGGAACAAAGGAAGGAAGGAAGGAACAAAGGAAGGAAGGAACGAAGTAAGGAACGAAGGAAGAAAGGAAGGAACGAAGGAACGAAGGAACGAGGGAAGGAAGGAAGGAACGAAGGAAAGAAGGAAGGAACGAAGGAAGGAAGGAAGGAAGGAAGGAAGGAACGAAGGAAGGAACGAACGAAAGAACGAAGGAAGGAACGAAGGAAGGAACGAAGGATGGAAGGGAGGAAGGAACAAAGGAAGGAAGTAAGGAAGGAAGGAAGTAACGAAGGAACGAAGGAAGGAAGGAAGTAACGAAGGAAGGAAGCAAGGAAGGAAGGAAGGAACGAACGAAGGAAGGAAGGAACGAAGGAATGAAGGAACGAAGGAAGGAAGGAACGAAGGAAGGAAGGAAGAAAGGAGGGAAGGAACGAAGGAAGGAAGGAACGAAGGAAGGAACGAAGGAAGGAAGGAACGAAGGAACGAAGGAAGGAAGGAAGAAAGGAAGGAACGAAGGAAGGAAGGAAGTAACGAAGGAAGGAAGTAAGGAAGGAAGGAAGGAAGGAACGAAGGAAGGATGGAAGGAAGGAAGGAAGGAAGGAAGGAACGAAGGAAGGAAGGAAGGAACGAAGGAACGAAGGAAGGAAGGAAGGAAGGAAGGAAGGAAGGAAGGAAGGAAGGAAGGAAGGAAGGAAGGACCTCCTGTCGCATTCTCCTCCGAGAATGTATGTGGTAAGGACGGTTACCTTTTGACTCTCAAAAGACATGCAAGCATTCACAGGTCATGCAGCTTAGGTGAACGCTTCTTCCGGCATTTTTCTTTCCAACGAGCCGTTGGGTCACTCTGACTCCTTCGCCATATGCCTGTGTTGTTAGTTGAGAATCATGCCATAAGCTCCTTCAGGAAAGCTGATATCTAGTCACAGGAGCACTGAATTATAGTTTCCGCGTTCAGAAGAAAAACGAAAGCATTTTGCATGCATCTCTGACCAAAACGTGGAACAGAAAGGTAGGAATGGCAGCACACTTTGACGCAGTCCGTCCCAACTTCGATCCCGCCAGTAATTATGTGATTGTCTCCGCAAACCATAGAAAGTTTTCTCCACACTATACTACGAATCAAGATCGCATGCTCTGCATAACCTGTGAGCTCCATTCCCCTATCCTGATTTATTGATTAACTACTGCCAGATTTCTTTTTTTATCAGAGCGCTATCCTATCCTCCAAAATAGGCATTCCTTGCATACCCATGCCATGGCTTAGACACAGAAACCATGGCCTGCGACTACCGTCATTGGCGGGTGCAAGCACGTTGTATACAGAGAGGACACGCATGCAAGCATGAATGTAACAGCGGCCAACGTTACCGACCGGGCGCGCCGCCGGCTAAACTGATGCGACAGGTCTGATGACTTGCGTCCAGGAGCATGGTGTGGAAATGTGACCGGAGTGGCTTGGTACGCCCAGCGCCACGTCTGCCTGTCAAGCGCGTCTGCGTAGATTGCCGTTCTCTTCCCACGCGGTGCCTCCAGGCCCGATCATGTGATCTTCCAGGTGCCGCCAAACAACGCTTTCTGGTGATTTTCCTACAACTTCATTGTTCGCAGCGCCTCCAGCCGACGTCAGTACAGGCTGGCGTCTTTTCCACTGGTCAGGTAACAGCCTGGTCGCGTGCGCAAAGGCAGGCTGTGTGCGTGGCAGCGCCGCTGTCGTAAGAGGACATCACCGGCGTTCTTCTAGTGGGAGTGTCTGTTACGCTTCCGGTGGAGGATCATGAGGCAGCTTCTCGGTTCCCTTCCTTAGCCGAGTTAGCAGCTTCATGGAATGCACCGAGTTTTCTATTCATTCTTCTGTTTTGCATCGCCTGAAGAATCGCTCAGTGTGGCATGTCTCGAGGAAATATGATAATATGAAAGCGACATCCGTTGATGTCTACGATAGTAAAGACCACCTGGAGAGCATGGCCAGGCTAAACACATGTTCAGAGTGATGCATTCGCGACGCTATTTGAATTACGCTATTTACGCTTTTGAATTACGCTATTTGAATTTTGCATCGCCTGTAGAGTAGCTCAGAGCAGCATGTGTAGAGGAAATACGATAATGTGAAAATGAAGGCATCCTCTGAAGTCTACGATAGTGATGTCCGCCTGGAGAGCATGTCCAGATTCGGCACATGTTCAGAGTTGTGCATTCCTGACGTCATTTAAATCACGCTGCCCTTCAGCAGCAGAGCATCACGGGAATAATCAATTTGCGGCATAAAAGCGAAAAACAGTCTTCTGAACGCCCTGGACGCTCTTACGCAATATTAATAGAAGCACGAACTTGAAAAGCGTAGACACATGAAATCTATGTGGCCGTTGTGCATTCAAAGAGTTCAAGCCATCCTACAAAAAAAAGAAACTATTTAGCCGCATTCAGTTTTTCTTCAGAGTGCCATGTTGCAGCGTGTGAGAAAAAAAAATCTTTAGTTTATCACTGTAAAGAAGCACTATTTGTTCTTGATCAGAGTTTTCTTTTATAGAGTAACACGACACAATGGAAGACAGGAAACACGCCAGGTGTAGAATATTGCAGGGAAAAAAATATTTGATCAAAAACACAGTCTTCCATTCCACATGCCACTGTTCAGCGCATGAAAAGAAGGAGGCCTTTAACAGACCGTTGAAGAGAAGAAATTTGCAGGACCGCAATTAAATTTTTAAGAAAAGATCTTCCACATCCAACGCTTTAGAAACGGCAAAATGCCAGTTAAGTTGAATGCGATTTTTTTCAAGGAGCCGCAGTACCATCGGCGGGGCTTAACTCTTTCACTACCGCGCCATTCAGCATCGTTAGCCCGCTAACGATAATTTCATGCCCCGATTTCAAAACCTTCTACTTTGCTAATGACCACGCTGCAGATGTAGTTTGTAGGCCAGGAAACAAAGTTTTGAATCCGATGTAATTTTCTTTTGTCTCGCGACGGGGCGCTTTTTAACGCCCTGCGAAGAAATGAAGACGTGGACCTGCGCTCATTGCCCGCCATGTTGCCCGCAGATGACGCCTTCGCCGCTCGACTTCGGAGCCCTCCGCGTTGCTTACAGGAACGATGCGCATATGGCTTATAGCCGGAGAACTGAAGTTTTGTTTCTCATGTAGTTTTTTTTTGCCCCTACACAACGCCATTTTTTGAAACCACTCTGAAGATGCGGTACCATCGAAGTCGCTTGGTAGCCTCCGAATGCGCGGCAAGCGCTCTAAGACATAGCAAATCTCAGGACTTCGTTTCGTCTGCGAGTGATTTAATCGACGCCCTGTGCAACAACGAGCCTGAAAATATTGCAAGGTGCTGAAGATGATTCAGTTTTCACATCGGTGATGATGGAAACCAGCCTTAAACACAGGTGGCTGTGGTCCGATGCACAACGATAGGGTTTCCAGTTATTCTTTTGTGGCAACAATACTATTCAAGATAGAAATGATTTTTTTTTGCAGAGAGTGGCCAATAGACAAACAAACATTTTGCATATTTCAGAAAATTTTAACATTTTTTTCTTTAATATACAAGCGTGTTTTTTCAAGTTTTGTTGAATTTTTTTTAAAGTCTCGTTTTTAGGAAATAAATTTTTTTTTGTTGCGACATGCAATTTGTTGTTTAAACGTATATTAATAGAAGGCACCTTTATTCAGCTCTGTTTTTAGGTATTGCAATCAATTCTGAATTCAGTAGTTTCTACAGAAAAAATTTGAAGTTGAAATTGAAATTGAAATTTATTTCCTTTCTTTCTACAGAAAGAGGAAGCCGGGGCAAAAGGCCGATTGGCCTGACGAGGTCCCGGCACCTGAAGCAGGGGCAGCGGTGCGCAGCGCATAGAAGCAACATAACATGTAACATGGAAAACATAAATCATGTAAGCAAAAAATATTTACCCAAAGACTAAAAGCGTAGTAATTTAATAAAGTAACATGATATGCAGTAAGAAGAACAAAATGTACGCCAAAAACGAGACGACCTTAAAAAATTTTCATGCCATGTAAACAAAATATATTTACCAAAGACTAAAAGCGTAGTAATTTAATAAAGTAACATGATATGCAGTAAGAAGAACAAAATGTACGCCAAAAACGAGACGACCTTAAAAAATTTTCATGCTAGTAGAGGGTCTGTTTCTCACAAAAGCTTCTTGATTTTTTTCTTAAAAATATTTAGAGAGATGGTAAATTCCGTTTTAACGCTAAACACATTGAGAATAGTTGGTACCTGATAATTCAAACTTTGTTTGCCGTAGTTTGTACGGATTCTTGGTACTACTTTCATTATTTTGCGGAAGGGGTACCTCATTGTCGGGGTGTCATTGGTGGAATCATATAATCGATTTTTGTGTATATGCTGCAGCAGGGGAAAGTTATAAATCTGCTTAGTGTTTAGTAGACTGTATTTTCTAAAGAGTGGAGCAGTTGGCAAATTTAACGGTAAGCCATAAAATCCTTCTAATGCCCGCAAGGCTCTTTTTTGGACTGTGTGAAGTTTTTCAATGTTAGCAGCTGTCGTGGTTCCCCAGACTAAAATACAGTACGATAGCCTGGAATAGAAAAAGGCGTAATATATTGCTAGCTTAAGCCAAACAGGTATTAGAGGTGCAATTGTATACAGGCATCCAACAGCTTTACTTAATTCTGTAGTTAGCTTTGAAACATGTACATTCCAGGATAGGGTTTCATTAAACCAAACTCCAAGAAATTTTTTATTAGTAACCCGACTTATTGTAGTGTTTGCATATTGTATATTGATAGGTTGCGATATGAGTGCATTAATAGGTCTAAAAATAATGTAGTTGGTTTTTGTCAGGTTTAAACTTAGATTGTTATTTTGCAGCCACAAATGAAGTTTCTTTAGACAGAATTTACTGAAACCTTCAGAAAATGGCCATTTTCCCCATGGTAGGGAAAGAGTTAATCTGTTCCCTTTCTTAACTAACTCTATCATGAAAAAAAAAGATTAGTGAGCCATAAAATCTAGACAAAGTAAAGAGAAATTCGTTGGTGCAACTTTCAGGCACTGGGATCCGGAAAAGGGGGAAAAGATCATTCTGGATGCGCCTTCTGCCAAAGCAGTTCGTCGCAAGAGACGATCTGAGCGTGTGTCAATTTCTTTTTCAAAATCTTTATAACGTAGGACCTAGCAAGCGCCCCAACTGAAGTTTCAATGCGACCACCGTAGCTGCCCGTACCAAAATACGACGAGGTCGCGGCCCTGCGGCTTCACATCGCCTGTAGGGTACACGACCAGTAAGTAAAGCTCGTTTTAGTTCGCATATAAACCAGAAATAACCATTCGACGAACAGGCGATGCGTATCTTAATTCATAAGAAAGGAGACGTCAAGGACTTGAAGAATTAAAGACCGATCAGCTTACTGTCCGTTGCCTACAAAGTATTTACTAAGGTAATCGCTAATAGAGTCAAGACAACCTTAGACTTCAGTCAACCAAATGATCAGGCAGGCTTTCGTAAAGGGTACTCGACAATAGACCACATTCACACTATAAATCGGGTGATAGAGAAATGCGCAGAATATAACCGACCTCTATATATAGCCTTCATTGATTACGACAAAGCATTTGACTCTATGGAAACCTGAGCTGTTATGTAGGTATTGCGGAATGAGGATGTGGAAGAGGGTTATGTGAAAATATTGGAAGTTATTTATAACGATTGCAGAGCTACTATAGTTCTCCCTAAAGTCAGCAATAAAATTCCAATATAGAAAGGTGTCAGGCAGAGAGACACGATCTAGCCAATGCTCTTCACTGCCTGCTTACAGGAGGTATTCCGGGGATTGGAACGGGAACAGTTGGGGATAAGAGTTAATGGAGAATACCTGAGTAATTTGCGATTCGCTGATGACATAACCTTGCTAAGCCACTCAGGACAAGAACTGCAAACCATGATCAATGAGTTAGGCAGGCAGAGCAGAACGGTGGCGCTAAAAATTAACATGCAGAAAACCAAAGTAACGTTCAACAGCCTAGCAAGGGAACAGCAGTACGCAGTTGGTAGCGAGGTGCTGGAAGTAGTAAGAGGATATGTCTACTTAGGGATGGTATGACCGCTGATCAGGATCATGAGAGGGAAATAACTAGAAGAATAAGAATGAGATGGAGCGCATATAGCAGGTTCTCTCAGATAATGAATGGCAGTTTACCAATATCCCTCAAGAGGAAAGTACACAGCAGCTGTATCTACCGGTACTCACCTACGGGCAGAAACGTGGAGGCTAACAAAGAGGGTTAAGCTTAAGTTAAGGAGAACGCAGCGAGCTATGGAAAGAAAAATGATAGGTGTAACGTTAAGAGATCGGTAGAGGGCGGAGTGAGTGAGGGAACAAACGCGGGTTAATGACATCCTAGTTGAAATCAGGAGGAAGATAATGGGCTTGGGCAGAGCATGTACTGCGAAGGCAAGATAACCGCTGGTCCTTAAGGGTAACGGAGTGGATTCTATGAGAAGGCAAACGTTGCAGGGGACCGCAGAAAGTTAGGTGGGCGGAAGAGATTAAGAAGTATGCGGGGATACAGCAGCCGCAACTGGCAAAGGACAGGGATAATTGGAGAGACATGGGAGAGGCCTTTGCCCTGCAGTGGGCGTAGTAAGGCTGATGATGATGATGACTCAGCAATTTTGGTTTCATATAGCATGCCCGGTTTAACGCTCCAAAACTGCATATTGGCTATAAGAGACGTTGTAGTGAACGGTTCCGGATTAACTAAGACCGCCTGGTGGCTTTGAAAATACACCGATATCGCACAGAACACGGGCGTTTTTTCCCTCCTCTCTGCGAACGAAGTTCCCCGACGCAGATCCCACGCAGCAGACCACGTGACCCATCGTCATGACGTCACCGAGGGCATATGCCTCCGAAACAAGAAGACAAGTAGCAATCGCAAAATGCACTAATCGCAAAATTACAATTCGGAAAAGCGTCAACAGCTCCCCTGGATAAACCCATTACTAAGAAGAAAAATCACACCGGCAAATTCTTGCCAACTAACTCCTTATAGAAGACCTCGGGGAGCATGCATTAAATGCTTTCTGCATTAAACATTCTTTCACAGGATGAAAGTGTAGTTTACAGATCAATTTTTTTGTGCTACTTGATGGGGCGCAAGAAAAAATGCCACTGCGAAATAGCAGTCTCTGCGAATGTAAAACATTTAGATCGATACCAAAGGAAGCCTGAATTTACGAGAATGCATGGATGCAGTAAAAAGGGACTAGAACAGTTAACTACTAGTAGTTATTTTTAGCACATAGCTGATGAATAACAAATTACACAAAGTGTTCTCGGTTAGTGGCTACTTCCAGCGCACACTAAGTTGGATGAATATGGTTATCGACAAATACTCTGTGCGAGGGGTTCCCGCAGTGAGCTTATCGAATAATAACGTCCTGAAGAGAAGGGAATAAAAGGAACGCATCTTAAAAAGAAATGCTTCGTTTCCGTCGATTGGTTTTGAATATGCAACGCCCTGAGGTATCCCGCAGCTCATGTTTCGCACCGCAAGGAATACAAAAACATCCCAATCAGACTTCGCACGCCATCGCTGCTTCCAGGCGCAGCATGGTGCCCCTCACCGCTGCCAGTCGCGAGGAGAAAGCGCACAGCGTACTTGGGGGCTCTGTCTTTCGCTGTCCGTGGGAAGCGCAGAGGAGGACGGGGCGGCCGCAGCAAAAAGAGGAAGGCTCGGGTGGCGGCTTCAACGGCGTGCCTGCGATCGCGCCCGCGTGCGTTTCACGGTGTCACTCTCGCGTTGCTCAAAGGTGCTGCCTCCTGTAAACAGGATGTCTTGCTTCCTGTTTTCGACTCGGCATATCACACCGGTCAAGATGCCTCCGTCGCCTAGGCAGTGGTGCTGCAGCGACATAGATAGGTAGATGATTCGCGGTATATCCCTTTTGCTTGGTTTGGTTTGGTTCACTGTGGTTTAACGTCCTGAAGCAACTCAGGCTATGAGGGACGCCGTAGTTAAGGGCTCCGGAAATTTCGACCACCTGGGCTTCTTTAACGTGCACTGACATCGCACAGCACACAGGCATCTATTTTTTGGCCTCCATCGAAATTCGACCGCCGGCGGCCGAGATCGAACCCGCGTTTTTTGGGTCAGCAGCCGAGCGTCATAACTACTGAGCCACCGCGGCGGCGTATATCCCTTTTGCATCGAGGTGGTGATAATTGTCACCAAGCTTTTATTTCGTACGCTGTTTTTTTTTTCGGATTAACTGCCAATTCTTTTTCTTCCCCAACTTAAAGTGCTCTCTAGACCTTTTCCACCAATCATCTAATCGCCTCTAACTTCTTCATACTCTTTTGAAAGTTGAGCGTGACCTCTCTGTTCCTAAACCCCAGTGCATCTCGGATCTCTCTGATGGCCCTGTGAACTGAGAGCTGGAGGGCCTTACCCTGGGTAAGGATATGTTCTACGCTTTCTTTGTGTTGAAAGTAGCAACAAAAAATGTCACCCGTAGTGTCAAGACTTTGCGGTAGCACTTTCTTTTGAATCACCCAGCCCTAGCTTTGAAATGTGAAGTGCCTCCTTTCGAACTGTCGAAAAAATTTTCTCTTTTATGTTTAGTTTCAGGCGCCCTATAGCACTCTAAACTCTTATTGTCAAGCAATTTTTTTGTCAGTTTATATTTTTTGAGTTTTTTAGTTTTTCTTCACAATTATCTTTTTTCTTTGCTTTGCCATCTATGTTTATTTTCATGTTTTGTATTATTTGCATTTATTTGTATCACAGATACTGCAGCGGTCTAAGTGCCTGAAAAATTTCGCCACGCATCGCTTCAATAAGCCTTACTTTTTACCTCACGCGCTTCGAACGCACACCGCTACAAATTACCTTGGACTGATTCATTAGTCGCACTCGCATGTGTACACAGGTCAAACCTGCCGACTCTCCCCTTCTTTATTTCAAACACAGAATTTGTGGCAGATTCCAACCGCACAACAACATTTCCAGCCTTGAAACCTTGTACGTAGCTCCTTTTCAGGTTCCCAGAATCAGTTTATATGTGTTTTTCCCCAGAGAGCCTTATGCTTAATGACAGCGTTTCTTTCTCTTTCTCCATTAATTCCCCCCTCTGGTCTCGCAGGTAGTGTCTCCTATCATTTATCGATCTATTAAGAGCGTGGTATTCCTTAACTGTAGATAGCTCCAAATTTTTAAAACGCGATCAATATAAACAAAAACACCAAATTTTTCTCCCCAATATCTCTTTCCTAGGGACTCCACCTCCTGTCCGCAAATGTCCTCCAAATCTTGATGGTCTTTCGAGTTGTCTGCTAGAAGATCGCTACCATAACCATCTATGAGCCCCGAGGAGCGACTTCTCAACAGTTAATCCATTTTATAGGAAGGACGTATACGGTAGACCAAGTTCGTATACCGCAGACCAGCGCCATCTATACCGTGACTGTCGAAGCTGTTCCCCTCGCCTTGAACCGTCCCAATGCACACTCTTCGTGTTATCGTGTCCATGTGGTTCGCGAGGCGACCACGCGGTGAGGACATCTGATCGCTAAGCTCTCCGTTCCTTTTTCCAAGGTGCGCTGCACGCAGCACCCGGCATTACTTAATCAATGCGCTGACTACAGGAGCGCAGCAGCGGCATCCATCACGAACTTCGCTAATCCATGTAGCCTACAGCGCACCCACAGAGGCGCGGTTGTGAGTTCTGCGCCACGGCTCCTACGTACTCATCCTCACCTGCGGCCTGCTAAGAAAGGCAACTTCGCCGGCGTGGGGGAGAGAAGGGCGACAATCGTGGCCAACTGCGAAGAGCGCACGCAAAGTGGGGTGTAAGCTGGGAGTGGAGGGTAGGGCCCCTGGATGCTCGCTTGCCTGGGGAGGAGAGTTGCAGCGCCGGCGCGCCCTTTGTCTGAACTGGGAACTGATAAGTGGAAGACGATGGAGAGGGCTCAATAAAGGGAAGGAAGGAGGGCTGCAGAACGGACTTAAGCGTAGTCCGGCGGCTGTAGCTGCCCTAGCAGCTCTCGCTGTAAAAAAAAAAAAAGAGCAAAGAAGAGAAAAAGTATTTTTCAGCGAATGCTAACTTATCTGGGTAGCTTCGTCATTAATAAAATAAAAGTCACTCGATACCAGAGCTACCTGCTTTGTGCCCATAGTGACAAAAGGTGACAGAGGATTCAAAAATGAAAATACGAAACCCTCCACGGAAATACCAAGTTCTGAAATGAACTTCATTATTACATCCTCGACGCCTGCTCCCAGGGCATTCGTATAAAATGAACTAGGCATTCGGAAATAGTTTCTGGGGGTAAAACGGCGTGTTTCACCAGAATGGCCGTCTTCAGATTGCGCGTCAATTTTTTCACCACAAGAAACTGCCGCGTGCACTTCAACCGCCACATATAGGCGGACGTTCTTGACCAAGTTATAACATTTGCGGATTTAAGTGTACGGATTTCCTCTCACAAGTGCACTCGCAGCAAACGAACGTCCTCGGCGCTTTGGGTTCTTCGCCGACCTCAGCACCTTTCCTTTCATTAAATTACTTTCTCTCCCTTTGTGTCCCTGTTTCTTTTTGGTGCTCGAGCTTTTCACCCTCGAGAAGAATCATCTGGTCAATCTAATCTTCTACTAATTTAATTGATTATAGTTATTCCGTGTTCCCGATATAAAGCACCTCTAAAATCTAAAAACTCCTTTTGTTTCCTATCAATATGCGCAGATGTAGGAATGCGTTATAAAAGGACTTTTTACACACTGGCTAAAACATTATCAAAGTAAATTTTAAATTGTGGCGATTAACGTCCCACAGAGTCATACGATCTACGAAGGACGGTGTACTGGGGGGCTCCGGATCCCTTTACAGTATATGCCGTTCATTAACATGCGCTGACATCGTAGAGCTCATGATCAGCTTTGTATTTCGTCTTAACCGAAATACGGCATCCGCGGAAGGAATCGCATCCGCAACCATCGGATCAGCAACTGAGAGCAAATTCAACTCAACAACCACGGCAGGTCATTATAAGTTTTTAATACACGCCGATCGCAAGGACGAGCAATGAAGGGAGGCACTGATTTTGAACGCATCATCCCCGTCGCGCCATCTGCGGAGACAGGAAGGAAGAAAGTAAGAGGAAGACAAAGTGGTCAAGACAGGAAGGGAAGAAATAAACAAGGAAGAGAAAGATGAAGGTATTAAAGAGAACGAAACCGAAGGAAGGATGGAAGAAGAAAATGCACGGGCGGTCATACGATGTGATGCGACAACTTTGCGTTAGCTGTCTTGGTTGTACATTACACATTTACATTGATCGCCTTCCCATTGAGTCCCTTAATTGGATTTCGCCATCTCTTTTTTTGTTCCGCTGCTACGGGGGCTTCTGTTGGGCGTATCTTCTGGAATATGGAGATGGGTTTATATTCGCGAGTGGAGGCTCGTAGCTGCGAGATGCACTTTCGTAGCTGGGAGATGCCCGAAGAGTTGCCGGAAGGAGCCCCGATGTGCTCCTAGGAATGTGCTAGAGGGGCTACGGGGTGGTGGGTTCAAACAGATACACAAGCCGCGGTTTTTCCGTCGCAAGCGAACAAAATAAAGAAAGGAAGGAATGAATGAAAGAAAGCAAGACAAGTAAGGGAGAGGAAGAGAAAAGAAATAGGAAAGAGGAGAAACAGAAAGGGAAAGCCAGGGGTAAAAAGAAGACGAAGAGAGAGAAATAAGAAGGGAAAGGAAGGAAAAGAAGGAAGAAAAAATTTACGGAAAGGAAGAGGGAGGAAGTGAAAGAGGACAGGGAAGAAATTAGAAGAACGAAGAAGAGAAACAGGAATGATAAAAGTGTAAGGAATAGGAAAATAGAGGAAGATAATGGGAGAGGAGGGGAAGGAAGAGAAAGAGGAAGGAATAGCAAGGGGAAGCAAGAGGAAACAAAGAAGAGAGCGAGAGAGGAAAGCGAAAGAGTCGCAAGAAAGAAGCAAGAGAAAGAGGCAGAAAATGGAGGGGAAGGAAGACGAAACGAACGAAGAGTAGGGCGGATGAAGAGGGAGGAAGTCGAAGGGAGGAAAAGGAATGAGAAAGAAGAGATAGAGGAAGGAAAAGAAATGGAAAGTTAAGGAAGGAGGAAAATGAAGAGGGAATCAAGACATAGGAAAGGAGTGAGAGACGAAGGAAGCAAGGCGGAAAATGAAGGAAAACAAAGAAGAAAGAAAAGGAAGGGAAAGCGGATGAAGAGGAAACAAATGCCGATGCCGCACTCCACACCAGCCCCGTCCATTTTAAAAAAAGCCATTGAAAATGTTCTGTTTTAAACCACATGTCATTCATTTCAGATTCATTTTGTGTATTGTTTCCCCTCATGTAATACCCCTATTCGGGGGCATTTCAGCTGTACAAGAAATAAATTAAAGAAGGAATACAGAGATGGACGAAAAAACTCGCTAGTAAGAGCAAGGGAGAAGAAGCCGAACAAGGAGGAACTGAAATGGAAAGGAAGGCGGAGGAAAGAAGAAGAGAGAGCATGAAGGAGAAGAGGAACCATGCCCAGCTTCGTACATCTTCAAGAAGCGTCATCTGTTGGCCATCAGTAGTGAACCCCGCGTGACTATGCCAACATGGGGATCATGTGGCCAAATCTTCCTGATCGCTGCAAAATCTGGCCGACAAATTGTTTTCCGCTCGTACATCGCATATTTCTGGCGGCCAGAGAAAAATCAGTGGCGTGTACTGAACGTTTGAGTTTTCCGAGGCGAATATTAATGTTCAGCGCCACACGAAACATAGTGGCGTTAGTGAAAACTAGAAGTGTTTGTGCAATATGCCTGCGCTTGGATGACAAAGGGACGAAAAGGAAGGGGATGAAGAGTAAAATGAAAAAAGTGGAAAGGGAAAGAAGGAAAACAAACGGGTGGAAAGAGGAAGGCAGATAAATAGGCAAGAATGGGAAAGCAAAGGAGAACGAAGGAAGATGAAGGAAGTTTAGAGAAACTGCAAGGAAGGAATAGGAAGGATGAGAGAGGCAAGGGGGAGGCAAAGAGAAGGTGACAGGGAAAGAACCAGGATATAAAAGGAAGGGTAAGGCAGAGGAAAAGGAAAGAATAGAAAGGGACAGCAAAGGAAAGAAAAAAGGAGGCGGAAGTAAGGCGAGGAGTAAAACGAAGAGCCATGAAGATGAAGGCAAAGAGGATGAGGGGAAAGAAAAAGCAACACGAACATGAAATAAAAGCCATGGAGACGACGAGGTAGGAAAAGAAAGCAGGAGTAGAAGAGGAGAAAAGAAAAAGGAAGGAAGGAAGGAAGGAAGGAAGGAAAGAAGGAAGGAAATAAGGAAGGAGAAGGAAGGAAAAGGAAGGAGAAGGAAGGAGAAGGAAGGAGAAGGAAGGAAGGAAGGAAGGAAGGAAGGAAGGAAGGAAGGAAGGAAGGAAGGAAGGAAGGAGAAGGAAGGAGAAGGAAGGAAGGAAGGAAGGAGAAGGAAGGAAGGAAGGAAGGAAGGAAGGAGAAGGAAGGAAGGAAGGCGGAAGGAAGGAAGGAGAAGGAAGGAAGGAAGGAAGGAAAGAAGGAAAGAAAAAGGAAGGAATGAAGGAAGGAAGGAAAAAGGAAGGAAAGAAGGAAGGAAGGAAGGAAGGAAGGAAGGAAGGAAGGAAGGAAGGAAGGAAGGAATCTCGGCTGCGCCCTGCTTCGTGAAAATATGAGTAGTGGATGGGAACCTTTTCATTCTCAAACGATATGCAACCATTCACAAGTCATGCAGATTAGGTGAACCCTTGTTCTGTTCTCTCGCTTTCCAATGAGCCGTTGCGTCACTCTGACGCCATCATCATATGCGTGTGTGGCTGGTTGAGAATCATGCCATAAACTCCATCACGAATGCTGATCACGGCAGCGCTAAATTATATTTACCACGTTCAGAAGCATTTTGCACGCATCTCTGAACAAAACGTGGAACAGAAAGCTAGGAATAGCAGCACCCTTTGCACGCAGTCTTTCCCAACGTCGATTCCGAAAAGTAGTTGTGTGATTGTCTGTGCAAACCTTAAAATGTTTCTGCGCACTATACCATGCATGCATCACGATCGTAAGCTCTGCATAGCCTACGACCCCCATTCCCCTATGCTGATTTATTGCTCAACTACTGGCACCTTTTTTGTTTTTATCAGGGTGTGATCTTATCCTCTAAATTCACTTCCCTTGCATACACATGGAACGGCTTAGACGGAGAAACCACGGACGGTGAATACCACCTTTGGTCACGACCGCTCGGCTCTAACAGTAAGTGGAAGTAAGCACGTTGCACACAGGCAGTGCATGCATGCATGCATGAATGTAACAGCGGCCAAGCTTACCGACCGGGCGCGCCGCCGGCTAAACTGATGCGTCAGGTCTGATGACTTGCGTCCAGAAGCTTGGTGCGGAGATGTGACCGGAGTGCCTTGCTACGCGCTGCGGTAGTCTGGCTGTGAAGCGCAACTTCGTAGACTGCCGTTCTCTTCCCCCGCGTGATCGGTGCCTCCGGCCGTGATCATGTGATCTTCCAGGTGCGGCCAATCAACGCTTTCTGGTGATTTTCCTAGAACTCCATTGTTCGCAGCGCCTCCAGCGGACGCAGTACAGGCTGCCGTCTTTTCCACTGGTCAGGTAACAGCCTGGCTGCGTGCGCAAAGGAAGTCTCCGTGCGTGGCAGCGCCGCTGGTCGTAAGAGGACCTCGCTGGCGTTCTGGCGGGAGTGTGTCTGGGACGCTTCCGGCGCAGGAGCATGAGGCAGTTTCTCGTTTCCCTTCCTTAGCCGAGAAGCAGCGTCTCGGAATGCACCCAGTTTTCTATTTATTCTTCGGTTTTGCGTCGCCTCAAAAATCGCCCAGGGTGGCATGTGTAGAGAAAATACGAAAATGTGGAATCGAAGGCATCGTCTGAATTCTACGACAGTGAAGTCCCCCTGAAGAACATGTCCAGATTGGGCACACGTTCAGAGCCCGACGCCATTTTAATTACGCCACCTCTCGTCAGCAGAGCACCACGAGAATAATTGACTTTGGGCATAAAAGCGATAAACAAAATGTCTTCTGAATGCTCCGGCCGCTTCTACGAAATATTATTAGAAGCGTGTAGTTCAAAGGGACATGAAGCCGAATATCCAGCTCAAATTCTTGTATACAACTGATGTCGCAAATGCACACAATACGGTTCGGTCCACAGGAGTTTAAGCCAAAAATGTGTCAACAGACTGGTTAGCTGCTGAATACGCTATAAAATATCAATCTAGTGCCTTTAAATTTTTATTTTCTAAACGCGGTCTGTTTGCATTTCGCTTTCCTTTACAAAGTCCTGAAAATGTAAGCCTCGTATGCAGGCAAACGAGATATTGAGGAAAGATAATCTTTAAAGGAACGCTGAGGACAACTACATGCAACATTTTTTGCTAGGAAAAAACTGATTCTATGATTTTGCTTGGTATGTTGATGCCTTTCCGGCACCAACCGACGCACACATTGCCGACAGTAAAGCACGAAAGAATTTTCCCGCCACTCTACTCAAACTCCTCACGAGGTGGGGGTTAAACTTTATTTTCATTAAGACAAGGAGGGTGAAGGGCTAGGGGTGATCTTTAGATATCCTGCGTGAGTCCTCACGACGGCGTCGCACGCACTACACGAGAGGGCTAAGAACTTACCTCCTCAGGAACTCCGACTCTCAAGACAAAATCAGTGGGAGACTTCGTTTCTCAGCTCGGATCCTACAGATGGCCCAGAAACTGATTATCTTTACCCCATGTATACAGAGTAACCCATGATTACCTTTTTGTATTGAATGGCGCTGTACCATAGCATGTGGGATTCGCGACCAGCAAATGTTAACAGAAAGCAGTTTCCCTGGAAATTTGGCCGGTGATGGCGACTCCAGTATTTCATTTATTTTGCTTTCTTTTACCCTATAGAAGCTCCGTTTCCTGTGCAAGTGGCCTCTTTGTCGTTAGACCGCGGTGATTTATCAGCACCGGATAATTTTAAATTTTCCTCGGCGTTCCTTTAATAAAGATGCCTAAATTTATCATAAGGTATTGCAGTTACTTTTATAACGCTCACTGGTGATGGTCTTAAAGTTAATGAAATAACTGAGCTTAGAAGAGAGAAAGTAATAACGCATCGCGTCTTATTGCGGTCCTTTATTCGTACGAACAGGTTGCTTATTATAATATAGAGTTTCCGCACTGCGGCAGACACTGCAATCACACCAGTATTGAATTCCGAAAAGTTTTATACGTATTGCCCTATTTCCTTCTCAGCGAAAGTTCTCATTCACATTCGTCACTTCCTAAACGTTTTCACCTTGCGTGCCACTACACCTTGACCTGTGTCGCATGTACATTCGAACCTTGCCCTCATTTCGTCATTGGGCCTAAGAAACCCTGATCGTCAACAAGGTGGCCGTGGCGCTTGAGAGCATTTTTTTCACTTCCGCCTGTCCTAAGCTTCACTTTTCTTTGCGATTTTGAGAGCTCTTGTGTAGCCTATACCGGGCACGTGGGCAATGTTAGTTACTATATTCTGCAGCCCATGAATCACTGTGGGTGTCATATCAGCCTGAAAATATTTTCAATTCTACGTTCGCTGTAATTGCAAATTTTGGCACCTTATACAACTGTAATCCTTATTCGCCGCAACCTTCTAAAACAGTAGTGCCTTTCCAAGCGTCTTCAGAGGCAGTAGCCGAATTTAATGTTTGTGTCGAGGTGAAGTGCGTTTCCGGCGTGCGGCAAAACGTGGCGAGGCAAGGCATTATATTTTAGTATTGTATGAAGACGTGCCGGGAAATACGTATAGGGCTGCTGACAAGCCCTAAAAAAATTCTAACTGAGGCGCCCCCTCAAAACATTTGCCTTTGCTCCTTTCGGCGAAATTAGTAGTAATACACTGACAGAAAAGGAATGAAATCGACTATAAGCTCAAAAGAATTGTTAGGATGGGAATGTTGAATTATGTGGGCTGCTCTACAAATTTACACTGTCTTCACCATGTAGCCTCAGAGGAACGGATTATTAAGTGGCCGGCATCATTGTGAAAAGACTTTCGAATTAATGAAAATGTCTTAGAAACAGGAAGGCTTTATTCTCACAACATTTCGTCCTTTGCGAAGTCCGGGATTTTTCCAAACGGCTTCTCACAGTGCGCTTGTATTACAACACACCCCCGCTTCCCACGCCTCCGCTGGTGCCGTGTGCAGTCTCGCTTCCGTCATCCCACCAGTGGCGCTATAAGAACTCCTACACGATGCACGTCCGGTCGCCGAATGCCTTGTTCTGTGCTTGGCAGGCTAAGGGAAGAATGTGCGGGTTGCCGCCGAAACAGGAAGTCTCGGGTGGCGGCTGCAGCGGCGTGTGTGTGATCACGCCCCTTAGCATCACGTTTCGCGGCGCCGACAGGTACGGGCGACATCCTGTAAGAGGAGTTTGCCTGCCTTGCGACGACGCTGTTCAGGATGCTGCGGATGTCGGCGCCTATACAGTAGGGCCCTGGACGACCTGAAGGAGAATCTTTGTTCTTGGATTCTTAGCATCCTGTTGATTCGTTAGGAAGAGATAGAAAGCGCTGGAGCACGAGAAAATGGCCTGAGCATAAAAAAAAAGAATGTACGCTATTTACTAGCGTATGACGTTCTGTTCTACTGTTTTGTCACCGCATATTTTTTGTAAGTGCCCAGCTGTCACCTATGTTCATTCTCAGAAGGTGTATTACACGCCTCGACGTCATAAACGTTTTTGTTCGATTTAAGTAAGCACATTTTTGCGCCAGATATTTAATATTCTTCCGTATGCGAAGCTTTGTAAAGTCCGTGGCTTCCGGTTAGATGTCTTATATGTGTGTTTTCCATGGTACAAACAAATTTCTAAAAAATTATGCTCGTTTCCTTGAGACAACGCCCAGCTAGATCTTCCTCGAGCGTCTCTTCACGATGAGCGCGCGTTTTTCACAACGTATCGAAGGCGCGGGAGAAAAAGTGAAGGGAAGTATGGGTGCTCTCTGCGCTCGCAGCGAAATTGGAAAAGAGACCCCCCCGCAATATATTTTTCGGCCGTGACCCGAGTCTTGCATTTCGTTCAGCTGCTACAAACTAGGAGAACGAGAACTTACCAGCGCGAAAGCTCTATCTATACAAATTCTATCCAATACAAGTGGTCAGTGACCTAGTGCAACCCTTTAATGTTTAAGTGAAAAGAAACGCCAATGCAACAGCAAAATAATGTAAATTAGACAACTCTGGGAGGTATATTCGCACAAGAAACCAATAACTTCAGAGCTCTGCATTGCTCCAAAGTTCACTTTTTTAAATTAAAGAATGGAGACCGGTATTCCTGGGCGGAGTCCTCAGTCCCGGACTTTGAGGCACCCTAGCATGCGGTAAATTATCAATGAACTTTAGCGTGCGTAAAGTCACTGGAATTCTGAATGTACCGCAACCAGCGGGGCGGCGCGCGGGCAACATTGGTGTGTTGTTGCCAGAGGTGGTCCAGCGCGGCGACCGCGTCGTCTGCTAGGTGAAGAAAGCCTCCCTTGCGGCCGCCTTCTTCACAGGTTTTGCGCAAAAATTAATCAATGAAAGTATTCTTGATTGAGAGCATAGATGAGGTGAGGGTTTACGAAAACCTTGATAGCGTCGCACGACAGCTGCGCAGCCTGTCGTATTCTTTAGTCTCCGGGTGTGCGTTAACAGCGCAAGAAGCAGGCTTGTCTTATCGCTTCTGCGAGAGGCTCGCAAATGCATGTTTTCGGGACCCGGAAAACTTTAAAGCCGGCAGGCTGCGTACATACCAGCGGGATATAGCAAAGCGTTTACTAAGTCGGTTCACTTGGAAGTCTGATGCGTATAAAACGTTCCTTTTACGCTTACTGCTTCCTGCCGCCTGTTACCTCCGTGTGGTCAGTCGCCGGTCGGAGGCTTGTGGAAGGTAGTTGGGTGACCCCAAAGTCGATGAGGGGGCTAATGCTCTAACTGTGCGGCCAGATAGCCCCCCCTAAAACCCTTTCGCGACTGCTTACTGGCGGGGAAGGAGGAGATGGTGAGGGGTGCAGCCTGTTGGCAAAAGAAACGCAAAGTCGAGGAGAGAGTTTGGGCAATAAGCGCGCATCTTAGCATGCGGACGCGCTGTGGCTGTATTTCGATGGAGGCGAAATACAAACTCCCGTGTGCTGTACGATGTAAGTACGCGTTAAATAACTCCAGGTGGCATAAATTCCCCCACTTCAGCACCCCTCATAGCTAACGTGTCACTTCGGGACGTTAAACTCCGCAAATTATTATTTTTTATTTAAGCCTCATTAGCCAATATCGATGACCAGCAGGGAAAAAAAGTTCGCAAAGCCACGTCTCCGAAGACATTTATAGCTGTCGCACGCAAACACAGACACACAACACACAACGACACGCACAAGCACGCACACAGACACACGCGGTGCACAAAGACACGCGCGCACACAGATACGTGTGCAGACACACGCAATGACAGACACGCATACACAGACGCACGCACACAGAGACGCGCGCGCACAGCACACATGCGCGCACACAGAGACAGGCGCGCGCACAGACACACACGCGCGCGCACACGCACAGACAGACGCACGCACACAAGCGCGCCCACAGACAGACACACATGCATACAGGCGCGATACTGAACGTGCTACTTCGTAAAACACGGCGTCCAACCACCTCAGAAGCACTGCGCATCGTCGGCTCCATGGAGGAAAAAAACTGAGGAGGGAGCGTCCGGCGACAACCTTGAAGCCTAGTCTTAACAAGTAAAGATATAGCAAAAAAAAAGAGTGTGCCCCCCCCCCCCCCGTGATCACACCACGTGATAGCGTGCGGTAAAGTCTAGCCTTGCTGCGCGCGCGCATGCGCCGATTAGCGCGGCAGACTAACTGTAGATCAACTTCCTTGCTGTAGACGCCCGCGCCGCGGGTCGCACATACGCGCGCACTAAAACATACCGGAATCAAAACATAAAGGACCGGCTCGGAGAGCGAAAAACTGAGGGAGAAAACGACTTCAAAACACTCGGCTTGCGAACGCTGGCCGCGCGACGTCATGCTCCCTCCTTAGTTTTTTTTCCTCCATGGTCGGCTCCTAGAGCGAGTGGACCATGTATGGCGGCACCTAATCACGTGATCGCAACTGGCCAATAGGCGGCGCGGCGGCAAAGAGAAAACAGCTGCGGTACTTTCAAAATTCCAGTGACTTTAAAGGTGCGGTGATCTCCGCGCCATCTCTTGTCGCTGTGGGGTACTCTGCTGCGCTCGTAGCGTGTAACTCCTATAGCAGCCGCATGCCGGCGCCACTGCAACCCGTCAAAGTGCAGCCGTAGCCGTATTCTCTTCTCCATTGTCAAGTTCGCGTCCATTTGGTCGAATGACTCTGGACCTACAAATAGACGCGAATTGGGCAATGGAAAATGGAAAAGAGAATACGAGGCCAGATTTCGCTTGCTCGTACGCATATGCTTTGTTAAAATGGCGACAAGAATTAGTGACGGCAAATTGTCATCTTAGTTAAATCGATGTTGTTGCCCGTTGTGTACCGTACTCTGCGCTGTGAAGCGCGCACATAATACCTTTTTTCGTAGATTAAACCCAAGCTCCTCTGTGGTCAAGGGGTAGCGCGCCCGCCTCTCAACCACAGGGTCAGGAGTTCGAGTACCAGCTTGACCATTTTTCTTCCCAGAACTACTCCTCTTTCTGGTGAAGCACTGCGTAATGTTGGTGGAATGACTTACGGACCTGCAGACGAATAAGAAGTTATGAAGCGACGTAATCATGCCCGTGCTTCGTGATCGTTGTACGGTATTGAATTACCCGCGTTGGATCAGGTGTTTCGACGTCACATCGTCATCGACCAAAGGGGATTTCGCTTTCACACCAGCAAATTTCGTAATCACACCAACGGGGCTTCCGCAGAACTTGCGCTCTAACGCTGTCGCGTGAAAAATTTATTCGCGGCCGGAATGCTCTTCAGATTCGCCCTGTTTTCTTGACAATGAAAGGGCGTGAGAAAAACATTCCTATTGCTTTTTGACTTGCCCTGGGGCAAAGCAGTGGAAACCGCTGCACCCTCCGCCTTCGAATGCATCAGTTTGCGCGGTCACCTGCATGCTATATACCACGGATGGATCAATCGTAAAATCTCCCCCACACCAGTCTGTATATTATCGCTCAATTCCACTTAACGCTTTAACCGCCTACCCCGACCTGTACTCGTCATGGGAGATCGTACCAGAATCGCCAATGACGAGTCACACTCGTCCGGCCCGATATTGCGGTGCTGCCACCTCAATAGACGAGTTACGGTCGTCAGTTGCATTGGTTGCGATTTTGAACACTAGAGGGCGGTAGCCGTCCATAAAAAAAGGCATTTTGCGCCTTTGGCGCATAATTGAAGGCTTAAAAGAGCCATTTCACAGTGGCGTCATCCATGAGGAATTGGCAGTGTCTGAAGATAAAAAGCTGCTTCTTCAAGCAGTCGTGACAGCAGCATTTCTGAGAATATGAAATTTGTTTCTGAAAGTGACTCGGACTTTCTACGAGCTGGAGTCGGCTTCAGATGACGACGAAAGCGGCGACGACGACGAGGGTGAGTCGCTGCACGTGTGTGGCAGCGTGTGAAGGCGAAAAACCCGCCGCTCGCGCCTCCGCGGTTTTATTTTTCTTCAGTGCCTGGGATTTCAGTGCCCACTGACGAGCACGACATTCTCGGTGGGTTTTAGGTATTTTTTGACTGGGACATCATCGACGTAATCGTCACAGAGACGAAGCGCTACGCGATATAGTACTTTGCTGCTCGGTGTTCTGCATGGAAACCGGCAGTCCGCGATAAGATCATGGTCTTCTTTGCTGTGATAATATTGCAGGGTATTGTTGGTAAACCTCGAGTGGAAATCTACTGGTCTACAAAAGAAATTTTGCAGACACCAGTGTTTAGGGAGGCCATGAGCAGGAACCGCTTCAACGCGTTGATGCACTGCCTTTATTTCACCGATATCAAAAACCGTGGATGAAGCGACCCACCCGCACCCCAGGCTTTGGAAATTGTGGCCCGTGATCTCAAGGCTGAACAAGGCCTTCCTTTTAGGACGAAGCGATCTCTATGCACTTTCTTTTGTGTCACCGCGTATAATATGAAGTAAATACTAGGTGTTTCAATGCATTGTACGCACTACTACGGCATGCACTGTGGGAAAGCCACCCTCGTAAGCTGTTTTTCTTTTTAAACTTTTTGTTTTAATTTTAACCAGAAAACATCGAAGTAATACATTTTCAAAAACAGAATTACATGGAAAAAATTATGGTCACTTAAAAAAATTGGCGATTTTGGTCGTTTTGCGGAAACTAAATTGGCGGTTAAAGGGTTAAACAAATTCTCTTCTGCTACTCAAGGAGTCTTCTGCCATAACAGAGGACTAAAGACGGCCCCTTTACAACACAGAGATTCTTTCATATAGCCACGCATGTAGGATGCTTCTTGTATATAATTATATCTTTGAATGACACCCACTCTTAAAAGATAAATTTAAATTCACCGCTTGATGAATACTGGTATCAGAGTGATAGTTTTCAGCTGCACCCACCAAACACCGTCGTTTGCTCCAGCCCTCAAGCGCTGTGATTAACACAGGGCTCGGAGTTCGGGGACTGTAAATTTCATCGCTGTTGTAAATGTTGATCGACCAAAATGAGCATGAATTCCGTGGTTGGAGTCCCTACTTCAGGATTCCGCTGGCCGAAGCCGCTACAATCGCATTTATCCATATCATTACGAGAAAACTCGACTTCGTTGGCGCGTGCGCGCAGAGCTCGGGGCACGGGGCGCGCGGAAAAGAAGTCGAAACAAAGCCATGTCTACCCACCCGACGGACGCTTCTTCGGATCGTGGCAGCCCGCAGATGAAAACTTTAAATTCGCCGCATACCTCGACTAACAGAGGCGGCTCTCCGCAGCAAAATCATCCAAAGAAACCACCCGAAGGATACTTCTCGAAGAGAGACCCACCGCCAGGTATTGAACAGAGTGATGCGTTTTCGGCGAAGGCGCCGACTGACGGCTCTCCGAAGACCAGAGGTTCCTCGTCGAAACGGGAAGCTGGGTCGCCGGTGAAGCCAGACGCAGCCCACCACGAAACTCCGTCAAAGCCGCCTGGTGAATCTCCGAAACGGGGTGGCTCGCCGAAGCGTGATTCTGCAGGCCATGCTCGGAATACGAGTGGTCGACCAAAACAAGATCCCCTCCCGAAGCAAGACGGTTCACCAGCAAAGGTGAGTCTCTGTGAGCCTGCTATGGGTAGGAACGTTTTGGCGAGACCTGTAAGGTGTAGATTCACTTATATGAGTTCCTAGCTGCTTTGCATCGTAGCGTGTAAAAGCGCGCATGACGACAGTGGCAGAGTTTTATGCATAGCCGCTACGAAAGGCACCGTGAATCAACTCGGCTAGCGGAGGTAACTGAGTGGCACGCATTTGCATTTCGTGCCACTCAGTTACCTCCGCTAGCCAAGTTGGCTCCTGGAAGCTTACAAGGATAGACGCGCGGGCTAGTTGGTGGTCCATGCTTCTTAAAACAGCGGAGAAGACACGGACACGGAAGCACTGCGGCAGTGCTTCCAGGAGGTCACTTGGTATAGCATGCGTCAAGGTTCGCCATCGCTTTTCTGTAAATAGTCATGCGGAGCGTGAGGGTTCTGTCCGAACTAGTCCGCACTGAATGCCAGTGACATCTGGGCAGGGTGAAAGGCAACGTACGCGTTGCACGCTTACAGCTCTCGCCTACCGTACGAGCGCTCGACATGCATCGATTTTGCCAAAGCTTCCGATTGACGCCCTTTACAGAGGGAAATGCCACTGGCTTGACTTGCGCTGGTGGCACCGTTTGCGGCCGTGGTCAGCACCTATACCTATGAGCAGGCTGCTCGTGCCTTCGCGCCGCGGAACGCTGGTGGTTACTAATCCTATCCGGTATTAACACTGATTCGTGTAGCATTTGATAAATTGGGATACCGCAGCAGCGTCGAGTTTTTTAATGCTCCGCTTGTCTTCGATTGCCAAGCGCTGCTGGTAAAAGTGCTTCTTCAACGAAAGTACGTGACATTAATGAAATTAGGCGCAGTAAAAAAACGAAATTATTACCGCAGTACAAACAAGTACAGCGGCAAATGGCAGATAAGAAGCAGGGAACTTCGCGCACCGTAGGCTGGCGCCGCCTGTGCTGTTGCCCTTCGTTCAGTGTTAGCGTCGCCGCGCGGCCCCTTTGCGCAGCGTATTGAGCTCTTCCATACAGTAAGAGAAACCTTTTCTGTCCATAAGCACACTGGAAAGGCTCAGCCGGAACGTAGCAATAAAAGGACACCCACAGCAAAAAGCACGCATGCTCGAGCTTCGCGTTCCCCTAGGCTCGGTGGCGCTGGGGTGAACCTCGGCGGTAGCTCCTGTGCTCTTGCTAGCTTCATTCCGCGCCTGTGCAATCACTCGACGTAATTGGACTACGTCGTGCGTGCCAAGAAGCGTTATAAATCAGGCCAGTGTAGTTTGTTGCTCATAATTTACCTGATGCTACAGAAATCTCCACGAGAAGGTGCCGAATTTTCGGAACTCTTCGCGCATTACAAGTGCTTCGCTGGCCGGCTCTGGCGTTGTCGTACGCCGGCTGCCACTAATGCTTGAAGCGCCGACGAGAGACAGTCGCAAAAGGTTATGTGACAAATGCCTGAATTCTATGGTGTCTGTTTTCCTAGCGCTGGCTTCATCTTCCACTTCAGCACCAACAAATGCGACACTAACTACAGAGCTTGTCTTCGACCCATGGGCATCTTTTCGTGTAATAGAAAAACACGGGCGCTGTCCGGCCAGCAAAGGAGTCGCACTGTGAGGGTGCTTATTCCCCGACAAATGTGTCTATGATCTTTCAGGACATTCCGGCCAAGCAGAAAGCGTTGCGAGACTCTCCAAACCGCAGCATCGCCGTAAAAGGGGCTGGCTATGGCAAGGGTGCGACGGGGCGCCCTGTAAAGTCATTGCGCGCCCCGATCTGGATGAAGCAGGACGCTGCGACCGTTCCCAAGGCCCCAGCCATCGGCGCAGACTCCGGCGCACCGCGGTCTGCCCCGACGGGACGTACTGGCTCCGTAGTCAAGAGCGTGCGCCAGATCACTGGCAAACTCTTGCCTTTCATCGGCACTCATGGGTGAGGTGACAAGGGCAATCGCTGCTCTTCGAGATTGTGCGTAAATGCGTAGACTACAGCTTTATCACGCCTGCAGGTCGCTTGAGTGCTTCTTCTCCTGGAAGGAGTGGTTCTTTCCAGGACTAATTTATTCCACCTTCTGAACATATATTGCTGATGGGCCAGTGTGCTAACGCGAATAATTTCCTCCGATTATGCGTGGCAACAGCGCGGTGTTGACGTCGCTTGAGCTAATCACAAAACCTGAAAAGAAGAAAAATTACGGAAGGAACTAAAGACTACTTATGTGCTTTCAACGCAAAATCATTGTGTTTTTATTTCTGTTTTCTTTGTATTTTAAATTTCATTTTTTCCTTTCTTTCTAATGACACACCTATTCATTAGCACAGTCACAAGGCAACGGATACGCTAGACTCACATCTGTTCGCCAAGAAGCGTCGCGGTTTTGTGGCCTATGGTTTTGAATGCTCGCCTCGCAACAAAGCAGAGCCGAAAACTGGGCGAGTTGGCGAACATCGGGCATATGTGAACTGAACAGCGCGAACAAACGAGGACTAAGCGAGAAACACGCACACACACGAAGCACTGACTATGAACTAAATTTTTATTGCGAAAGACTCATGGTTACAAAGCCCTCAGACCCAATGGTGCAGGCTCACAAGGCTTAAAACACACATAAAGCAAAAACAAGTCAAATGACACGCGTGCAATAACGCCGTGAAGTTGCAATAGCCCCTGCAAGATAATCTAGCTCGATCGGGTGCAACATCACCGAAGGTTTGGCGAAGGTTTGGGTGTGCGATGTGGTGATGAGATCTCCTCTGCTATCTCCGACACAGCTGATTTCTGTGTCTGTGGACAATATCGGTAGCCCCCAACTCTGGAAAACATACTGTATTATTCTCTCTGCAACAGTCGCGGCAATCGATGACATGACTGGAGGAAGCCGAGGGCCCCCAGCGACCGCTCGTGTTCCCTGAGACGAGCGTTGAGCCACCTACCAGTCTGCTCATAATATACTTTTTCACACGAGAGCGGTACTCCGTACAAAACCCCTGTCTTGCACAGCACGGATATGTTGGCGTACTCTCGTCTGGAAAAAAGTATGGGCAGACGGAAGGTGCCTCAACTTTCGTCTCAGGGAGCACGAGCGGTCGCGGGGGCTTCTCAGCTTCCTCTAATCTTCTCATCGCTATCACAGACTGTGCCAAAGAGAATAATGCAGTATGTTCTCTAGAGTTGGGGGCTACCGATGTTGTCCACAGACAGAGAAATCGGCTCTGTCGGGAGATAGCAGAGGCATATATCTCATCGCCACATCGCACACCCCGGGTGTCACCAAACCTTCGGTGGCGTTGCACCCGATCGAGCTAGATTATTTTGCCGGGAATATGTCGCCTTCATGACGTTAATGCACGCGTGTCCTTTGACTTGTTTATGGATTTTGTGTGCTTTATGCCTTGTCTGCCTGCGCCACTAGCTTTGAATGCTTTATAACCATGAGTCTGTCTAATAAAAATTCAACTGATAGTCAGCGGTTCGTTCTGTGCGTGTTTCTTGCTTAGTCCTCGTTTCTTCGCGCGGTTCAAGTGCCGCAACAAAGTCCTGGGTTCAATTCCCCGCCCCTTCGGAAGGCATTTTAAATTTTATTCATGTCACGGTGACGTCATTTGTGATTTTTAGGACCGCTGCTGCTGGTCAACACCGACGCTGGTTTACGTTGCCGATGAGCCATGTAATGCCTTCGCGTTACTAAATGAAGCTCAGTTAAGACAGTTCTTGCATGGTCTCCGCCATATCTCTGTTCTGCTATGCTATGCTAACGGCATTCGTATGCTAGTGGACGGTCCACATGACGTCGGTTCAAATTTGGAGAAGATAGAATTTAGTGTGGGCCCCTGCCCAGGCCCACTGCTTCTAGCCCGGACCTGGTCGGGGCCCGCTACATTATGACTCTTCTGAGCCCGGCCCCGCCCGCCAAGCTCGATATGAGATCCGGCACGCCCGGGCCCGTTCCCGCAGTAGCTCAAGAGGTGCTGTGTACAAGCAATCTCCTGCTGCACAAGAATTTGCAAACAGAGACGCTGATAGCGCAATAACATTTGAAAAAAATTGGTTTGGTAAACACAAAAAGAAGGCGCGATAAGGTGGATCGCGCTTTTCGAACGGTGATGTTGTCTGTGAATAGCCCCGAGGCTCAGAGAGCCAAACGAAAAGGGTTGCATACATGCACAATAAACGCTGTGTTTCCTCTGGATTTGTATGTTATGTTTTACGGTCCAGGATGTCTAAATATTAAAAAATTCTCCAAGCCATAGCAATTGCATTTCTTAATTATTTTTATAACCACAATTTTGGATGTTTAATTCATGGCCGTAGTGGCCGCGTTTCTATAAATGAAATTAATAAAACCTTTATTGCAAGGGAGGGTTGGCTTTGAGACGAAATGTAAGAGAGCTTGTTTATTGCTTGTTTATTCTGTATATTGTTTATTCTGTTTTAACTCCCGAAATGTCCTAAACCAATATGCTCTTCTCCAATGGCACTCGTCGTAGCGTAGAGACGTGTTCTGGGAGTCACACATATAATTAGTTGCTATCTTTGAACATACCGCTACCCGTCGAGCAATCGAATGAAGGTCTTTCTGAGAGTCAAAGACAGATAATTAGTTGCTATCTGTGAACATACCGCTACCCGTCGAGCAATCGAATGAAGGTCTTTCTCTGGCGGTTCTTATGAGAAGTTAAATGTCTAGTCATCAGTGCTAACACAAATCCGTACACGCGGAACGCCTTCTCGTAGATCCAACGGCATGTGCTCGTTCACAGCTGAAACATCGCGGACCTGCAGTGCTGTGCATTTTACTACGCGAATGCTCTCGTGCAAATGAGCTGTGTGACAGGCGTTACAACGCTCCACTAAGAGCGCCGCTGTACATAGTAAAAAAAAATTGCACCCTAAAAGTGTAACACTAATGACGGCACCTTTTCCACACCCTTATTTTTTCTTTTTGTTGAAAAAGGTTGAGCTCAGCATGTTAGCACCTTTAATCCACCCATGCAACTTTCAAAGGCGCACGGGTGCAAGGGTTTTGTAATTCTGGTGCAAGGGAGAGTAAGGGTGTACGGGTGTTCTTTGGCTTGTTGAACAACATTGCAGTAGTTCAATCAAGCGTGTTTTTAAAATTATATGAGCTATTCGGGTTTTCCTTTAACTGACAGCTGTAGCGCTTGATGGGAGCAGCTATTACTGCGATTTGCGCCCCAATAATGTGCTAAGCATCAATGACACCAAATAGGGGCTCGATGAAATGGCATATATAAACTTGGAGAAAGTATGCGCTGGTTGAGTAACACAGTTATCACCTGACACGCTTTTTGACTCAGCGTCCACCGTAATCTCAAGTAGTCATGCACTTGGCAAACGGTGTCATTATGGTTGTGTTCATAACACTGCGGCAGCACGCAAATTCGAGGGCGCGCCACTGCTTTGCTTGCTCAGGTGTAGTGCGTGGGCCACTGTGCTGTAGGCGTTTGTCACATTGAGCTTCTGAGCCCGGCGCGCAACTCAACACAGTTCGGCGATCATCTCATAACAGATTGCCTTTGGTAGGCACACCACCACTCAGCTCTTGCATAGGGCGCGCATCCACACCGTAGCGGCTATTTTTGGTGCACGCAGGTCTCCAGATGAGGAACACAAGTCAACTTTGTCGGCTGTCATGTCTCCTCGTGGACGTCCCAAGCTGACGCAATCATCGAAGCGCCATGGGCAGCAACCAGGGGGAACCACGACAGGAGACAGTCCCGCCGCACAGAAGGGCTTCAAACGCTGGATCAAGGAACACATCCGTCGGGTATATAAGCAGTCACTAGCAGCAATCAGGATGCCCGTTGCGACGTCAAGCGTGGCGACAACGCCTCTTCTATTCCCATGCAAGCCACGTCATGTGTTTCACAGTGGCAACCCTTTAGGCACTTCTGTTCTTTTACTCGTCGCGATGTGGCGGCATAACTGGGGAGCGATGGCTACGTCACAGCTTGAGCTACTGCATGGTGGAGGAGCGCTATCATGTTCAGCGCCATCTCACGAAAAGAAACAGCTAAAATTTCTTAGCCTCTTTTTCCTGTAGTCGCTACTAATGGACTGATATGTCCCTCTCAGTGTACGTGCGTATCAGTTACTATGGCTAGTGAATAGAAGCACAAAAAACTGCAGTAAGAAGGGGTGTGATTCGCCGAAACCAGCTGGCTTCTGACTGGCATGAAAATCGCTGGGAAGTTGGTTATGGCCTTTGGTTATCCCGGGGCCGCAATCTCTTGCTCAACTAGTTCAGCACGCGATATTTGTTTTCTTTTTCTCTGGCAGCAATCTCGACACTAGACCTTCTAGTATTTTCTACACAATTTTGTACATCAGAAGTGCTTTCTCACGCAGATATACAGTACTTATACTTTATTGGCTGTTTCATAGAGAGATGTGGCGGGATACTTCTTCCACAACCGTGCGGCCTCGGAATATTGATGAATAATAGATCTATCTGCTCCAGAAATCTGCAATGACGATGCCGTTTCTAACGCTATCTTAAAGTAATGATTTTCGGCAGCTGGCATGATGTGTGAGACATGGTTGTCTGCTGCCTTCATGACCGACTGCTCTGTCGAGCTTGGTTTCTTTTCTTTCAACCATTTCTGCAATTCAAACAAGATCATAAAGTAGCCTTGAAGCATACGAAGGGGACGAAAAGGATACCAGGGGAGTCATTCTCCTTTTGAGCTTAGGCACTCTTGGAAGTGAGCGTACTGTACGAACTGCATAGTAAGCGCGAAGACTAATGAAAACAGGCGACGCACAGCACCACCTATGGAAAGAGGAAATAATTCAGTCGATTATAAAGGCTGAAAAGTAGAAGGGGAAGAGCTTCCTAACTTCCACCGAAAGCTCTAGCTCACACCATGGAGTTCTGCTGTGTTTGTATTTGACTCACCATCGGCGCCTGTACACCTGTGCGTGAGAATGACGACTCCATCCGATCGAGTGTTACTATAGCGCATGCTGCGGGCTGTCGTAGCTAGGCAACCACAGCGCGCTATGATGGGCGCTTCGCTGGCTAGCTATCTCCGAGCTTCGTCATACTACAGCGGGGTGCCCTACTGAAAAGTAATATTTTATTTTGGCTCCATATAGAATATAAGCTTTGGAACGGAACGGTTGTAATAGCGATTTTTGCCGCTTCGTGCACGATAGACTTTGCAAACAGGCCGGTTAACGTTTGCCCGATACTGTTAAAAATTCTCTGTGACTGATTCCTTCCTCAACTTCCACGTTTCAACGGCATAACACCTGCCTGCTTCAGGAACTGCGATATAAAGTAAATTTGGAAAATTATTGCAACCTTTCTCCTCAACGTGACTCTTCCGTGTTCGTTTTCAGTACAAATACATACTTTGAGGGAAGGAAAAACTTGCATTTAATAAAGAATCTTTCTCCGTCTCTTACTGTAGACACGCAGCGTAGAGGGGGAGTCGCACGAGGACGAGCCGAAGAGCGGAATGCCGCTGAGACTCGCCCTGGTCAGGGCTGCCGTCATCGCCGTGGTCACCATCGTGCTTTGTATTCTCATGTTGGCCATCACCTGGCGCTTGCTCACCGGTTCCTGGAAAGGCCGCCCACACGAACAGCGAGCCGCCCCAAACAGCAGCGCCAACAGCAGCATGAGCCATGCCGCGCGCTCCTGCGCAGCCGCGGGGGCGTGCGGCGCCGCTCTTTACGGCCCGTTATTCCACGACTCAGTCGACACCGGTGCCAGCCCGTGCAGCAACTTCTACGAGTATGCGTGCGGAGCCTGGGTACGCAACCACGCTGTGTCTTCGGCCACAGCGGCGTGGAACCAGTTCGCACGGAACGCGATCCAGCATATCCGCGAGGCGAAGGTCTCTGAAAAGAACGCAGGACCAATTGGAGAAGCGGCGCGGTTTCTGGAGACCTGCCTAAACGCCGGCGGGCGTGCTTCAGAATTGCAAAGCGATGCAGACGCCACCGAGGATGATGTGAAGAGTGTGCTGGCGGCAGGCGGTCTGACGTGGCCAGAGAAAAATGACCGTGCGGACTTCGTGTCATCGTTGTTCTTCATGGCGAGACACGTCGCATTGCCGGTATTCTTTGACATTCAGGTCGGTTACACAGACAATGGACTGCGCGCCATGCTGTTCCCTTTGAGCAGGCCGTTCCAGCGTATTTTGCGGCGTTTCAGGGAACACATGAATTCAGACCGCGTCAGAGAAGACGTCATCATGGCTTACAAGACTCTGACCTTGAGCACCTTCACCGGGCAGCGCTATGCCGAGATCCTGAGTGGCTTGTACGAAATGACCACTGTCTTTGATATCTACCTGAACGCCGTTGACAACAAAAAGCAGGATAACGTGACATCCCTTGAGCGACACGCGCCGGTGGTGACATCTGCAAACTGGAGCGCTCTTCTGCATCGTTACCACAATTATGACTTCTCTGATCTCGAAGCCATCGTTGTCTACGACGTGCGTTCCTTCACCTCCATTTTCGAGCGACTTAAGACTCGTGGAAAAAGCACAATGAACGACATCCTGGGGTTTCTGAGTGTCATGGCGGCAGTCTACTACACGAACATAAGACTTCGCGAAGTATTCTTCGGAACTTTGGAGGTAGCGGCCACCGAGCAGGAACAGTACTGCTTCGTGCGTGCCTACAAATTCTACGAATATGCAGTGAACCACTTCCTCTTGGGTAGCAGCGGTGGGGCACTGGAAGAGCTCAGACACATGGTCCGGAGGATCCGCACCGAGTATCCCCGTCTAATTCTCCTCAACGACATTCTCCAGGGTGACATTTCGCCACGCCCTGTGGAATATAATCTCCACGGCGTTTTCGAAATTATTGAGAAATCTCGGCCCGAGTTCTTTGTGCCCCACTACGCGAATCATCCAAATGTCACCCCCGGTGCGCTTCAGAACTGGGTCGCGTTGTCCACGCATTCGAAGAGAATCGGGATCTCTACCAGAGAGCTTGTCGCTGCAATCGACGACCCCGACTGCGGAAGTCAGTGCGAAGTAGGCTTTTACAAGTGGCGTCTCACGGCCTATCATCTGGGCTTCCCCTGGTACATGCCCAACGTCCATCGTGGCATCTTGCTCGCTGGTCTCGGGGCGCGCATCGCAGCCGCACTTTTTTTGGACTACGTTGACAGGAACGCCACGTCCCGTGGCCCCGTGTACAGGCTCAACCATGCTTGTCTTCGCGCCTCGACGCCGCACCTGGGCTCGTCTCTCGATCTGGGACTACAAGCCGGCGTGTCGGCAGTGGGAGCCGCATGGAGGATGTACCAAGACGACGGTAATAGGCTGGTGAACGCTTCCGTCAACCCCGACATCGGCCCTGTCAGGTCGTCTGAGATGCTGTTCGTCTTCGGCTGCTACCTGTTCTGCGGCCACAGCAGAGGCCAGCGCATGTGCAACGTGCCGCTTCAGCATAACGCGGATTTCGCCCGTGTGTTCGGCTGCCACTCGGACTCGGCCATGAACCCCGAGAGGAAGTGTGTTATGCACATTTAAAACTGCGGCCTAGTTCAGACAAATTAGCGGGAAGAGTGCTCACAAATTGTTTGCAAGATACACAAATGGCAGGCGAGAGTCGCATCGCGTATTGCACTGTGGTTTGTTTGCTCAAAATTATACTTGTCACCTTCCTCTGGCATTCTGCGTTTCATCTTACACTAGAAAACTCGGTAATTAGCATGGCTATGTAATGAAGAAGCCTTAACAGTCAACAAAGTACTAGATTAGGTCCATTTTATAGGCATGACTTCACGTGATCTTCTTTCAGGCAGAATTGTGGCGTGACACTTCAAGTTTTAGTACTGTCGTAAGCAAATATGTAACGGGCGCTTCTGCATACCTCTCTGCTCTAGCGACGCCTTTCCGCGTTTTCGGTAAACAGTAGTGGCACGGACTGAGACAAGAAAAACTGGCATGTCTTTATATTAAAGCTAATTTGGCAGCCTCTCTCGAAAAACGGCGCTCGCAGGAAGCTGCACAGCAATTCACTGCAACCAAACCTGACTTGATATATGCCACTTTCCTCCCGACAGTACGCTGCACTGCTCCCTCGCTGACGGTAAATGCTTCGTATATGCGACAGGTATTCGTGGCTCTGCCCGTGCACCACACTACGGTGGCGTCTGAGGAAACAATGTCACGGCTGCGTCATCTCTCGTGCTGTCCACCCAACGGCTCGCGCTACACCCTCATCTCCTCGCTTTCGAGTTGTCTCTAGAGCAAGTGGACTGTGTTGTCAGGGGAACGCTTAGGGTGTTTTTAAGCATGAAATGCTTTTAGCTCGCGTTGTCGGCAGTGTGGTGACGTCACGCCGAGACCGAGAGCCAACATCCGGGCAATGCATTCCACTCATCCGGGCACTGAAACGAGAGCATCCGGGCACCGTACGAGATTTAACGAGACTCTCTAAGCCCTCCTACAGGACCGGCATACAAGCGCCGGTAGCTTCGCGCCGAACGGGTGGTGGCGTTCCTCCCTTCCTGTACAGTGCGGTCCGGGTGTCCACAGAGATGACAAAGAATTACTGTACCATTTACTTTCCTCAAAAAGCGTCGCGTTCAAAGGGCAAGGCATCGCGCCAAACGGGTGGTGGCGTTCCGTGGACTGCCTGGCAGCGGTACAACACGCTGTCGCGTTCCACTCCTAAAGGCGAAGCTTAAGCATAATTAATTAGCAGTCAATTAATATTTAGTCATTAATCAGTAATTAGTCACTAATTAGTGATTTGTCATTATTACGTCATCAATTATGTGTGACGGAATCCAGTGGTGACGTCACCGGTGTCACATAGGTAAAGTGGTGCGGAAAACGCTTTCGCCTCTACGCACTTTACAGTTTCGGACGCGCTGCATATACATTCTTGTCAGGCCTGCGTCTCGTCGTGTCCGCGTACGCTTCGTGTTATGCCCGTAAACATTTCATGCTTACTCTACTCTCGGTTACGGGAGAGGCAGAGAGGGCGGAGTCGCGTAAGCAGATTGATTTCAGTATATAACGACGTTACCATGTCCTGCCCTTGTTAGCGCCATCTGCCCTCATGGTTGCAATAAAACATAAACCTTTTTTTTTTCATTGCGCTTTTTATATCATTTTAGCCAATGTGCTCACTGAGACAAGACAGTACGTAAAAGAATTTGAACGTCTCTCACCAGATGCAAAAGGAAGCGCAGCTGCTTGGATACCCGATTTTATTTTGTTAGGACCCCCTCAGAGTAGCTGTTTGAAGTTAACGAAGTTAACGCGCAGAAAAAAGTACGAGTGAAAAACGGCCGAAATGCAGAGCGCCATGAGTAGCTGCCTGAGGTTCCCCTGCCTTCCACTTCCGGTGTCGTCTCTGTTCTGTACGAAGATTTGAAGACACCATTAAAATTATCCCAGCTGTGTGTTCTAGTGAAGCTTCAGCTGCTTACAACGGAGTCCGCATGTTACGATTTTCGACTTTCTTCTTCACTATGTAGAAATTAATCTATCGTTTAAGATTACTCTTGCAAATTTACGAGTGCCAAGAGTGCGAGAGTAAGAGAACGTGGGTAATAAAACGCTTGTCTGGTGTTATGAGGCCAGAAGGGCTCTGACGTGCTTACTGATGTCTTCCCGCTGTGGACAAAGGTTAGCATGGGGCGCTGTACGGATGAGCCAGTCCGTCCTCGAAATGGAATGGTTGTGAGGTGGAATTTACATAACCCACCCAGGACATTTCTCTGTTTCGCGATCAGCGGATCAAGATCACTTTAGACGTTACAGTTGCACACAAAAGGGCTACTTGCGAAGTTGGACACTGCCTTCTAAACCCCCGATTCCACCTTTCACCATTTTTGCGAGCTCCGAAGAGAGCCCGCGAAGTTGGGAAAATAAGAATGTCGCCGCGATCCCGCTACTCCCAGCTTTGGTATTATTACGGGGGGTTAGCCCAACGGCAGACGGTACAGGCCACAGTCAGAAGGCACACCGAGCTAAATCACTCCAGCACAAACTGCCACGTCCTCGTCGTCGTTCACTGCCGAACGTCCCAAAACAACGTCGTCTTCTCCTAGCAACTATGCACCGTAACACTACCCCCCCCCTCCTCCACCGGGCGGAAGGAAGCACAGTCCCTGGGTGTCCTAAGATGGTGGGTTTGGATGGTAGGGCTTAAGACGGGCGACGTGTACGAGCTGTGTGGAGGGGGCCGCACGAGGAGTGTGGGGTTGCAGGGGCGCGATCTCGTAGGTGACATCGCTCAGTTGCCGCAAGACGCGGTAAGGACCCACATAACGAGGCAGCAACTTCTCACACAGGCCCACACGACGCGCAGGGAGCCAAATGAGTACGAGGGAGTCGGGAGGGTAATGGGCGTCACGGTGATGAAGGTCGTACCGTCGTTTTTGAGCGACTTGTGAAGCGTCGAGGCGATCGCGAGCGATTTGGCGGGCGGCGTCAGCTCGGGCAATGGCGTCACAAGCGTAACTGCTGGTACAAGGGTCGTGAGGCAGGAGGCTGTCGAAGGGTAGCAGCGGGTCGCGGCCAAAGAGCAGGTAGAAGGGAGAGTAGCCGGTGGTATCGTGGCGTGTGGAATTGTAGGCGAACGTCACGAAAGGTAAACTGACGTCCCAGTCTCGATGGTGGTCTGAGACATACATAGACAGCATGTCCGTCAGGGTGCGATTAAGACGCTCAGTAAGGCCGTTGGTCTGAGGATGGTAGGCCGTCGTGAACTTGTGGCGGGTAGAGCAGGAGCGCAGAAGGTCGTGGACCACTTTAGAAAGAAAGCAGGGGCCGCGATCCGCAAGCAGTTGACGAGGAGCGCCATGAAGTAGGACGACGTCATGGAGAAGAAAGTCGGCGACATCGGAGGCACAGCTGGTAGGGATAGCGCGCGTGATAGCGTACCGGGTAGTGTAATCGGTCGCAACGGCAACCCACTTGTTCCTGGATGTTGATGGCGGGAAAGGACCAAGCAGGTCGAGACCAACACGGAAAAATGGGTCAGTCGGGATGTCGATGGGCTGAAGCTGGCCACTGGGTGGAAGGGGGGGGGGCGTTTTCCGTCGCTGGCATTGATCACAAGCAGCAACATAACCGCGGACAGAGCGGTAAAGGCCAGGCCAGAAGAACCGCCTGCGCACGCTGTCGTACGTGCGGGACACGCCTAGGTGCCCTGCAGTAGGAGCGTCATGAAGTTGGGCAAGTACTGTGGAGCGGAGATGGGTCGGGACGACGAGCAAGAGGTCGGCGCCATCTGGGTGCATATTGCGCCGGTACAAAATATCGTGATGCAGCACGGACATTCGTAGAGCAGGATCGGAAGGGTCGCTGCGGAGGCGGTCGACTATGAGGCGCAGAGATGGATCACGGCGCTGCTCGTCACCAATGTTCAGAAAGTCTGATACGGACAGTACACAGTCGTCGGTATCACGGGTGTGGGAGTCAGGGGGATCGACAGGATGGCGGGACAGACAGTCAGCGTCTTGGTGCAGCTGGCCGGACTTGTAGACAACATTAAATGTGTATTCTTGCAAACGCAAGGCCCAGCGACCCAGACGGCCTGTAGGGTCTTTAAGAGAGGACAGCCAACACAAAGCATGGTGATCCGTAACTACGCAGAAGGGCCTTCCAAACAAATAGGGGCGGAATTTTGTTAACGCCCAAACAAGAGCAAGGCACTCCCGCTCCGTAATAGAGTAGTTACGTTCGGAAGGAGAGAGCAGGCGGCTGGCGTAAGCAATCACACGAAAGTGCTCGTGTTGGCGCTGCGCAAGAATGGCGCCAATACCATGGCCACTGGCGTCTGTGCGATGTTCCGTAGGCGCAGATGGGTCGAAATGGGCCAACACAGGTGGAGCCGTGAGGGCCGCAACAAGTGCCGTGAAGGAGCGAGCTTGGTCAAGGCCCCAGTAGAAAGGGACATCCTTCTTCAGGAGGGTGGTAAGGGGACGGGCCGTGTCGGCGAAGTTCGGGATAAACCGGCGAAAATACGAGCAGAGCCCGAGGAAACTGCGCACATCGCTCGAGGAACGGGGAGTGGGGAACTCACGAATGGCACGAACTTTGTCAGGGTCGGGCTTTACACCAGACGCATCAACCAAGTGGCCGAGGACCTTAATTTGGCGCTGGCCAAAGGTGCACTTCTTGGAGTTCAGTTGGAGACCAGCGCGACGGAAGACCGCAAGGATAGTAGCAAGACGACGTACGTGGCTTTCGAACGTTGAGGAGAAAACGACAACGTCATCTAGGTAGCACAAGCACGTTGTCCATTTGAAGCCACGCAGAAGCGAGTCCATCATGCGCTCGAAGGTGGCAGGAGCGTTGCAGAGGCCGAAAGGCATAACTTTGAATTGGTACAGGCCATCGGGGGTGATAAAGGCAGTCTTCTCACGAACCCGTTCGTCAGCAGCGATTTGCCAGTAGCCTGAACGGAGATCAATAGAAGAAAAGTAGCTGGCACCATGTAGACAGTCGAGGGCGTCATCAATTCTCGGAAGAGGATAGACGTCTTTCTTCGTTACTTGATTAAGATGACGATAGTCGACACAGAAGCGCCAGCTGCCATCTTTCTTTTTGACCAACACTACAGGGGATGCCCAAGGGCCGCTAGAAGGCTCGATAATGTTGTTCGCCAGCATCTTGTCCACCTCGGTTTGGATGACATGGCGCTCAGGAAGAGAAACACGATAGGGCCTTCCGTGTATAGGGCTGGCATCGCCCGTATTGATGCGATGGGTCACGACAGAAGTTTGGCCAAGAGGACGATTCACGAAATCGAAGACATCACTGTAGGAAGCTAGAAGGGCGCAGAGGGCGTTGGCGTGGTCAGGTGGCAAATCCGCCGCGATCATCGCAAAAATAGGGTCCGGGCGTGAAGCGGCCGAGTGGGGAAGGGCATAGAGATCAGCGTTAGGCGCAGATGTTAGAGCAGAAACTGTACATTCGGCCAATGGAACCAGTTCAGCGAGCGCGATGCCACAGGGTAAAACTTGGGGAGAGAGACTGAAGTTCAGAATCGGAAGGTAGGTGCGGTTGCCGGTGACGGTCAGGACTGTGTGTGGAAGGATGACGTTACGCTGGAGGACAACGTCCTTGATTGGGTACGTGACGTAGACACCATCAGGAACGGCGGGAAACGGGGACATAGGGACATAGACTGCAGCGTCACGTGGCAAGCGAATAAATTCAGCGGCACGTAAGCGAGGCGGCTTGGTATCGGCGCTTTCGGAGCAGAGCGGCAAGTCCAAACGAAGAAGGCCAGTGGCGCAATCAATTAGAGCCGCGTGCGTCGTTAAAAAGTCGATACCGAGGATCACATCGTGGGGGCAATGGTCGAGGACAGTGAACGCGACAGGGGTTGTACGACCAGCAATGGAAACACGCGCAGTGCACAGTCCAACAACGGCAGCAGCACTTCCGTCGGCGACGCGAACGGCTGAGGAAACGGCAGGTGTCACAACCTTCTTCAGAAGACGGCGAAACAAGGAGCTCAGGACAGAAATTTGGGCGCCAGTGTCAATAAGCGCGGTAACTGGTGCACCGTCCACGCAGATATCGAGAAGGTTGCGGGGAGGAGCGAGGGTCAGGAGAGGATTTTCGGGCCGGGTCATCAATGCAGCATCACCTCCGGGAGCTGCATTGGTTAGTTTTCCGAGTGACAGCCAGGTAAGGGTGGAGTGGACGGGCGTCGAAATTGCGGCGAACGAGAGCGGCGGATCTGAGGGGAAGGCGAGCGGCTGGACCCTCGCGGGGCCGAAGTGTCGAAAGCGTTAGCTTTTGTTTTCAATGCTGTTACGCTCGTATGATATGAGTAATCAGAATATATGAATCTTATCGCGCGGCTCTGGACGTACTCAAGGGTTTTGGCTAGGTTAATTTGTTGGGGGTCCCAAATTGAGCATGAATATTCAAGTTTAGGACGGACAAGAGTTAAATAGGCGGACAGTTTTACGGAAGCAGGTGCCAAACGCAAGTTGCGCTTTAGATAACCAAGAATACGGTTAGCTTCGTTGGTTATGTTCATTATGTGGGTGGTCCAAGAGAAATCCTGTGTTAGGCTAATACCTAAATATTTATATGAAGATGCGTGTGATATGCGTGTGATTCTGGCGATTCCTCGGCGCGTTGCCTTTGCCTCGTTGCATTGCGGCATTCCTGATCAGTCAGGTGTTGAGATTCATCGGTGACCGATGACGTGGAACCGCTCTGCGAGGTAGAACGTTGTCGCCGAGCTGCATCCTTAGCACTACGCTTTGCAACACGTTATTCATGCTGTTCTGGCGTCTCTTGTGAACGCTGTCGCTTTCTCGCTTCCTCAGTAGTTACGGCGCTCGGCTGCTGGCCCGAAAGACGCGGGTTCGATCCCGGCCGCGGCGGCTGAGTTTCGATGGAGGCGAAATTCTAGAGGCCCGTGTACTGTGCGATGTCAGTGCATGTTAAAGAACCCCAGGTGGTCGAAATCTCCGCAGCCCTTCACTACAGCGTCCCTCATAGCCTGAGTTGCTTTGGGACGTTAAAACCCCAATAAACCAATAAAATCTTCCTGTCGCTGCCACTTCTCCTTAGAGGACTGCATAGCAAAGCATTCACGCCAAGGCAAGCGCGCATATATAGACGCTTAACCGCACAGGAGCATGGGCGCCGCCATAGTTGGTCACGTGACCATTCCGCCACGCTGCCAGGGAGTCCACAGAACGCCTTCGCCCGTTCCGCTGTACGCCTCGCTCGTCGATAAATTGGTTTTTGAGGAAAGGAAATGTATCTGTCTCGCATATCTCGGTGGACACCTGAACCGCACCGTAACGGGAAGGGAGGATGATGGGGGTGAACAGACACCGTATTCACTAGACGCGCCTTTGTTCATTCCAAACCTTCGAGCTGGCATGGCGGAGTGGATAGAGTGCTCGTCTCGCACTCCGGAGACCCTGGTTCGATTCCCCAACTTGACCAATTCCCTACTCGGTGTTATTTATTTATGTGGTCTGGCTAGAAATTAGGCTAATTACACCTGGGCTGTTTAAGAGTCACTTGACGTTCGTACACAAGCTGCGTAGCAGCGATTCGCACTGCGCGCCAAAGCTGCTAACGCCGGCTTCGAAGGCCAGAGGTGGCGGACCTCCTAGTGGCGCCACCTGTCGTAGACAGAACAAACTGCTCTCGCCGCTGCCGCGCGATGGACGGATGGACGGACGGACGGACGGACGGACGGATGGACGGGTGGGTGGACGGGTGGACGGGTGGGTGGGTGGGTGGGTGGGTGGGTGGGTGGGTGGGTGGATGGGTGGATGGGTGGATGGGTGGGTGGGTGGGTGGGTGGGTGGGTGGGTGGATGGATGGATGGATGGATGGATGGATGGATGGATGGACGGACGGACGGACGGACGGACGGACGGACGGACGGACGGACGGACTCGCGGCATTATGATAAGATGTTTTCTGGTGTTACCTTGGCACGTGGTTGTTGGGGTTGTATCCCCGCTGTTTTGCGCAGACGCATAAGCCTTTTTTATGCCCGAAATTTTTCCCAATAAACCAGTTGTGAGTTGAGCATTCGTCCGTGTTTTTGCATGTTCCTTCTCTTTGTGTTTGTGCTTGTTCGCTGCAGGTATGAATCAAGAACGTTACCAACTTGCCCAATAACGTGTTTCACTCAAGTGTATTTTCCCCCTACAACAATGTACAGGTTAAGGGCGCTGTTGGTACGGAAATAAATATTCACAGGTACACCTAATAACCTTATGTATTGACAATGCGATGGGATTAAAAGCTGCTGGTGCTGTTACCAGAAGTGACGTCACTTATTTCCACCTTTTTGCATTTTTGCATCGGCACATTTTTGCCGATGAGGCATTTAATACTGCCGTATTAATAAATAAGTAAAGTGTATGACCGGCTGTTACAAAATACGCACTGAAGGTGTCGAAAAATACAATCAACTTTTTCACCAAAAAATAAGGCACATTTTATATTTACAGCACACATCACACTGCAGGTATTAAGCTAAGAAAATGGCAATCTTTTGTGTCGAGCGACTGGTGTTGTTCAAAAGGAGGGAGCTCATTGTTTTCGCAACAGCTTCTCAGAAGCCCAGTGGAGGCCGTTATTAGTACTTGACGTCGGGACTGACGCGCTATCCGTCTTTTCCACGGCCGCGGCACTTCCTAAACCGGTACGAAATGTTGCGGCGTTCCCCGCCTAGTCTGTTCCTTGCGTCTTTACATAGTGTTGTTCGGGCGCTCAATGACCCACTCGTTCGAGCGAATGCCCATGGCAAACGTCCATGCTTCAGCACTGAACTAGGTTCCTTTCGTGCAGTAGAAATGTACCCCAAAGCCCTTACTTTCAGTCTGTAGTCAGCATGTTCTTTAGGAGGTTTTTAGGAAGGGCTCCTTCAAGCAAAATTTTACCGTTTTAGTAACCGCATTCACCAACGCAACCAGCAGAAGGTCTTACTCTTACCGTTTCAGTACTTACTTCAAGCAGATAAAATGATTCCGCCCAATTCCGGAGTTGACCGCACCGACATTGGACTATTTGTGCAAAGAACTTGCAAGAAAGATACTCGCAAGGCATTTCTTGAGAAATAGCTTGCCTTGTTGCCACTGCAGCACCTATAGCAGAGGGCGTTTACTTTCGCGGCATCTGCTTTTGTCCCACTACTGATGTGGCACAGTCAAAGTGGGGACGCTGAGGCGCCTCGTGCTTGCTTCTGGCTGGCGGGTGTCAAGTTCTCACGTTATTAACACGTGCCTCAAGTTTTAAAAACGCGAGCAGCACAGTCACTGAACGAGATATAAGCATCCTGAACGAATTTTATTTTTTCTGCCATATTCCCTCATCGTGGCGGTTTTCAGCCGCGCAGAGATGATGTCGCTGTTAGTAAATAGGTCGAAGCATCAAGTACAGTCTGATCGTCTGGCCTATATTGCTTTTTTGCTAGACTGTGTAGTCACCTGCGCACAGTCACATTTTTACTGATACTCGCTGACCGACGTCAGTGATGAGCATTTAGAAGACAAGTTAGGCAAGGGGGCAGACCCTGCGATAAACTCAACCTGTGCCGGCACCATAGGTCAAGAAACTTTGTTGATAGAGAAACGTGGCACACTATTCAAGTAAATCATACATGGTTCTTCATTATCGGCTACATTTCCAAAAACAGCTTGAGGTGAGTCAAGCACCGGTCAGAGGATATTGGAATCCTAAAATATGACGTTAATTTCGCTTTTCTTATGCGCATCATACGCGAACGTAAAATCTATTGTGGTTTATTACCATTTGTTCCGATTGCCAAGGCGTATAAGTTGTTATTTTTGGATGGCCACTTCGTGCGATATTTTTTAATCAGGAGGGCTGTGCGAGTAAGACAGGACGGACTAGGGACAAAGGGTGACGTGGCTATGTAAAAAGAAGAGCCCAGTGCAAAAGAAATGTAGTTAAGTAGGATGCGTTGCTGAGTGAGTTGGTGCATTTGGATTTGAACGCTCAAAAAACAATTTCAATACTGGAGGAGACTGGTAAAGTTTGCCCAACCATTCTGTTCAAAAATCGAGGTGCGACCAGTGGGCGAACAGCGCACCTTCCTGAAGTACGATGTTCAGCACAATGAATTCGGCTTTTGGAATGCATTTCAAGACGAAGGACCAAACACAAGCGGTACAGAACACAGGACTGAATTTATTCCAAGAAACAGGGAATACTATAAAAGAGTGACCAATAGGAGTGTCACCTGGACCAAAAAATATAAAAAACACAAAGTACGAAAACAAAAGTCGCCGACATTAGTTTCCGTACTCACCCTGGCCCCGGTAACTTCCTACCACTTCTGCATATTATCACTGGCCAGCCCGTGCTCTGAAATGTGGTTAAGGTGAAAGCCCGGTTTTCATTTCTCTGATCAAGGTAATGCGTGCTGTGGGGCAGTGCGAATAAATATGCATGTCGTTGGGCCAGATGCTTCCCCAAGTACTTCGACAGGTAATTTTTAAGGCGGTTCTCTTCTTTGCAAGAAAGTGTGAGGGTTTTAATTGAGGAGATAAATACGCTCTCCCCGTTTAACCGCGGCTGACCCAGTTCAAAGCAGCCGGGACCCCACCCCGCGGTCGGGTACGCTACCGAGCGCACGGCGGCCACGGCGGGCCTTGTTCTTCGGGAACAAAGGAACGACACACTGGCTGACACAAACAAGGCATTTATTGCTATAACAACAATAACGCCAGCTAGCAGCAAAATACACTGAGGAATCGAGGACGTCCGACTCACCAGCACGGTTACGAGCGAATGTTCGCCTACGCTAGGGCAAGGGGAAACTCCGAGGCCGGACGAGACGAGCTGGCGGCAGCATGTTCCCACCACGAGGCGCCCGCCGACGAAGCGAGGAGCGTCGCGCGTGAACATCATCGCGCTTCCCAAGCCCCAGCAGAAAAGGATCGTCTCCCCCGCGCGCGCAGCAAACACGCCATCTGTGGTGCTTGTGGCGCTGCGACGCCGGCGCCCTCCCTTGTTAATGTAACTAACACGGATAAGGAGTCTGAACTGCGGGGAAGCGAACCACAGTGGACTAGTTGAGGGTGCATTGTGGGGAAGCGAGCCGCAAGGGACGAGAAAAGGGCGTTCCCACAAAAGTAATGGGAAACTCCAGTCATGTACACGCGTACTCTGAAATGCCGAAACACTTTCTGTAGAATTCTTGCAAACGATTGGCCAACTACTCAAAAACCTGTCCCAAAAATTTGGTTCTGATATACCGATGTCCAAAAAAAAAATTAGGCGTGCCTTAGCTTGGTTAAGCCTGGATATCAGAAGCGAAAAGCAAATCCCAATTGAGCAGTTGTTTTCCCGCCTTCGCTCATCTGGATACTATCAGTTGACGAGGCCAAGAGACGCTGTTCAGCTTCCTTTTGACGTCGTATTGCGAGGCGTTCCGTCCGCCCGGTTTTCTGGCATTTTGGCCATACGTTTGGCTTTGCGCTTTTCATTTCTTCGCTGCTTTTCGGCCAACTCCCAAGCTAGCACTTCTGCATCGGTAGATTTTCTACAGCCACGTCTGGGTGCTTCTTCTTCCATGGCGAGTGCGAGCGCCTATTCTCTGCCAAGCGCATTTATAGCCCAGTAGCGCGCGGCTGGATCGAAAGGTCAAACGGTGGCGAGGAGGAGTAGCGCACGCAGCGGTACGGGCGGCGCATATGCGCAGTAGCGCGCGGCTGCGGCGAAAGGTCAGGCGACGGAGTCGGCGGCCACCTGCGCTGCGCCTGACGTCACTCGGTTTCGCTCATGCGCGGAATATGGCTTTTGCGGCATACCCGGCATACGCGAAGCTCGACTCCGACTCCCGTAGTGAAGCTTTTTTGCTTCAAAAGAGAAAGTTTAGCTTATTTAAGCGTTGTTCCGGGTGTGCAACGCGTGTCTCGGAATACCAGCCAGCGCAATATAAGAAACGCGCTTTGGTGATCGACAAGAATTTATTAAATCATATGATTTGATTTCATATATCCAGCTCCAGTGAGCGATCTTACTGCATAAAAAGGCTTATTTTGCTACTAATTTCAGGCTGAAATACCAAACCGTTTTAACAACCGTTCAGGAAATGCACTGAGCCCCAACAAGCACATGCATAAACTTGCACTAGAAATTTCATCTGAGAAGTCATCCAGCCAGAGCAGATGATGTAAATTGCATTGAACAAAATTCCCATTAGAACCAGTTCTTCATGCCGACTCAATGAGGGGACAGTGAATAATGTCTTATAATTCGCTTGCTTTGAGCTGCGTTTTCACAGCGCACGTATCTAAGAGGGAAAACGTGCAAATGGGATTCGCGCTTCGCGAAAAACAAATCGGCCCAATGCGACTGCTTAACATAACAGAACAGGGCAATTTTCTATCAACCAAATCTCAGGAAATGCAGAAAAAAAGGTTGGGTGAAGTACTTGGCATTCCAAGACATACTGTGAAATACAAGCCTAAAGACGTCCTTAAAGCACGCAGTCTCAACAAGCTGTCACGTTCTGCTAGTAAAAAAAAGACGACCTTCTATCGGGGTACATTCGGCCTGGAGGGAGCAATTTAAGGCACGGGAAAACTGCCAAAGTTCGCGACCACCTTATTGCAGTCGCCACTGAGTGAACTTAAGTTACGCCACATGCAAAACAAACGCCTTTCCTATGTTTCCGCAAGCTTCCTGATCTGATCCGTCCGCCTTGCTTTTTGCAGCCCCTGATACGCTTGCCTTCTCTTGGTATTCATTCCGTTACCCTAAGTGCCCATCGGTTATTTAGCTTTCGCATTATATGTCCTGCCCATACTCATGCCCATTTCCTTTTCTTTTTCCTACTAGGATATCATCAAGTCGCATTTGTTCTCTGACCTGCTCTCTTGCTGTCTCTTACCATTACATCAATAATTTTCCTGTCCATAGCTCTCTCCAGAAGCCGCTACATAATCTCAAGCTCTGTAGCTAGCCTCCCAGTTTCCGCCCCATAAATGAGTAGTGGTGAAATACAGGTGCTGTATGGGAATATTTAACGTTGATAAAAAATCCGAAATTTATATGACGATTGCACACCAGTCTGCCTCCGGATGCGCATTAGGCTATCGGAAGCCGGCGAAGTGGCCTTTAGGCCACCGTAGGTGCTCCTGGACAGCGATTGCCTGCACGTTCTCTTGTGCCTCGGCCCTCTATGCCAACGGCAAGCAGTGTTTAGCTCTACCACTCGTCTTCGTCACTTCACTCTGAAGAGCAAGGGGCCCAGCTCTTCTGAAGCGATGCGTCTAAGGCAGAGGGTCTCTAAGCCACGCCCAACCTGCACCCGAATGAAGACCGCAGGCAATAAAGCGTCTTCAGTGGTTTCCTTGTAAGGAACGTCTGGAACGCTTGTAGACTCGTCGCCTGCAGTTCGCATCCGCTTTCTGCAGTGTTATCATTTCACTGGATTCAAATAGGATTTCTGAGTAACCCTTCTGGTGTGCATTAATTTCTGGCCATTATGGTGGCTCATGCGTTATGTCCATCGAAGGCTGCTAAAGCACACACGCCTACTGCTAAGGTTTATGCTGTCATTTAACAAGGGTCCTGCTATCAGCAAGAATTACAAGCCTTGACGTGTTCTGACCCATAATCTGCAGGCACCACAGTACAAATTCTACACGAAACACTTTCTTGATAACAAGACATGACAATTTTGATCGTCCCAGAAAGGACGGTTCCAGAGCGGCCTAAGGACGGACTAAAGACGGTTATAAAACTATATGGCCTTCTTCAATGCTTCTCTGACTTAAGGAAGCATGGCGGGCTTCTCAATTGAAGGAAGAAAACTGTATAAGCTAAGGAGCGTTCTAAAAATTGGCCTTTGGTTCTTGAGGTCTGCACAGGAATTCCTCGTCCGGCAGTTCATCTTTTAGCTGAGCAAGCGCTGTATCCGAAAGCTAACGGTCGTCTCTGCTCCCGAAAGGACTGAAAACCGCTCCCAGTGCATGAACGCTCAGTGGCCTTTCTTACTGTTAGAAACGTAGTGCTGTACGTCACAAGTGACCATAAATGCAAAAAAATGGTCGAATAATTATTGGCCTCAAAATATCCATACCTTCACATGTAGCAGCAACCTTTGTTCATCCACGCTTTCCCGTTACAGCCACTTGGGGCGATTATAACGCTTCCACCATCCATCGTAGTTTTTATCCGACGATTTTACACCCCGGTCCTCTCCAGTCATCTGGGTTCGGCTTTTTGAATTGTTTTTCTGTTCGCTCTTCTGCAGTGGCTACTCCTGCCTAAAAGCCTGGTTGAAATTTTAACAGTACCAGTAAATACCATTGCAAATATCACCACCAGTAATAATACACTGGCATTAGGGAATAACTGTGTTTTGCATGGATTAAGAAGTCTCGCTGGCGAGCGATCATGAAAGTCGATTATTCAAACAGCAGCTTCAGACTCTCAGGACGAAATCCTGCGGCAGTGAGCGCACCATGGAGGACAAAAACTATGAGAGAGTGCGCTCAGCCTCTGCAAGCCATCCTCCTCTGACGCCGCTGCCGAGGGCCCTTTTGCGCACTGACTCTTGGGAAATAGGCACTCCACATTTACCAGACAGCACACCAGCGGTGCTTTTTAGTGAACGTCCATGCTCCGATGTAGCGCAGAATCGCAGCGCCTGTGTTGCAGCTTTGGCGGAATGCGTACCGAGCTCGAGGTTGTCTGAAAGCTCCGCGTCTCAACACTTCTGTTGATTACACTCTTGAGTTTTTGGGTGCACTGTAGAAAACTGCAGGTAAACTTTTCATCAAAGGGCGCGGCCGCGACCTCGTCCGAGTTCAACTGTGGTTCATAAAGAGAATGGAGAGGAATTCCTTTCTTCGTTATACACAAATACGGAGCGTTTATTTCAGCACATGCTGTAAGCGGAGAACTCGAGAGTAGGTGAAGAAAACAAGCCTCTAAAAAAGGGCGCAGTGGCTTCCAAAGCGCTCACGGCGGACGGGCGTGTTTAACGAGCGCTCCGGCGCGCTGCGCAAGATTCTATTTCTCGGGCAGGCGGACTTCAGCCCGCCCATGGGCCCGCCCTTGTCCGCTATTCTCGAGGCGCAAGTCGCGCCGAATACGCTCGCGCACATACGCGGTTCCGACGTGAAATGCAGCAGTGAAGTATTTATCTCTCTCGCTGTCGAGAGAGAGTGCCGGCGGCTTTACGTCTGCCCCAGCGCGGGGTCTCCCGGCCACTGCGCACAACCACTTACAATAAGAAGTAACTGTATGTACTGCATAGCCGCGCGCACGTAGCGTCCTGTCTCGGACTAATCGCGCGCGCGGCACACTGCACTAGCGGCCGGGGTGGGGCGCCCGGCCGCGTATACCGTGCGAGGTAGCACCCACGGAGCGTTCGTGTCAGACGTGCACTACATAGCGAAGAGCAAGCGGGAAGTCAAGTCCGCCTGCTCGATGAACGCACAGAGGCTCACCATTGTTCTGTCATGGATGCGCGCACTGCCGCGCAGCCGCAGGAGCACATAGAGACTGTCCGGGATGATTCCCAGCGCCCTGTAGGCTCGCGACGCGGCACTGCAGAAGCGGCACAGCGAAGGAACATGTGCTCCAATGTCTCCACTGTGCCGCAGTCAGCGCATGCGTCGCTCGAGGATGGTGGCCGCTGCGGCGAGCGAGCAGTTTGCGCTCACCACGGAGCCGTCAGTGAACACAAGCAGGTGGTCGCGCAGTTGCTCCTAGAGCGAGAGAGAGAAACCGAAACCGAAATCCGGCTAAGAGCTACCGCTGCCTTGTCACGTGAGGGCCTTGTTCCCATGATGCTTTCCACTATATTTTTTATGACTAGGCACATGGAGGAAGGAAAACTAAGGAGAGGCCCTGACGTCACTTTTTGTGAACCCGCCCCGCAAGCGGAAGTTGGATCGGCTCTCCTCACTATCTTCTTTCTCCACCGAGCTACGGGGCGGGGTTCGCGCGCGGCTCGCAAGCGCTTCGTAAAAGGAAGGAATAAAAAAAAACCGCGCCGCTCGCCGCTACACTCCTACACCTCCCTCCCCGCAAACACGCAACTAGACACAGACCGGCGCACAGGTGCGGTGAACCTTTTCTGACGCCAGGCGAAGAAAGACGACATTGCGCGCCGCTTATAGCTCAGCTCACCATCCTCCTCGGGCTACCGTACACCCGCCGTGTGGCCTTCGACACGCAGCTCAGCATCGCCGAGAGCGGCTTCATGTTTCTGTGCTGTTTGGTGAGGTGCGAAAGTTCGCTGATCAAAACAATCAACGCTTCTTCGCGTGTCGAAGCGCGGTTCCGGAGTGCCACCTTTTCGCGAGATTCATTTCAATGCATCGATCGCTCCGCGTAACGATACCAAGTTTGACGAACAAAATATCAAATGAGCGGTTATTTGCTGCATTTCAAAGCAATCTTAGATGCGTGCGCAACCTCACGAGGCCAGGCATGTAGACTTTAACACGCAAGGCCGAACACACCGTGCCGAAAGCCCGTCTACCGCCACCGAGAAACACTCGGGCCCCTAGCAACAACGACGCTAACGACGCCGTACGCCGTTGCTAGTGGCCCGAGTTTTCTTAGCAACAACGACAACGTTGCTAGTGGCCCGACTTTTTAAGTAAATTTTGACGTCACTTCCGCCACATTCTTGCCAATGCATTGGGAATACCAAGGGCCTCTCCTTAGTTTTCCTTCCTCCATGACTAGGCATCAAGATTGTGACGTCATGCTCCCTCCTAGTTTTTTCTTCCTCCATGTAGCGCACCATAGCGCCGAACTTTTGTCGACTACTATCATGATCATGACATCAAAACGTTGAGAAGGCTGAAGATCGTGAGCTCGCGAGCCTGGCGTCTTCTCGCGGCGCTGCCCAGCGCCGCCTCTTCACCGGTGCTGAACGTTGCTCTGGAAGCTTTGAAATCAAAGCTTCCAGAGGCCTTCCCGCCCGCACGGCACGTAAATATCCTCACAGGTGTCATCGGGCCCACAGTGACGACTATCAAGGTACTTCTAGGCGCAGTGCCGTAACGATTTTCTTCTTTCTTGTCTTCAGGTGCTTGCAGGCATTTTTCTGCGCCTTCTTCAGCTCCTACCATGAGCTCCGGCATGTCCGCGACCTGCTGAGTTTCGAGAGGGAGCGCCTCTGCAGTGAGCACCAAGTGGGACCTCAAGACGCGCGCCCACCTTCTTCGCATATGCATGGTAAGCTAGGTTATGGTTTGGTACGGTAGCCCGCTACCTTTCAGCGCTACCTAATTCCGGTAGTCGGTTGCTTGGCGAGAATGCGCTTAGCTCGTCGTGTTGTCACTCCAAGGGAACTCGTTCAAAGACGCACCTCCAGCAGTTATCTTTTTTTTTTATTTGGTACCTGCATCGCTTTTCAGCATTACAGCAGGGGGGCAGATTCACATTCAAAAAACAAAAAAAATCATGCACTTAACGCGTGAAAAAAGGCATCATTAGGTAGAACATTAACAATATGTGGCGGCAAAGCATTCCATTCGCGAACTGTTCGCAGAAAAAATGAATAACGTAGTATGTCACCTTTAAAAGGAAATTCATGAAGCTTTAAATTGTGGTCCCTTCGCTTCGAGACATAGAAAGGCGGCTTCAAATATTTAGATCCGTCTATGCCAGTCTTGGAATAGAAAATGTTATGCAAAAATTTTAATCTCAGATTTCTTCTTCGAGTTTTAAGTTCTGGCCACTGAAGATTCCTTTTGCTTTCCGAGATACTGAGTGTCCTGGAATAGTTTCCAAGTACAAAGCGGACTGCCCTATTTTGAATTTTTTCCAATTTGTCAATAAGTTCTTGTGTGTGCGGGTCCCAGCACACTGATGCATATTCGAGTACTGTGCGGACGCGAGTAAAATATAGCTGTTCTTTGAGATGCTGTGGAAGGTGGCTTAAATTTATTCTTAACAAACCTAATATACCAGCAGCTTTCTTTACGACGTAATTAACATGCTTTGACCACCTCAGGTCAGCAGTAAGATAAACGCCTAAGTATTTAAAATTCTGTTCTTTTTTCAAGGCCGCATGGTTTATAGTGTAGATATAAGCAGGGTAGGAGCGCTTCCTCGAAAAGGTGACGTGTACACACTTTTTAGTATTCAAAGTCATGTCCCAATTTTTACACCACATGGCTATATTATCTAAGTCGTCTTGCAGGCTTTGCACATCAAGTGAACTATCTATAATTCTATAAATCACGCAGTCGTCTGCGAACATTCTGAACGACAAGAAAAACAGGGCTGCTTTTCAGAACTATCTTTCCTACATGCAGTGTTCTCAACCCGCAAAATGTGCGCCAGCATTAAGTTTTCACGAATGGCACCTGATTCGCTGCACCGGTTTTCTTTGTATTTTACTAGCAGCACGACGCGATGTGACGCACTCCACAAAGCCGCAGCGGGTCTGTCGCTCTACCGTGGCTGCCCTGTCAGTTTGAATTTACGGTGATAATCACGACCTGACCAGATGACAACTGGTTCACAGCAATAGGTATCAGTAAAGTTCCGTCGATGTCAAAGCTCGATAATACGCCCTTCTTCGGCTAGAGACATAAGTTTTTTCGTGATTATAAACAGGCGACAGTGGCGCTCTGTACGCAAGTGCACTCTACGTACAGAAGCAGGGTGGTGAGCCTGTTCGCAGAAGGGAAAGCGCTGCTCGTTTCCTGTTGCCATCTGAAATTATTACCGACAGTCTTTCTCGACAGGATTTTTGAACACAAGGACCGGGAACATCGACACCGTCGTGACACCGCAATTTGCCGATCGCCTGAAGGGAAGCCAGCTTCGGTTCTAATAGGCAGTGAAAGTTGCAAACAAGTTCATCCATGATGCGGACAGCTGGGAATTAATATTTTCCTTTGCCTCCTGTTTTTCTTGGTGCTTAATGGCACCGAGGCACCCGACGCCGGTCGTGGCTAGCCTGGGCCGCGCTTGAAAAGACGCTCTGTACATGCTTCTTCCGTTCTCCTGCTCTTGGTGTAGTTGTATACTCCCCTTTCGGTGCAGGCGCTTCGGGTCGGCGGAGCGCTGTCCCAGCACGGCGCAGTCACTCCCAATGCAGCGCCTTCGGGGGCGAGGACGGAAACTGGCCGTTCGGCTCGAAGTCGCTACAAAGCCAGCCCTACCTCTGCAAGTGAGTGCACTGCCCGCCATATTTAGAAGTGATTCTAGACAACAAGCAAATCAAGATGCAGGCCCAGGGGATATAGCGGTTGTTTCAGTGTGTCTCTTCGTAAATTCTTCAAAATAGGGTGGTTGGAATAGAAAATCATCTCAAAAATAAACTGTCGGCAGCGGCGAGCGTTACTTCACATTTGAATCATGCTAATTGAAAAAATATTAAAATTTACTAAAGAACTTCTTAAATATTACAATCCGGCGGTTATTGCCAATGAGTAGTTCCTAAAGAAAAGAAAGTTATCCTGAAAAGCCTCGCAGTGCGACGAAATTCGGGCGCTTTTTTCGGCACTAACAGAAACTGAGTGCGCAAGGCGCGCAGGAAGATCAGTGGAAACGTAAAATGTACTGGTGGCGTTTTGTAGCGCTCTGGCACCAAATTGGAACTACCAGCGCTGCTGTACTTTCCTTTGCGTCGTCGCTTGATAAACTGTTGCCATGTATTTGACGATGAATATCTCTTTTCAATGCGAAAGCATTCCTAGCCCCATTACGAGAAAAATCGGTGGCGTGTGTGTATGTGTGTTCGCAGATGGCAACAAAAATAGGGTGGTTTGATCAAGCGGCCGTATGACGCAAATAGCAAGCCGAGCAGCGCAACTTGAGGCAATCCTAGTCATGTTAGTCATTATATACTCGCTACTGGCTGCCCTTTATGTGGCGCCAGTTTTCCCGATATTCGTACCAAAATTATGAGCAACCGTTTGTTCTACAACGTTCCGGGTGGTGCCATACGATTTGCCGTTGCACATAGACCACATGTGCTAGTCAAGTTCGAGGCTGGCTTGTGACAGGGATTCGAACCGATGACATATGCACCTAAAATTGTATGCCTTCCGAGGCTTTCGTATCACAACTGCTCATGCAACAGTTCGTCGTAAAGCGCTACAGGTGGTGTCACACTCGCGTATGGGTGTGTGGATGGTGTCATAGCTCGAAAGAAAAAAAAAACTCATCGACTGAAATATACTCAGTTGGCAAACTGCAACCAAATTCTACTTCTTGCATCCATGATATGCTTTCGCATTCCCACTCGAAAGCTGTCTTAAGTGTCTGTAAAGAGTTTTTTATTGCTCCTAGTGACATAACAAAAGGAAAGTGCGTGCTGTGATGTATACAGTTGTCCAGGCGGTTCGAATTCAGCGCTGGAGGCACTGCAACACACGCTTCGTTTGCACAAAACTTCTTTCGCGCCTCGTGCTGTTTCGGTTTTGCGTCCATAAAGGCATTGCTTTCGAGGATGTCTTATTTCTGGTTTCAAAAACTCACACCGCATCGTTTTGTACGTGTCAGCGATATCACCATTGGCACTACCCACCAGACTATGCTGACTGAAAGTTAATTTCTTACTGCTTAGCGTAATTTTTCAAATAACTGGCGCCTACCGAGGCTGTTTTTTCCTGCAGAGATTTTTCTTCTATTTCGGCCTCTCTATATTTAGCAGTTTTTTAAAGCTTTCGCTGAAATATCTGTTGTTAGAACACTGTACGCTCCAGGTGACCCCTTGCTAAACAGATCCTATCACAACGTCGAGGTGACTCTCTATATTGGTAGCATGAAACTTTGGAACTAGTAGAAACTAGTTTGATGGGAAAACTTTCCTGAGGGCTCTCAGCGTAAAAGTAAGAAGAAAAATGCAGTGAAGCTTCTTTTGGCGGCACTTTAAGAAATGCTGAATGTAAAGTTCCTTCCCGAAATCGATATTTAGATAAAGAGCTCAATTCAAAAGTGGGGAGAGCTTAGTGGCATCTATGAGAATTATGTTCCAAATTCGATATTCCTTTCTTTACATACAGTAAGGCCGCCCTTATTTAACTCTTGCGCAATGTCCTGCGGCGTGTGGTCCACGGGCGCATCAGTAGTAAAGAGGTTGGGCCGTTATTGAGAACTTCCCTGTCGTCTTCAATGTTCCCACATATTGCGGACAACAAAATGAGGAGAGAGTACAAGCCTTACCACAAGCTTCGGTCGTGGTCGTGTCTTCACTGTTCTCTTGGTAGAGCTGGAACGCTGCAGACCACGCCTCGTAACCTGCTGCGGACTGACCATGGTTCGTGCGTTCTACTGCGTTGTGGCCGGCTTTGCAAGGCTTTATTATTTCTTCGCACTCGTTCTCGTTTCGAAGCAGATGCTCGAGGTACAATTCGAGGAAGTAAGCAGTAATTGTTAGATCCCTGCATTCGTCCTGGATAGCTTCGTCACTCTACCCCGAAATGAGCGGCCTGGCGCGCTTGGCTCTGGCGTATTTTGCAGGAGAATATTAGGCGTGCCAGGCTCTCATGCTTCACGAAGACGGCGGTGCCGCAGTACACGACGCAGCTTTAGAAAGGGAATATAGTGGGCTCTCGTTGCCTGCAACGCGACGGCCTGGCCCAGAAAGTTGAAACTAGAATGGCTCCTATCGGCCAGCATGTTCGTTTCCCGTGTTTTGTTCAGGGGCGACTCCTGGGCAACTGACGAATTTCTGAAGGCTCCACTGCCGTATCCATTTTCTGGCTCCACTGCCGTATGCATTTTCTGGCTTCACTGCCGTATGCATTTTCTGGGCGCATCTTGAGAGTGGCCCATGGCAAAAAGTCTGAAAGTTAAAGTGCAAAGGGGAAGACGAGTCAGTCGGGCAAGACGCGACATGATCTGCTAGGACAAATGCCGTCGTCACTGCTGCCAGCACGTGTACAGAACGCTATTCCGGTACAGCTAGTGACATCCATTCTCTCCTTTGCTTTGTAGTTGACGGTTCATTTTAGCCAACCTGACATTTGTCCGGCAACAAACAACACAGTTAACGCATAGAGAATTGCATTCAGTTTTGTTTCCACACCTCGATTCAAACCCGCGTCGTCTGCATCGAAAAAGACTCCGCAGTCACCGTTTTCAAGGAAATTTCGGTGTAGCCTTGGCCTCTGGGTTCAAACAACTGTGACGACGCACTGCAGTTCACTTGCGAAATCCACCTCTGTAGGCGACAGCCGTATTTCGCATTGTCGGCCTTTCGTAGCTTATAAAAGCTCCAATTTCAGTGGAAGTCGAATCTTTGTCGTTATAATTCGAAGCCAAATTCGATTTGCCCTCGGTGCCCTTTTAAGCATTGTCGTGTCCTCGGTAAATGATACGGGATCGCACCCTTCACGAGCGACGTGTTGTCTGTAATTTCCAGATCTGCCTGGTTTGAATGTCTTCCGAAATTTCAGAAAGAGAACTCTTGGAGGGACGAAGAATTGTTTAGGTTTGCCCCAGGCGCACTGAGTGCTTCTTGAAAATTTTGTATGAGTGCTTCCTTGAGAAGGCATCCGGCTCTCGAAAAGAAACCACTTCACATTTATTTAATTTTTATCACTTCTGTGCTGCTCTCAAAAGGATACTTATGTGGGGCATTACGAATGAGGGGTGGGTGTACCTATAGCATGTGTACAACATTATAGTGGTTTTACATCAATGGAAGGTTATTTACTCGTGAACTTGCTCTCTTGGTGACGGTTTAAAGAAACGAGAATCGATAAGTAGCCATCTTGGGCTAAAGGCCATTCTAGACTCGGGCTCTCGTAAAAAAAAATGCTGAAATTTTATTTTTGGGGGCGCATTCCGGCCGCACTTCATAACGGTGGTTATGTGGGGAAATGTTGTAGCCGCGTTTAATGATTTGTTGGATGCCGAAAGGTAGTGAAGAAATTTTGCATGACATTCACTGCTGCCCTAGTCAAAGGCGCAAGCTCCTTTACGCTGAGTATGTCAGTCAGTGCAGCCGTGATTTCTGCGCCGATACGCTAGAGTAGTCAGAAGAGATAAATCTGGCGGCAGGGTTCTAGACTACCTCTCCTGCATTAATCAGGTTGCTCTGGTGAGGACTCCCAAAGAGAGCACATTGAAGCTTCTGTCTGAGAAGCAGTATACCATGTGTTTCACGAAAGCCCGGCACTAATCTTAAAAGCAAGGAGGTTTTTTTAAATAAAAACAAGGGTTCCTGGGTATGGTAATACCAGTGCTGGCCGGCATCGGAAAAGAGAGGAATCTTATTAACTAATAACCTGACTGTCGTGTCCGGTCGCTGTGTTGAATGCAGCGAAGACGCACACGGTACTTTAAGACTTCGTTTATTTAAAGCCGATGAGGGTGCGACCAGCGTCGACCGAGGCAGGAGCCGAACTGGCCGCCCGAAGAAAGGAGGGAGTGGAGAAGCGTCCACGGCAGGGAGTGGCTTCCCAGAACAGGAGGAGGGTGCGGGGGCGCACCGTGGGGGGGCATCCGGCGACAGCGTGCGACGAGGGGCAAGCGGTCGTTAGGAGGAGGATTGAGTGGTCGTTAGGAGGAGGATGCGAACTGTCGTTAGGAGGAGGACGCGGGGGCGCACACACACAAAAGCAACACACACAAAAGCAATAAGGGGACACAACACTTCCTTCCCCCTTAGAAAGTTGCCTGGTATCGTGCAGGGGGTCGGCGCTCACGCGTGGAGGCGCGCTGGCTTTGTGCGCTCGGGGGAGAAACACTTGTAGGCTGGCTGTTGTTCGCTGTGTCTCCTGGGTCTGTCCTGGGCGAAGTCTCTTCTTCCGGGAAGAGGTGCCAGGCTATGTGGGAAAATGGTGCACGTGTTCTCTCCGCTGGCGGACAGCTCTCAGACGGCGTCGTAAATCTACGCAGCTGGTTGAGATGTCGGCGTGCTACTGTGCCATGTATGTTGACGAGCCAAGAGCGCAGGCCTATGCGTCTGACAATTGTAGCTTCCTCCCAGCGTGGCTTTTTCAGAAACTGTCGGGCGAGGACGCGCTGCCCCTCATTAAGCGTGCCGCAGCGCGGAATTGCTTTTTCTTCCCGGAACGTCTCTGCCTTTGGCTCGGGGAGGATGGCTGTGAGCTGGGTTCGCATTTCACGCTCGAACATCATTTTCGAGGGGGTCTCGCCTGTTGTGCTCTGAACCGTCGTGTGCTGCTTGAAGAGAAAGCGCGCAAGGCGGCGCTGCAGCGAGCCTGTCTGATCTCTTTCAAGGGCGCGTTTTAGCTCGGCTACGTAGCGCTCGGCTTGTCCGTTTGTCGCTGGGTGGTAGGGGGCCGATGTAACTGATGAGATCCCGTTGTCGCGATAAAACTTGAGGATCTCCGCAGACAAACGGTGTTCCGTTGTCCGACACTACCTTGCGCGGCAGGCCGAACGTTGCAAATAGTGATCGGAGGTTGTCAATGACTGCTGCCGAAGTCGTCTGTCCCATTTGCCTTATCTCAAGCCACTTTGTGTAGGCATCTACGACCACAAGGAAAGTGCAGCCCTCAATTGGTCCTGCAAAATCAATGTGCAGTGTGTGCCATGGTGTGTCTGGCTTTTCCCATTCTGGGACAGGAGCTTTCGGCGGGGCGCTCCGGCTGCTCTGGCAAGGCTTGCATTCTCGCACCACTGTTTCGATGTCGTTGTCAATGCCAGGCCACCACATGTAGCTTCTGGCACACTTTTTCATTGCAACGATGCCCCGATGTCCGGCGTGGATGAGAGACATAGCTTGTGCGCGTAGTTCTCTCGGCATCACACCTCGGGACCCAAATATGATGCAGCCGCGATGGGTGCTCAACTCTGTAGCTCGCCTGCGGTAAGCGTTGAAGTTGTCCCCTTTGAGTTTATGCACGTTGCCTTGTTGAACAGCTGTGTAAACTAGCCGGAGAGCTGCGCACTTCTGCGTAGATGCTGCAACTGTGCCTGCTGTAAGCGGAGGTTCTGGCAGTGCTTCGAACATCAGAACGTCTCCTGGTGGAAATGGTTCGTCAACAGTTGCGTCTAGTGGCAGACGGCTTAGCGCATCGGCGTTTTGATGTTTACCAACCATGTTCTGGCTCGGCGTCTGGTGTATGCCGCATATCATCACGCCTAGTGGAGAAAACCAGTTTCTCCCTAGAAGGCTTGATCCTGTGCCCTTCCCAACAAGCAGAGGTAGCGTATGGGTCTGGCCGTTGTAGCTAACCTGCACGTTGGCAGAGCCCAATAGTGGCAGATTCTGTCCTGACCACGTTCGCAGGTGCGTGTCGTCTTGTTGCAGGGCGGGTGCGTCAGATGGCCATGAAGTTCGGAACGTGTCCTCACTGATCAGAGTACAGGCTGCGCCGGAGTCCACCTCGAACTTAATCAGCTGGTGATGTACGCTTACTTCTGTAAAAATCTTCGGTCGCGTGCCGAGATTCATGGTGTTCAGGTCGTACAACACAGATGGTGTTGCTGATGTTGTTCCATGGAGATCAGGTAGCGGCGTATTCTCTGAGGCGTTGACGCTGTGATTAGGCTGGGAAGGTGACTTTATCTTGGCAAGTCTCCGTTTCGTAATGCATGCTCTTTCGATATGCCCTCGCTTGTGGCAAAAATTACACGTGGCTGACTGGAATCGACATCCCTGGGGGTTGTGTTGGTCGTCACACCGCCAGCAGCGTTGTGCCTTTTTGACCGATTTTACAACAACAGAAGGCTTGCGCACCTGGTTGCTTGTCTGGTGTACCGGCTCGGTGTTCCGGCGAATCCCTCTCTGCTGGTGACCGGCGCTCTCCGCTCGAACGGCGATGTCGTAAGCTTTGCTGAATGTGAGGTCCTTCTCAGCGAACAGGCGCTGCTGCAGTGACTCGTCACTCAGTCCGCACACAAATCTGTCGCGTAACATCACGTCCAAGGGAAGCATGGTGGTGTTAGCAGAAGAAGCTGCGTCTCCCTCCTGCCCGGTAGCTGTTGTCGACAGCGTTCCAAAATTGCAGTCGGCAGCGAGCTTCTTGAGCGCGGCTACGTAGGCGCTCACAGTTTCTCCTCCCAGTTGATCTCGTCGTTGGAAGCGAGCCCGGCTGTAGACCTCGGATGGCCTTGGGTCGTAGTGCTTTTGCAGCGCTTTTACGATGTCGTCGTAAGACACTGCCGCTGGTGTGCTTGGCTGAATAAGGGCGCAGACAGTATCGTAGGTCTGCTCCCCGCACAGCGTCAGCAGGTTGGCCCTCTTCAAGGCTGGGTCTGTGATGTTGTTAGCTTCAAAGTAGAACTGAAGGCGTCCAACCCACGATGACCACGATGAGCCGTTGAACTCTGGTATCTGATTGGGAAACCCTCGCGTAGCCATGGCTTGTCAATAGCGTTGCGTAGCGCGGGTCGAATCCACTTTCTCGTCGCCACTGTCGTGTCCGGTCGCTGTGTTGAATGCAGCGAAGACGCACACGGTACTTTAAGACTTCGTTTATTTAAAGCCGATGAGGGTGCGACCAGCGTCGACCGAGGCAGGAGCCGAACTGGCCGCCCGAAGAAAGGAGGGAGTGGAGAAGCGTCCACGGCAGGGAGTGGCTTCCCAGAACAGGAGGAGGGTGCGGGGGCGCACCGTGGGGGGGCATCCGGCGACAGCGTGCGACGAGGGGCAAGCGGTCGTTAGGAGGAGGATTGAGTGGTCGTTAGGAGGAGGATGCGAACTGTCGTTAGGAGGAGGACGCGGGGGCGCACACACACAAAAGCAATAAGGGGACACAACACTGACTAACTCAACTTTTGCACTTAACTTTTTACCTCTTATAGATAGGAACTTAATTGCAAATAGAGATTTGTAGCTGGTCATTAGTAATAGCCATATCAGAGCTTTCATGGGTTAGTGTGAGTGTGACCGGAGAAGAGTTGCGTCTGTAGCATGCTGTTACACGTGGTGAATTATGTGCGCCATGTTGGGAGCAGCAGTTCAGTTTAGCAAAATCTGCAAGCACTTCTAGTAAAAGGGCAGTGTGAGAAGTGAGGCAGGTTAGCCGGGACCCATCATAGTCGTACTGCTATTTGCGTTCTGCTTTAGCGGTAGTTGTCCTGTTGATCAGGTGGCGAGAGGTGAACCTAGCCTAGGCGGGTGATCCAAACGAAGGAGTTAAGCTAGCGCACCCGGAGATGGGCAGCCGGCTGAGGCGGAGTAATGCCGGATTCAAGTTCAAACGTTCATGGCGATAACAGTGTTCGAATCGCGGTAGAGATCTTCTCGTATTAAGTACTGTTTGAGGCCAAGCTATCCTGAAAGTGTCGAGCTGCTTGTGGACAGCGGCCAGTGCAACCTTTATGTTTGGGTATCCGGCAATCCTAGTTTGTTAATCGCTGCTCTTTGAGCGGTGACTCATTGGGCGCTGAAAGTACGAAATCATTGTTGTTTGCCACCTCGGGGGTGTACGATCTGCCACCTTTGATGAAACCACAAGTACTGTCCAGCTCTACACACGAGAGCTATTTGTAATAAGGGAGTAATTACTCATTGACATCCACCCGAGCGCAGCCATACGGCTAAAAGAAAAGCTATACAGCTTTCTCAGGAACTCCGTAGTTAAAGAAAAAATTGGCAGAGGCTTAGCTTGGTTAAGCCTAGTGGATTGCGAAAGCAAGCACCCAGATCAAGAGATGTTGAACGCATTCGCCTGGCTGCATAATATGCACGCCGTTTAGTTAAACGTTGTTCCCGCTCTTCATCCGTTTCTTCCGCACGCCGCCGCTTCTTAGCTGCAGCACACCGTTGCAGCTTCACCTTATACACATCATCCTACATATCGTGGAGGATTCGCTGGAAGGACTGCGACGAGCCGAGTTGGGGGACCGCTTTTCAACAGCTGGCATGACGTCACGTAGAGCGAGCGCCTCCCCCACGGCAGCGGCGTGTGGAGGATTCGCTGGGACGATCGCGACGAGCCGAGTTGGGGAGGCCGCTTTTCCACAGCTAGCATGACGTCACGTACAGCGAGCGCCCCTCGCGGCAGCAGCGCGCAGCTGCGGCATGGAGGATTCGCTGTGACGATCGCGACGAGCTGAATTGGGGCCACGCTTATCCACAGCTGTTATGACGTCACGCATAGGTCACGCTAAAGGTCAATGGTGGATTCTCCAGGACGACGGCCAAGAGCGGAAACCTCGAGCAGTATTGCTTTCGCAATAAAATTCGTCCTGGTCCGGGGTTTGAAACCTGGACCATGGCTACACCGGAGCAGTCGCTCTACCCACTGAGTTAACCGGGACGGCAAGCTTATGGTAGGGCCAGAGCGAATTTATGAATAACTCGAAGTGGGAACAGAGCTGGTCAAATATTTTGGGGGAATCCCGCAAGTTGGAGTAGATTTGCAATAAGGGAGTACTCAGTGACATCCACCCGAGCGCAGGGAAGCTATACCTTATTACAAATCGACTCCACCTTCGGGAATTCCTCCAAAACATTTGACCAACGAGAACTATTTATGGAGTGACGTCATTTTTAAGGCCTTGGAACTGCTTCTGTATGCAGAGGCTCTGCCACGGAGCTCAACCAATGATTTTGTTCATGCGCAGGCCATTTGTAAGCTTAGCCCTCGGAGTATCCTACTCTCGCACGCCAGGGTCCTGGGACCGGTGGATGGTCAGGTCTCTGGCCTTCCTCTTGCCGCTCCCTCTGGGGGCTTGGTTCATCGACGATGGCGCCGCCATGCTGGCCACCGCTTGTTCCTCAGTCCTCTGTGGCAGGGAATGCAACGAGCCACTGTCCTCTACTCCGGAGGCACCTGTCAGCAGCAAAGGGACCAGCGCGGCTGTGGTCGCCTGATAATCCCTGCTCCCAATGGAAGCAGCTTGAGGTGGGCCCTATTCGTGCGTCGAAGTGCGCTGCGAGGGAGGCTACAACGACGACGTCGCCAGAGAGGGCGGTAAGCGTAGATGCCTGGGCGATGGCTTGTCCTTAACTCACATATGCGAGGGTTCTCCGAAACAAGCATAGTGCCGGCGGTCACGGAGGCAGCCGCTCCGCATTGCCTGCAACTCTCGCTGCCATCGCTACAGCCGGCAGCGCTTCCTGAGTACCTCTGCGATAGCAACGTCGTGGCTGGTGTCCAAAGCAACACCACTGGAAGACCTGATAGGGACTCATGCGTCGACGAATCTGCGATCGCGATGATCGCTCATTCCACTGCGACTATCGATGCCTCCCGACAGGTGGCATTGGAGGCCACCAACGCCTCTTTTACCACTGCTATACGAGGTGCGTGGTGGAAGGCCGCCACTAATTTTTAAAGACAGGCTTTTGTGATAAAACAATAGCGTGTGTGGAGCAGTAATATCCTTGTTAGCGGACTTCAGAGAAAAGGTAAACCGTGTTGAATAGTAAACTGAGGATCTAAAATAAAATAATTAACTTTCAAGCTATTAGAGACACACGTCTAGTTGTAATTAGAAATTTGTAGCTGGCTATAAGTAATAGCGGTATCATTTCTTTAAACTCCGAAAACTCGATACACTCGGTGCTGCGGCCCACTGAATTTTGGCCATTTATTGCAAAATTCGAAAATCCTGCCCCGCAAAGTGCGCTCAGCGATTTTCATAAAATCTGGCCACTTCGCGGTGCACGTGCCACACGACCGGCACTGTGCTGGCCGCGCTACGGTGATCCCCGCTGTGCGGAGCTTCAACCAAAGATCAACACAGGGGGTCATGTAACTCGTGCGCCACGTAGTGGCGTTAAATCGTGGGTGGCGCTGTGCGCGCAGTGCAGGGGCACTATTTTCGAAGTGAAGAGAAATGGCCAAAATTTATTAGAGCACAAAGCCGAGGATAGTCGAGTTTCACGTTATGGCTATTATTCTAGACTAGCCCCAAATCTCTAATCACTTGTAGGCGTACATCTGCAGCAGTTAAAAAAGTTAACTATTGTTCCTACGCAACGTGATTCACATCTTTTCTGATGTCCACCAAAACTGGTATTACTATGTCACTTTTTGCCTCAGAAAACCTGTTTTCAATAATTAGTGGCTGGCTTCCATGAAATGCCTTCCACATGAAAGTGATACTGTCATAAGGACCCTAAGCAGGTCTTTCCGAGCTCCTATCGGCTGCCAAAGCTGCACAGCTGTCCAGGTGGCCGCGTACAAATGTTTTGGAGTACTGTCATAAGGACCCTAGCAGGTCTTTCCGAGCTCCGATCGGCTGCCAAAGCTGCACAGCTGTCCAGGTGGTCGCGTACAAATGTTTTGGAGTTTGTTACGGTCAGTCAGCATTTTATATCCGTGGAACGCATTTATCCACGACAAGCATTACGCCTTCTCTCCTGTGGGCGGTACGAGGTACGATCACTGCTACGTGGCGAGGCGAACGCGCTTCCAACGAAGGTTATCATGCGCCCGTATACCCGAATGCATCCGCAGTCTCTCTTCGTCGATCTTGTCGTCCGTGTCACTACGAACAATTCTCGGATCCTACTCTTGCAGGTCGCGCTTCTTGCTCAAGATATAAGGAACTGGTGCTGGGGTTTTTCCGCCTTCTGCTGGCGCTGCATAGCGGCCGTTGCCGAACTGTATAGTAGGACCGCGGCTAAAAGCGTGGAAAGGCGACCGAAAAAAAAAACAAAGCCATCGGCTCACTGAGAGTTTGCAAGTGTCACATAGAATAGGGCTGTGATAAAGGTGGTTCTGGTTGTTCCCGCATATAAGAGCGATATAGAATCAGGTGGTTGGAAGAGGCAAATCCGCATGCGGCTGATTTGCTCGTTGCATTGCCGTGAAAGCTTTAATTTTAATAATGCAATGCGGATTTGCCATTCGTGGCGCATGTACACTGTAAAAACAGTCCGTGACTTTACGTAGACTTACTACGTGGAAAAATAGAGCCATTTGTAATTTTAGAAAATACGGAGGGCGTGACCGTACTTCAGTGCACTCGTAGACGTTGCAGGGAAGAAAACTTGCACATTCTATTAGGCAGCAAAGCTTAACACCACACAGCGGTTGACTCCTTCGGTATTGTGTTACCGCCAAACGCATCAATAAATTAATTAAACACAACAAAAACAGAACAAAGGTTCTCGTGATTCGACGCTGCTGCTTATTTTCATGCGTGCATGATCAATAATAATTAGTTATTGGAAAGGGAGCAATACCTGTCTCACTGTTTCGGTGGGCACCTGAGCCGCCCCAGCTAATACGGGAACTGTCACAGCAGCGTTACGTTTTTGTTTTGGTCAAACGTTAATGACATTGCTGTTAATTTTTTTATAGCATTTGTCAAACGCTGCAAATGAGCGGATAGACGAGTCACTGGCGCGCTTTTTTAATATTCGCTTCGATTCAGGGCTGCCCACAGAGCCGAAATACTCCAGGCCGTAGCACCTACTAAGACTTTTGCAAAGTGGGGTTTGGGTTACAACTCATTCAATTCAATTTCACCAGGGTAGAGGCTGTTGAGAAGGGAGGGAGGAATGGGCCTATTATGAAAAGGAACCTTTCCAACCAGAGAGCAGGAAGCACGCCGTTCGTACCATTCGGGGCACGCGTCTTTCTCCCAACCCCGGCTCGGCGTGAATGTCCGCGGTCTGCCCTTTTTTTTCCTTTCTTTCTAAGAAACCTTCCCCTGCATTCCAAGATTGACCGTACCATGTTCTTCCTCTAATGTCGACTGTCGCTTTCGTTGAACAACCCAAGCTAAGGCAAACACTGTATATGTTTGGCTGGAGGTGGCCAGTGGTTGCTTTCGGGCGGACGTGGTCCACGCCGGCGTACGCCAGCCATTGCACCACTTTCGTCGTTCCAGTCTTCGTCTCACGCGCAACCAGAGTAACCCTGAACTGTTTTTGCGCGCGACGTACCCCTACAAAGCTTCACCGCGGCTTCTTGAGTGGCCTGAGTGGCCATTCTTCCTGCCGGGTGTCCTCGTGCGCCTGCGCAACACCACGGCGGCCATGGCGGTACGTCTTTCGAAGCGCTCGCCTCCCTCCCCAAGCCTCTGCAGCGGTTCCCAGCGCACTCTTCTGCGTCGTCGGATTTTGTCCGTGCTGTGCTCCGCGTGCACCTTAGCGTGCCAGCTCGAGTTTCTGCCTGCTTCAGCCACCGTCGCCTAGATTATCGCCGTGCGGTATTGTTACGAGGAGGGACCTTTGGCGTGCGCGCCTTTCACGCTCTTTTCCTATTTCACGCGCGCCTTAGTGCGCCAGTTTTCATAGTCTAGGTTGCTCATCGACTGCTGCATGTGCTTGGCTACATCTGCTTTGTGCTCGCTTGGATACACTGCTTGCTCGTGTTTTTTGGTAGCGTCGCACACTCGGTGCAACCTATCATGTACCGCATCAAGGCAGCATGCGATCCAGCAGTTAGCGTTGATTGTCGGCCTAGTGCAGAGCGCGTGTGAATCGTTTACGTTATAATTAAAACGTGGTAAATGAACTCTTATATCATTGGCATTCGAACCCCCATGTAGTTGCGTCGTTCCACTGGCGGGGAGGCTTGCACTCCAGGCTGTCTTCGTAAAAGGGATGACGAGAGGCTGCATGAGTGGCATTGCTTATTTCATTGTTTGCTCAGAGAAAGCGTTTGTTGTAAGTGAGCAGTAGCCGCTATTTTTCATTGTTAAAGTAGCAACGTCAGCCAGCATGCATCATCATTTTTCCTCTTGAATGACTAAAAGAGCATCACAGCATTGCCTTCATTTTTTTCTTGTTGCTTGCACAGCATGCATTGTTGTGCGTACAGATTGCACTTTTGTATGTGTTTCGCATTCTCACGAGCATATTTTAGGCAAGAAGTTTCAAAGGCACCATGTATTGACCGACCTGAAGTGCTCGCTATTAACGTAGCAGTATTTGCTGTGCTAAATATCAAATCTGCATACTTCAAAGCGTGTGTAGCATCTTGTCTGCATAGACTCTTGCCTTCAAGAATGGCTTGGAGGTTTCACATATGTGCTTAGGGTTGAAAGTAACAGCCATCACTGATAATAATACTTTTTACAGACATGTTCTGCATGTACAGTCAGGGCGGAACGACACGCTAACACACATATAGCATACTTTTCTACTTTGAAGCGAGATATTCATTTAGAAAAAGCTTGTAAATGTGTACTTCGGTAGATTCTTTACACTGAACAATGAATTGGGCTAGCTGTATACTGCAGTTGAAAGCACACAGGCAAAATATTTTGTTTTGTTCGTACGCATGGCCCATATTTCATTCCAGCCTGACTGTATACTACTCTCCCAGCAGGTACCCCAACTGAAGCATGCACTGTTTGGTGGAAAATGCTGCACATATGTTTTAGAAGGGTGCATGAAATAATGTGCAGCTGCTAATATTGAACTATTAGTATCTGAGACCTGATATTCAACTGAATTATTAATCTGTCTCCCGCTAGGAAGGCACAAGCATCACGCCCATGGCTAATTCACTGCCCTTCACCCCTGTTTTGGTTTCACTCCTTCAATTACGGTATTAATAATTACCAATTTTACTACAAGGATATATGAAAGCACATTTTGAGCTAAATATGGTTAATGAAAGTATTCCAGTCTGTACAGTGATGTGGTTGGTCTTGTACATCTTTAGTAGTGTCTTAATTGTGCGTTATGCAAGCCCTGCCTGCCAATGGTATCCTATGTCCTCCTATGCTATCTTTCTTCCTCTTGGCCCTCTCTTTGGCCATTTCTCCTGTCTCCTCTGCACTGGCTATTGGTCAGGTGCCTCCTGTGAAAATGACAGCCAACACTAAGTCCCTTTTTTTATGTTCATGAAATCTTCACTGCTACTACCAATGCTGATAGTACTATATCAGTATTTTTTTATAATTATGTGTAAGATAGTAGCTAAACCAATGATAGCTGAGTTGAATATCACGCATATCTTGCATGCGATATATCAATATATTCACTATTACAGTACCCTCCATTTCTTTCAGTTCAGACATTTGGCCATAGATATTTTATGCTTTTTTTCTGGTTGTCCACACAAACTAAAACTGCTTTTTGCATTGCAGGTAGAATCTACAATGAGTGCTGCTCTGTCTTATGAGCAGGAAGCAGTATTTATGGATCTATGACCTTGTCTTGGAAATGGCAAACCTTCTTTTGCCTTTTACGTGCTAAGCCTTGATCATGGAGGAAGCAAATGTCATGACATATTTCTGCAGAGGTGAGACATCACACGCAGCCTCATTTTTTCTGCGACCTGCTTAGGGGATTAGCAAACCTTCGTTTTGCACTTCTTTCATCTTTTTTCAGTGCTCCATCATGGTGAACAGATATGGTATCGTGGCTATATGGTATCGTGGTATATGGTATCATAATGATATATGGGCGCTGATAAAGGCGCATGAATTGCTGCACTGATACTATTTTGCATGTCCCTATTTTAATGCTTTTTCAGCCTTAGTTTGTTGAATCGAGTAGCAAAAAATGAACACAAGAACAAGAAAGAACTAGGACTTTTCATATTTTACTCACATTTTCTGGCTTCATCGAGTTAATACCGAATAGCCCAATTCTGCACAATAGTTCTTTCAGTTAAGCACAGCTGTATATATATTAACGATTTTATGTAGGGACAAAAAGGAATTTTGCATTTATATTCTCTACCTCCTCAGTAGCACAGACAATCTGAAAAAATAATTTCATTTTTTATTTTATACTACAAGACGTCATATAGAGAGCAAAAATATCAAAACTGAATGCAAAACGTGCACAGTTCAGGTGTACCTGCATACGCTTGTGAACAAAGTCCATAGGAATTTTTCCTTTATGCAGAACGGAAGGTTGAAATTTGTTTTGCATATTTGGATCGTGATTGGAGCATGAAGTTATATGTTAGAAGATGAGACCTGCCTTATTGTACAGGGTCATCCACTCTTAGTGTGAACACGCGAGCCATGACTGTGCTCTTTGAAAGGCTCATTGAAAGGCTCATTGAAAGGCAATTGAAACGAAGTGGCAGATGAGGCGAAACACCGCATCCAGCTCCTTCTCCAGAGCCACACTGCTGCGATGAGCGGTTACCACTTGCAGTGGTCCTCTGAAAAGAGCGGCCATGTGTTCGCAGTAAGAGTCAATGACCCTTTACATTTTGTATGCTAGAGGGCCGACTCTTGCATCCACCTAAAAGCATTCATGCAGGTTATCTGGTTACCCTCCTTCCTGACACCAGGTTTCTGGAAATGATACTTAACTATGTCAGCTTTATTTCGATCAGAATTTATAAGAATGTATTACATACACCGTATTTTGTGATCATATGTGACAAAATTCAAAGGGTGATTAATAATTGGTATTGTTTAGTCTAGGGCAGTAATATTCCACATACCTAGTACAAAGTAACATTAAATATGGCCAGTCTAACAAAACAAACTCCTCTTTTTTGGAGGGAAATTTTTCGACCGAAATGCTGGAGCGGCTTGACATGATGAAGACATTGACAGGAGTGCACTCAAAGGTAGCCATAATCGGGGTGGCACGAAAACTGGCAGACAGCTCTTCAAGCAATTGGTGAGTACCTTGTTGCTCTGCTTCTGCTGTTTTGCATGTGACCAGCTTTTGTTTTTCACCTAATAAGAGTGCATATCTTTGAAAATATCAGCAAAAATTGAGGCGAATTTCGATATTCTTGCATGAGATGTCATTGTAAGAATTTTAAAATAATGATATCTCACATGTACACTTCACTGCTGAATGCAGTAAGCATGGCTTGATAGCTGAGTGCTTCTGACGTATGAGAAAACAGCCAGGCTGCTGCACAACGTGTGGAACAGCCCTGTCTAGCACTTTCAGCCTTCAGGAAGTAGGGGATGAATGTATACTGGATGTGTACTGTGCGATGTCAGTCCACGTTTAAGAACCCCACGTGGTCGGAATTTCCGGCGCCCTTCACAACGGCGTCCTTCATAGCCTGAGTCGCTTTGGGACGTTAAACCCCAATTAAACCAACTTTAAGAATTTCTAGGAAATTGCACAAACCACACGACTAGGAAGAAATAGCTGACACAACACACTGACCTGAATGACACCGTGTGCATGAAGGACCTTATGGAGTTACCTGCTATGTTGCACGAGAAGAAGGTCGCTCAGGATGGGTTTCAAAAATGAGCTGATGCAGGTGCCTTCTTTCTGTGCCTAGTACTCACTGCAGAACTCAATGAACAAGCAGCAAAGGCTGCAGCTGAGCATGGCCAGACTATTGCACTTCCCTCTTCAAGCAAGCTGGAAGCACAGTCCTTTGATACCTTTTATGCATTCGCTCGCAACATACATTGTTGCAGCACGTGGCGAGGAAAGGTACACATCCTTGATTTCAGTGCCAGTGCACTCACAGGCCCCAGTAACAGATCATGAAGGTACTCTGACACATGTACAGGGCATCTCATGAATGAAACCTGAGGAATGAATTCTCAGGCTTCAGAACTGATAGTGCTCTTTGCAGAAACTTTCCCAAAGTTTGTTGCCACATGGACCTTTTCGAAATAATGGCCCAGAAAGGCCAGCGTTCCTTATGTATTTTGTGAAAAAATACCTAAGACATACGTCTTCTTTCTCCTCCATGGCTGCTGAAATTTTTTGAGGGAGATGTTTTGCTGATATGGAACGGTTTTGCAAAAAGGCAAAAAGAGACTGTGAGGCTGTTCGAAGCAGAAGGAATAAAGAACGTTTCACAGCTGATGAAGCAGAAAGACTCATGTTTTAGGCCTTTTTCGCAGCAGTCATATCAGGACATTTCATCTTTTTGGGTCATTTCGAAAAGGTCCACATGGCAACGGCCTTCGGTTAAATTTCTGCGAAGGGCCCATTCTGAAATCTTGAGAATACTCTCCTTGTAAGGCATACTACAGACTTATCGGAATACCTCAATGAGCAGTAACTGGTATCTATAACTGCACTTTCATTTGAATCAGGGATCTGCACATTTTCTTGCACCAGCTGAGATAATGGAAGCTGTGAACGAGCATGAGATTTTGGGGAAGTGCACTTGCACATTGCTTGTGAGCAAGTTTTCGGCCATACTAAAATGTTGCCACTGTTCCTTGCTCACTAAAATTTGCAATGAGTACTATGGACAGCAAGAAGATAGTGAGCAAGCGTGTTACCTTACACTGTAAAAAAGTTTCCTCAAGTTTGAATTGTTTTTGCACCCATCGTGAGCTACCTTCTTTTCGGCAGCTCAGGGCATTCATGCACATAGTGTTGTCCGGGTAAGCGCATTGTGGCTGTTTCTTCCTGGTCCTTTGGATTTTACTTTCTTTCCTGTAAAAAATGAATTTTGGTCATTGAAATGTAATGGTTTAGTTCTCAGTAAATATTTTTGAAAGCTCCTACAAAAGCCAGTTGGTCAATAGTGAGTAGTGTGAATGTGTTTGCGAAGTTTATTTGCTAAATGAGGTCTTTTTATGCTTTTCAGATGAATCTGACAGCAATATGCAGAAGTACAATGTACTCACCCAGACACTCTTCTTTCATTCTAAGCCACTTGCTTTGTATGTGTGCAATACACAACATGCATAAAGGAAGAGCATACTTCATTTCTTCTGCACCTGGACTGCTATTGTACATGATTGAACGTGAGTCAAGACACGTTGATCAGTCACACAAATTAAGAATCTGGATGCGGTTCGCAGCTTATATTAACTTAACACTCCACGTCATCATTCTGGCTCCACCATGCATCAGCAATGTTAGTATGACTTCAGAGGGCTTGCCAGTATGATCGTCTGGGACCACGCACAGCTGCTTAACGCTTTGTCCAAGCCGTTGGTGACGACGCATCACTTAAGTACATGGAGAAAGGACCGAGAGAGGTTAAACGTAAGAATATGTAAACCATTTTTTACGGTTCGCTTACGTACGAGTACACACAGAAGGGTCCGAAAGAGGTTAAACGTAAGAATACGTAAAGCATTTTTAAAGTTGGCCTACGTACTAAACTCCACGTAATATCCGTGATTAAGAGCACTCAGTCCTTCTTAAGGACTTGCCGTGTTTGTCAAAGTGTCCATTTTATGAATTACGGAGAGTTCTCGGCAAGGCTTTGCCTCCAGGTTTCTACGTAAACTTGAGGAATTTTTTTTAGTGTAATGTAACACGTTTGCCCACTATGCAGACGTCAAAGCGTGCAAGCCAGCAGCCGACGCCAGCAGGGGCAAGTATTTTGTGGGGAATGACAAGCGACGTAATGCACAATCCGGCCTGAGTTGACAATTGTTTTCGCATTACACCTCTGCGAGTCTACTACAGGGACTCCTTAAGGATGGTTGAAAGGCACTGTGCATTTTTAAAAGCTATTCACCGGGTATCGAACGCAAAGTTTTTCTGCCCTTGAAATGGGATGTAGGCTGTACTTTACGATGAAACTTAGCTTTGTTAAGGTAGGTATACCAATAACGGCTCCACTGATGCGGTTTTTTTTTTCCAACCTGTTTTGTGCGCTAATTTTTGACCGTATCAGGTGCGCTGAAGAGGCAGGGAAGGCGTGCTGAAGCCATACAAGGCGAAAATTTCGCATAGCGCGGCAGGCACAGAAACTTGCATTTATAGTTTTCTCTGAATCCCTGTTTCATTGAATGACACTAAATGGAACAGCTTCCAATGTTGAATAAATGTTGGTTTCTAACGATAGAGACAGCGCATTCTCAAGCTGACTAGCGTGCTACAGATCGCCACCTGTTCTGCCTCCCTATACCCCCCCCCCCCCCCCCCATCGAGTGCCTTTTCGGGATGGCTTACCACCACCGTTATCACTGCAGTGGCATGTTAGCAGCGTCATGCATCTAGTGCGCTCAAAACAAGCCTTGCAGGTGCATAATAAATGTATGACGCACCTGCTGAACACACGCGTGCTGTTAATCTCGAAAGCATTAAGAATGGTAACTTCAATGAAACCCATGTAATGGCAGTCGTACACGATCGTTATCTAGTACGCATGTTTTGAGGCGCAAGGGTAGGCATTTGTTTGACGCTTAGGTATGTAATTTCTAAAGAGGACAGATTTTGCCCTGGCTAAGCTACTGGCGCAGTTTTTTGAAAGCCCAAAAACACATGGTAAACTAGTTTACTATGCCTAGCGCGTGGAGTGCGGGAAGTCCTCTTGGCCTTTGAGCCAGTGGCGGTCCTAAGGGGGGAGGAGGGAGTGGAGGGGGAGGTCGCCCTCCGCCCCCCCCCCCCCCAAAAAAAGCCTTTGCACATTTTCCAGAACGTCCGTTTTCGGGCTCTCACAGGGCGAGATGTAATTTTTGACGTAGAACTGGAAAGCTTTTTCGTCTATGACGCGTCAAGTAGTCCCTACTTTGTACGTCCACCGTGTTAGCGGCTGTCTTATTTCACACAACTCCACCTTCTGCTCATTGGTAGTTATACGAGCACAATTCGCAGTGATTGTCGAGGTGTCGTGTTCCCGCCGGGCCCCCACCGTTGTCTTGCCATGCCGCCGACGCGGCGACCACAGCGACAGCGGTGCCATTCACCTGCGATTGCGATGGCCAGCAACCTCGTCGGGGCAGCAAGGAGCCACCCGGTCATGACTTTATCCCACCATGGGACAAGCCACGGCAGCGAGGAGATCGTCCCTTTTTGGCTTGACAGGGAGTGCCAAGGGAGAAAACCAGCCAAAAAAGACGGAAACACAAGAAGAGAACGACACAGGACAACGGCTGGACTAACAACTGAATTTTTCATTGAGTACAGACCGCCAGGTAATCACCACGCATGCGCCAAGGCAACACTCAAACATGATCACTCAAATAATCAAATTCTTTTGCCGTTAATGCTATCGATGGTGAGCTGACGCAAGCACCACCATGTTTGGCAATCTGGAAGGCCTCAAAGATTTCACAAGCCTTCCGTGTTTTTCCGCAGCCCAGGATGATGACATCTGCGAAACGTGGGGAACATTTTCCGGGAAATCTACTGCAATGCAGAGCAAGATTACCATCTTCACCAGCGCCGACTTTTGTTCTGTGCTTGCGCAACCTCTCGTTCACACAGTACCCTGTCTGACCTATGTAAAATTTTCCACAGGTCAGCGGAATCTTGTAGATCACTTCGGTCCGGCACTTTGTGTACATAGTTCTATGTTTGGTCGTGCAACGCTTCTTATTTCCGCCAGGCATAATTCGTGCGCAAAGACCTGAAAGCTTAACTGGCGCAGAAAACACCAAATTGGCCCCCTGGCGCTCGGCGACTTTCTTAACATTGTGCGCCACTTTGTGCAAATAAAGCATGACTTGCACTTTTTTCCTTTTGTCAGTAGCATCATTGTTTCCCTTCTTGGCCATGCCATTCATCTCCTTTAATACGGATTCAGCGACCGCTCTCGACATTTCTCCTGGGAAGTCTGCATCAGATAGACGTTGGGCTTGCGTAGTGACACTGGTTGACACGGTGTGGCAACAACTTTTTTTCACGGCGTTATGGAAACAAGCCTTGGCAATACCTCGCTTGACTTGTTTAGAGTGGTTAGAGTCAAAGGGTAGCAGCCCCTTTTTTGTTCTTGGTGAGTACACCCAGCACACATGGCCTTTTCCAGAAAGGGTTAGCAACAAGTCTAAAAAACGGATGGAATTGTTAGTGGCTAGTTCGTGAGTAAACTTCAAATGGGATGAGCAGCGCCTAAAGCCACCCAAAACATGTTCAACCATCATCTTATAGGAGTCAATACGTCCGATGTTTAAAAGCACTAAAAAGTCATCAACATAACTGACAACTCGCAGAACACACCCGTCGTCCAAAAAACTTACAAGGGAGCGGTCAAACTTTGCTAAGAAATTATTGCAAAGCACTGGGGCTACACAAGCTCCTATACAAATTCCATTTTTCTGGATATAAAACTTGTTATTAAACTCAACCAGTGTCGAAAAGAGGTACATTGCAAGAAGCTCCAAAAAACTTTCGCTCTGAATACCACATCTTGTTTGAAAGGCCACTTCACCGTCTCTTCAATAAGTTCTTTCACCGCATGGAACAGTTCGTCGTGAGGAATTGAGTAGAAAACGTCCTCGATGTCCACAGAGAAGGCCATGTTTGCTCCTTGTAGGTCTTGCTGGAGCTCCTGCACGAGTGACGCTGAGTTCCTAATCCCGAAAGGGTCTGTTGGACAAAGACTATTGAGATGTCGTTGAAGATAGTGTCCAACCACCATCTGCCACGAGCCCTCTTCTGTAACAATGGCTCTCAACGGTACCGATGGCTTGTGTGTCTTTGCTGAGAAAAACACTTGTAGCGAGTTCCGCGAAGATTTCTTTACGGTTCTGAGCAAGTGGTCAAAATTGAGTTCTTCAAGGAGCTCCTCAGCAGCAGACCTTACCTTGGTCGGCTTTTTCGAAGCACTTACAAAATGTTTTTCCATGGCCGCCGCAGCTTTTTCGTTGAACCGCCCCATAGGCAGCACAACAAAACAGCCTTCCTTGTCAGACTGTAGAAGAGCCCGCTTCGAGTCACGGAAAAAACTAACCACCTTGCGAAGGTCTTGCATTTTCCTTGCGCCAACTTGGTTCACTGACTTCCGAAGACAGTCAACTCCTTCGGACAGGCATCTCTCATTTTCTTGGGTAGGAGCCAGGTCCGAGACGCCTCTGACAACCGCCAATAGCTCATGGTTCTTCACTTCGGGCACCAAGCAGTACTTGGGACCCTTGGACAACAGGGAGTCGATATTCTCAGGCCCCGCTACGCAGTCGATGTATGTCACAGGTCCTGGGTTCAGTGTTCTTTTCTTCTTTCTAGGAAGCGAAACGCGACATTGGTTCCAGTGGCATTCGGTGAGACGGGCTGCCAGTCGACATGAGTCCTGGAAACGTCTCTCGTTGGCCCAACCATCAGCGCTGTAGGCCGTAACGGCACGGAGCCAGTCGCGCAAGTTCCTCATCTGGCGCCAGCATTCCGACTTAAGGATGCGGCAGACCCTTCTCCAGTGGCCTGTGGACGGCTGCAGAAAGCCAAAGAGCCCAATCACATCAGGAGGAGGCACGTCGTTCTTGATGCAGTACGTTGACAGGGAGTGCCGACAAGCCGCCTTGAAGGAGGGGATGGAGCGGGGAACAAAGCCCCATCCCTGAACTGAGTAATGAAGGCCGCTAATCACACTGGTGAAATGTCAGGGCAGGTGCTCTGACCTTCGTAGACATGCCGTCGCGGGTTATCTCAGCCGTCGGCTTGTTTCCTCTGGTATGGAAATGAACATTGCTCGCTTAAACGTTAACATTCAAAGAATGAGTTATGGTATAACGTCTATATGGTTCGCCATTTATTTTTCAACAACAAAGCGCAGAAAACTTTTTGTGTGAATAAAATAAATAAATAAATCATTGTTTCTATTTTTTGCTTTTTTGGTATACGGAAGTCTCTCCCCCCCCTCCCTTAAAACCACTCTCTGGGACCGCCACTGCTTTGAGCCCGTATACATTGGCATGGCGCTTGCTTGCTTGAGTGTGTTTCCTTTCAAGGATACACGTAATTTACTGTGAAAATGTTTTCGCTGTTCTCAGACAAACCGGAGCAAAAAAACATACTAAACAGAAGTTTTACTTCTAAACCCGTACTGCAGCATCAATGGTGGCATGTTTCCCACTGTGCAGTGCATGCCCTGCCGAAACAGTAGGCTGTTACTGGAGAAAAAACCGTAAATAAAATAGCAGTATTCGATTTAAAGGATTGCTCATGCTATCCAGATATCAGTGCAGGTAAAATTGCTGAAATCAGAGTGAGCAAACAGAAGTTACTCCATTTGCAGTAATGAAAATACAAAGCTAAAAGAAAATTGCATTTCACGGTCCCATTTCACTCGCGCAGTGCTGAAGACTGGGCGCCAAATCAGAATTGCGCCTTGAACACATGCAGCAGAAGTTTGTAGTTGTTGAGCAGCCCAAACGGCTGGCGTTGTCATTCCAAGTACACGTTGCAGATGGGAGCCTTTTCATGACCCTCAGAAAGACCAGTTTTTTGGCTCTAGGGAGAGCGTAGGGAGCTTGGTCCTCAACTCTTTCCTGTTCTACGAGCGCAGTCTATTGTGCAACATGCCGGCACCCTACAATGCACAAACCCGGACACAGAAGAACCAAGCGTCTACTGGAGCACTTGGGATCCCACCTTACCCAAATTATTGCCGATAAGAGCAGAGTTGTTGTTTGAACAACTCTCGTTGAAACTACGTGTATGAGTTCGAGTCGTGTAGGAGGCCCGACAAGAGACATCCACCTTCCTAGCAGTTGAAATGCGAAATTCAAGGTGTCCGACACAACCAGTAGCAGCACACTGCACCTGTATAGAGCCTGCGTCCACGGCAATGGTGAACTAGTAAGGTGAACAGGATGGCGGTGGTGGCGAAAACATTTATTAAGAAGGGACAGGAGGTATGTTTGGATCAGCCCATAAGGGACTGATCCTTACAAGCATTAGGTTGAGGTCCCTAGTATGAGACCCCAGTGGCGTTGGCCGCCGCCCGGGCGCGCCCGACTAAGGCTTGTTGGGCCTGTAAGTCGTGATAGCCGAGCAGGGTCGCCTACCAGTCCTCCCGGGTTGGGTTGGGGATGGGGGGAATAGCGGGGTTGTAGGGGAAGGCCCACACTATGTGACAGGTGTCAGAATACACCGCACTACAGTGTGGGCAGCTGCCGTTAAAGGAGGGGTCGAAATGTTTTAGTGCTGCCGGGCACAGAAATGTATTGGTGAGAAGGCGGAGAAGGAGCCGCTCATCCGCCTTCAGGCCTTTACATGGGCGAGGGTAGAGGCGATGACTGTCTTGATAATAGGTTGTAATATCGTTGAAGGTATAGATCGGATAAGGATCGGATTCCTGATCGGGTGGGGAGGAGAAAACAGCCCAGTGAGAGAGCGCGCGGGCGGCTGCGTCTGCTGCCTCGTTTCCTGCCAACCCCTGATGAGCAGGGGCACATATAAGATAACAGTGTGCGGGGTCCGTATTCTGTATGCAATTTTGATAGATTCGAAAGGCTAGGCAGGGAGTGCAGCCTTGTTCGACGTTCTGACAGGCCCCTCTCGAATCGGTGATTATGTATATTGAATGGGAATGTGAGGCCGCGAGAGCAATCGTGACCTCTTCTGCTTGTGTAGCACTGCGTGCTCTGAAGGTGAGGCCGTTAACTGTGTTGCTGTTGTGAACTACCTGGACCGTGTACCATCCCCCGTGGTGAGAACCGGAGGCGTCCACGTAGTATACACCTGTTTTGTTGCCATAATGTCGGGCTAGAGCTTCCGCTCGTGCCAGGCGCCGACCATTATGGTCTTCGTGTGACATGTTGATTGGAAGAGGCCGCACGTGGAGAGCACGTCTCCACAGTTCTGGAATGTGAAACCTGTCTTCCATGGGAGTGGAGTGTTGAATATGGAGTCGAGCAAGAAGGCAGCGACCCGACTCCGTTAGCGACAAGCGCGTGTAGTGGTTTGTGAGGTGCGCTCCCGGAGCTCCCGGAAAGTGTTCACCACCCCAAGGGTCATAAGCCGGCTGTGAAGTAGTGACGGGGAGGTCAAGGGCACCCGTAATAATTTTGGGAAGGATGCCCTCAAGCGCATCCTCCTCCTGTTTCCGTAGGTGGAGATAAGGAGTCGAATAGAGAATTCGACTGGTTACGAAGGCGTTTGCCAGCCGCAAGACATCCTTACTTGGTAACCCGCCGCGTTTGTTGGAAACCCGGCGGACCATGTGGCCCACCTGGTCCCCCACCTTACGAAGTTTGGCCAATGTAGTGCCTGGCCGTTTGTGTTTGTGGATGTAGAGTCCGAGTACCCGTATCTCATCACTTTCGTGTATGGGACCACTCTCAAGAGAAAGGGATATTTTAGTTGTGCACTTTTGTGAGTGGCGAAGATGCACAAATTCCAATTTTTGAGGGGAACATTGAAGACCGCAGCGGCGGGCGTAGCGGTCCACTATCGTCGCCGCAGTTTGCAGGCTGGTTTCAATGTCGCCTGTGCTGCCCTGCGTGGCCCACATGCCATCAGCGTACAGGGCGTGTTGCACGCCGGCGACACCACCCAGCTGGGCCGGCAGGTGCATCATGGCCAGATTGAAGAGCAGCGGGGAATGTACCGCGCCTTGGGTGTTTCCCTGCGTGCCGAGTAGATAAGGACCGTGCTCTCTATCTTGGGTTCGGATGTGGGATTGACGATCCTTTGAAAATTGGCTTATGTTCCGGAATCTGTTGAGGCCACAGTCGGTCTGGCTTAAGTTAGTGAGTATGATCTCGTGTGGTACATTGTCAAATGCCCCTTTAAGATCCAAGGCGAGTACTACCCCATCATTATGGGGGCATTCGAGAGGGTCTAGGACTTCCCGATTTAGTTGCAGGAGGACATCCTGTGCTGATCTGTGTGGGCGGAATCCGAACATAGTGCTCGCAAAGACATGTTTGTGTTCAAGATATGCAGATAACCGATCCCGTACCATCGTCTCCATTAGTTTGCCCACACAGGAGGTGAGAGAGATGGGGCGGAGGTTATCTGTGTCAATTAGTTTTCCTGCTTTAGGAATAAAAGCGACCAGCGCCGTTTTCAAATTGATTGGCAAGGAAGGAGGTGACCCCACGCCAAATTGCATTGATGTAGTCTAGGAGGGACTGGTATGCTAAGTCGGGCAGGTTCGTGAAAAGCTTGACGGTTACCTTATCCCTTCCTGGCGCAATTCCCCGTTTCATTTTGGAGAGATCCGCCCGCAGATCATGGAGCTGGAAAGGTTGATCCAGTTCCGTGTTCTCTTTGCCTGCATAAGAGTACGAAGATCCCCGGGGTTCCGGGGCTGTGCACAGATACTGGCCCCGAAGTTTCTGTGCTTGTTGAGTTGTGTTGCCAGGGAAAGTGTGCACGGCTCGCTGCAAACGTTTTTGTGTTTCGGTTCTTGTTTGGGTTGGGTCGATTAAGGCTCGAAAGAGACGCCACGTGTCTGGGCTGGACATTTGTCGCGCGGCCGTGTTGCATCTGTCCACCCAGTTGGAGTCGGCGAGTTGGGCCGTTTATTCTGCCGCTTTCTGGGTAAGCTCGGCAATTTGAGCTTTAAGCTTTCTATTGTGTTTCTGGCGTCGCCAACGGCGGACGAGGTGGCGACGAGCTTCTCAGAGGTGTAGAAGGTGGTTATCCCCGTCCGTGACCGCATATGAGAGCTGGATATGAGTTTCATGCGAGCAAAGGTGTGTCAGCAGCTCTTGGGACCATGCTGGGTAACCTTTCTCGGAAATGGGTGTATTATCAAGTGAGTGAAAATTTTGCCTGAATTTCGTCCAATCTGGGATACGGGAATGTGTTCTGGGACGCTTGAGAGGGCGTGTGCATAGTGTAGTTTTAAGGATGCAGTGGTCGCTACCGAGGGTATCCTCGGTGTTGAGCCAGCCTGCGTGTCGTATGTTGCGAGTGAAGGTTAACTCCGCACACGTATCCCGTGTCACGGAATTCCCTAACCGTGTTGGGTGGACGGGGTCCGTGTGGAGAGAGGCCCGACGTGGACGCAAGTTCCGCCAGCTTACGTACGCGCGGCTCCTCCTTACGATACCCCCACAGCTGACTGGGAGCGTTAAAGTCGCCCACAATCAGCAGGGGATCGCGACCCGCTACTCTTAGCGCGCGGCTAAAGAGGTCCGCAAAAGTCACTCGCATAAGTTTGGGAGAACAGTACACGTGGAGTATATGCAACGGCGGGTCCCTGCGGTGGAATGGTAGGATAGTCACCATTACATAGGAATACTCGAGCTGGAGGTCGATATCCACTAAGTTGGCTGTGTGGGCGTTGTGAACGAGAAGACAATACGCGGGATCCTGTGGGAACGTCGTGTAATTTGAAAGTGTGGCGCCCAGGCCTGGCTCCTGGAGGGCAACCACGGTTGGTAGGGACTCGAAGGTTTCAAGGTAGAGACGGAAATTGGCCCACTTAGTGCGGTCTTTAAAGCCTCTTCAGTTCCATTGTGTTACTGAAGTTTACACGGCCGAATTGGAGATGGCGGAACTTCTTTGATTAAGGTGTCTGGCCATGATTTAAAATTTTTAGGAGAGAGGAAGGGGTATTGGCGGCCCCAGAGCCAGCTACTTGTGCCATCAAGGGGGTGATGACGAAAGGAGCGGGGCAACTGTACTCGTTGTCCAGATCAATAATGATACGGTTGAATTTTGAAGGACGGGATACGTCCCTAATGGGCCCCGTCCGACGGAGGAGGCGGGGGTTGTCAAGATGTGTTTTGAGACCACTGCGGGGACGGCAGATTTGACCTTGGTCAAGATCTGGTCCATGGCGGTTTCGATCATAGATCGTAATTTAGAGGTTAAGCGCTCCTCCATCGCGGAGAAGGCTGTCACGAAGGCAGGCTAGATTCCGCGTCGCTCTCCATTGCGTCCGAGTGCGGCGGGCTCGGAACGGCGGACGCCAATTCTGACTTCAAATTTTGAATTTTGTTGAGCAAAAGCTCATTCTGTGCCCGGGGCAAGTCTTTCTGTTTTTTTTTATTCCGCGTTGAGTGCGGAGACGGTAACTGGGGGGAGGGGGGATGGGGGAGGAGGAGGCGATCTTAGCCCAGCTGCTCACCTGTTGTTTGCCGTGTTGAGACGCTGATGCCCGGGCGCCTGCAGTGCCATTTGTCTTGAGGGCCGGGAAGTGGCCAGTGGCCGCCCTGCCGCATGGCGTTGGAGGCGCCGTCTTCTTCCCGGGCGCTGACTTCACCGACGATAGAGAAGCCGATGACGCTTTGTGGTCGGTGCCGTGAAAATTGCCGTTCCCGTGCTAGAGGAATCCTTTGCTTCTGTCGTTCAAAGACACTGGCATCCAGCCTTATGCTGCCTCGCCCTAGAGCGCCCTCGGCAGTGAAGTTGTTCTACTCAGCTGTCAACAACAATGAAAATTGCTAAGCGTATACCATTGTCGCGAGGCAGAAGCTACCAACTTCGCCATTGGACCTGCACACCCATCACAGGCGACTCCTGTGGACTCACATCCACTCATCACTCGTGTACATTCACCACTTATCTCTACTCACACTCGCATCCACTCACTCACACTCATGACCGCCCACACTCACGTCCACTTACAACCACTCGCACTCGCACTCACGTCTGTAGGTGTAAGTGAGAAGATACGAGTGCAATCATGATCGAGTGTGGCGACCTGTTATTTACTCACCAGCGTCATGTTTACTGTTGGAATACGACCCACCCAATTGGCAAATTATTCCGTTCGGGCCACATTATAGACTAATGCTTCAGGGCATGGAATCGCTTGTGGCCACTGAAGTAAATTTTTTTTATTCCTTAATGGACGGCATATCGCCCGCGCTGTGCCGTCGATGAACGTCCAGCAGTTCGTGATCGGGGTACCTTTGGTATGAATGGCCTGAAATATTAGCCAGTGCGTTAGAAATTTTTACACACGAAACTCCGACCCTAATTCTAGTGCATTTCCCACCTACCTGCGAGAATTTCTCTAGCGTGTCGAGATTGAGCCAGGTGTGGTTATATAAGTCCTCGAGTAAGCGGAAAAAGTTCTCGTCAGTGTGGCGGAAAACTTGGTTGTTAAACGCAATATCGTTGAGCTGTGCCGCACGAAAAGGTCCTCAAGGTCGCACAGCCAGTTCGGGTACGGAAGCCATGGAAATGTATACAGAGGGCCTCGTCTCCAGGAACTGACAAACTCTACGGAGTTACCACTGCTTCAGGTAGGCCTAAAGGCGCACTGCAGTCTGCGTATATCCTCTTTTTCAAAGCGGAATACGTCCCGAAGACATCACTGTCCAATGCATCTATGTCGAGTAGTCCGCGCACTTAAAGTGGTTCACGTCGTGTCTCACCAAATACTTCTACACACAACAGATCTTCAATCTCTGACCATTTCAGTCGCGACAGGAGTAGCGGGTAGTGTAGGATGCTCTTCGGCATCGTGTAAGCAGCAGCGGCAATTCGTAAAAACTGCAGTGAGTGAAAAATGGTGAACACGCGAAAAGAATGCAGCAGGAAGGAAAGAGCACTCTTCGGTGACGGCTTGACTTGACTGTCGCAGTGGCAAGCTTTTTCTAACGCAACCCCCAACTACTGATCCAAAACGTCACAATTATCAAACGTGTCCTAAAAACACAAAATCTACTTTTAAGCATGAAATGCTTTTAGCCCCCGTTGTCGGCAGTGTGGTGACGTCACGCCGAGACCGAGAGCCATCATCCGGGCACTGAAATCCACTCATCCGGGCACTGAAATCCACTCATCCGGGCACTTTAATCCACTCATCCGGGCACTGAAATCCACTCAACCGGGCACTGAATTCCAGTCATCCGGGCTCTGAAACGAGAACATCCGGGCACCGTACGAGACTTAACGAGATTTAACGAGACTCTCTAAGCCCTCCTACGCGACCGGCATGCAAGCGCCGGTTGGTCTCCAAAGGAGTCACAAAAAATAACTGTTGCCAGTGCCTTCTCACTGTTTATCAAGATATCAGTCCCTGTGCGTTTGATAATGCACGGAATTATAGTTTCCGATTTCTAATAACGCGTGCAAAAAGCACATAAATGCCACGATACACTTCGTTGTCATACGTGATCTCTTAGGGGCTTCGCGCATCGAAGCAAAGCCGCGCAGGTGCACAGGGGCCCGGGGGAGAAGCGCTGCGTTCAAAGGGCAAGGCAACGCGCCGAACGGGTGGTGGCGTTCCTCCCTTCCATTACGGTGTGGTTCGGGTGTCCACCGAGATGGCAGAGAATTACTGCGCCGTTTCCTTTCCTCAAAAAACCTTGCGTTCAAATGGCAACGCATCGCGCTGAACGGGTGGTGGCGTTCCTCCCTTCCTGTACGGTGCGGTTCTGGTGTCCACCGAGATGACATTAGGCCCGTAAACATTTCATGCTTACTCTACTCTCGGTTACGGGAGAGGCAGATATTTTTTTATTAAGCAGTTGTAGCGCAATAATAGCAAACGTTATTCATATTCATTTTACGCTAACTCCAACTTTGACCAATAGGTGGGGCAGCACAAGCGCTCCGCTTTAACTCCGGTCGAGCGGGGCAGTAATCCGCTAGGCTAAAACTGCTTTCTCCTGCTACGCTAAGCTGGGGATTGCGAGCGAAACGGAACGTAAACCCTCTGAGTTAAAAGTATCTATTCATATCCACTTCAGTATCATCAGTCCCAGCTTTTTTTGGCGGTCGAAAGCACGGGGGTTGTGCCAGCGTGGTAGTTTACCGTAGTTTGGTCTTCGTGTGCTGTCGCCGAGCGTTGCAATTTTAGCGCGACGGGCAAGCACCTTAATAGAGACTTTTAGTATAGCGTATGAGCGCTTACATACGTTATACGCAAGCATTTAGCGTGAGGTTACAGTGGATGTCGCAAGAGCACTTAGTTTACCGTACAAATACTCGAATGCAACGATAGCTAAGGCCGCAGTGACGCCATCTGGTGTTATAATGTAAAAAATTGGCAGTGGCTTAGCTCTGGCTAAGCCTGGATATACAATCGAAAAGCTGCAGTTATGCTTTGACGTCATGGATGTCGCAGTTCGTGCACAATGCACTGGGAGCACCACGATAAAGGTGTAGGAAAGCGCGTTATTATCCCTCCTTCCGCATGCGTAGCAGCTGTGGTAAACCAGGTAAACACGCTGCAACGAAAGGGCAAACGGTGGCGAGGAGGCGAGCGCGCAGTAGCACTGCGCTCACGCGTTCTCGAAACGCCTTGCGAAAGAACCTTCTCTTCGGACGGCGGCAGCGACCGCGCGGCAGCGCCGAGGGGTAAACCAGTGGCGAGGAGAAGTGGCGACGTAGCGCGCGCCGCGGCGGCGCCTAGGGGTGGCGCCCGCGAAGCGCGGTGTTGACGAGCCTAGTGAAGCTTTTCGCTTCAAAACATTAGGCCATACTTTTCGCGCTTAGCCAAGGCATTGACCAAGCATATCCAAGTCGTATCACGTAGATAGCCGGTTGCACGGCGTCCTTATCAAGGTCAATTGAAATAGGTCGCGAAGCCGGAGCTCGAATGTGCGGTCCAGAACCAAGTGCTAGCGACATCAAATTAGTGGAACTAAAGCGCCAAAATGAAATGAGTGGACAGACACGACTAGAAGAGGAAAATAATTAGGACATGTTTTGTGTTTCAAAAGCATTCAAAAACAATTGCAGATTCCTTTTTAAAATGTTTTATAGTTGTGTACATTTTGGTAGAAAGTATAGTGCTTGCTTTGTAAAAATTTTTATGACAGCGTTCACTCAGAGCAGCGGCAATGGCAGCGGGACGATGCCAAGGTTGACGGTGCTCTGATGTCATACCCTAGTCATATCTTTTGACCATTCTGCTTACTTTTGTTTGAAACTCGATTCTGCTAGCCCTACTTTTTCCTCGTTGCTTGTTGCTCGAGTTCTTGGTGTGCATCGTTCGTGTACAGTTTCCGCTTTTCCCTTTTGCCAGCGCTTCTGTGTAGTTTCGTTCGGTTGGGTGCGGTTCTGTCGCTTTTGCCCCAAAGGACATCGTCTGTGGCCATGGGGCCCCCGTATGCAAAAAAGAGGTGTGCAGTTGTCTGATGAGCGAGCGATAACATGTCTGGCGGCGTCACATTTCACCTGAGGCGAGGACGAAGGAAAAAGGCACGAGAACTGACTACCCAAAAATAGCGTTGGTGGTCGGCACTCGTTGTGTCTTTTTTCTTCGTTCTCGTGTCGGGTGTCGCGCTGAAGCGTCGCGGCGTTCAGCAGTTTATTTTTCCCGCCAAGCAGCACGTGACGCTGACGTCACGAATATGACATCACTAAAACACGTGACTTCGAGGTCGAGTTTTTGTTTTAATTATGACGTCACTTTTTAGTTGTCCACGCATTTCGAGGATGGCGCTGGCTGCGCACCATAAGCCGCCATGTTTTGAACGTATGGGCTTCTATGCAGCCTACGCTACCATAGTAAATCTACCTTGTCACTATAGCGTCCTGAAATGAGTCGTGCTACGAGCACTGCGACGCTGTCAGCACCAACACGTGCTACGAGCAGTGCGAAGGGCCAGCCACGGCCGGTCGTGGACCAGCTGACCGCCGAAACGGCTAATTTTGGCAAGGCTATGACTACCTTGGCGTAAAAATCCAAGTCAAGCCAATACACAGTCGGTGGTGTTTTGTTAGGGTTAGGAACGACGGAATCGTTACACAGAATCCGATATAGGGCAAGTGTATCACTCATTTGTTCTGCTGTCGGCGAGAGGAGGCAAAGCGAATATCGCATGTTCCATTCAAGGGCAATGAATATGCCTAAAAACCCAACACTGACCCTTTCTCTCCGAAGCGGGTGACGTGGGCGCCACCATGTTGACAATGCTATTGTTCCTGGCGTACGCAAGATCACGCACGCTAAATTCGAAAAATAGCGTACGTAACGCGAACGTACGTAAGACATCGGTTTGAAATAGCGTTTGGCGAATGCTCACTACGACTGACGCTATTTTATAGCGTTCGCTATGCTTTGCGTATGTTTACGCACGCTATACTAAAACTCTCTAATAGCTACACAGCTGGGAGTTTGCTCTCAAACGCCGTAAGTGTGCGGCGAGCCGGAAATTAGATGTGGTCGAGAAGTTCGGCAGTTGTGACAGCGGCGTGCCTAAATTTCTCTGTGTGGCTCCAAGCGCCGAGGTTTTCGTGGGCCTAAGTCGTTAAGGTTTCCGGCTGGAGATTAAGCTTTCCAAACAGACGCGCAAAGTGGGCATCCCTGAAAACTGTTTGCGGAATTCGGCATTCGCGGCTGTTCCACGCGATGGCGTTATGCATTCCGCAGCAACACTAGTGAGGACAGTAGTCAGTTCAGCAAAAACTTGTTACAATGTTAAAATATGCTTTGGTTGTGGAAATGCGTGCGTCGTTTTTTTTTACCTGAGTTGAGGAGGGGGGGGGGGCGTCGCCTTGCAATTGTGTAAATGCCGTGATGGCAGTGCCAAGTTCGGGGGAAAATGTGATTTTTCACGCCCAAACTAGAAGTTTGCCTATTACGCTAGTAATAGGCAAACTAGTACGCTAGTAATAGGCATAGTACTTAGGTTTTTTGGTAATCAACTTGTGGCACAGTGCAGCGGCTTATTTTTGTTTTGCTTTTATTCTTTTTTGTTACCAGCACAGTGAACCAAAAATGTTTTGGAAAGTTTTGCACACACAACTCTAGCGTGTTTTTTTGTTTGTAACTATAATCAATAAGGTACAGTTTGATACATCCCAATGTGCAGTGCATTTGGCATATCTTGAAGAAATAATCTTTCATTTAAAACACTCAAAATCTGTCATTTTTTTCGCAGCATTATAGGAGTTAAGACTTTGGCTGCAGACGTCTTCTATTCCATTTTTAGTAGTTCTTTCCCAAACAGTATCTTCCTGTGCTTACCGTGCCTCAAATGATGGCCAACTCATATCCCCTGTGCAGCTTAGCTTGTAGTCTTGCCACCGTTCTTTGGCTAAAGGAAAGCTGAAATGCTTTTTCAAGATTTTGACGAGATACAAGGATTCCAATGCAAGAAGCTTGAGGGTTAAGCATATTCTGGACGTCCGTTCCCTCACAGTTGCGCCAGATACGCTGTAACATCTTGTTGTGTGGGCGCCCAGTGGGTACCCCAAGGTGCATCCACTGGGGCGTGTTTTCGGAGGGTGGAGGCCTTCTGGAGAGTGAAGATGTGTGGCAGGGTCGTTTTTGTAGCCCATCTAGACTATGGAGGAAGGTGGGGGGGTGGGTGAAGGCTTGCATTGGGAGATCCATTTTTAACGGTGGGTGGCCGGGAAGGGAACCCATCGGAGGCTGCTTCCGGAAGATGGTGGTGGGTAGTTGGTTGAGGACTACGTTTTGGAAGCTGGAGGCGATGGCAGGTTAATGATGAGTACAGCTTCTGGAGGGTTGAGGTGGGTGGTGTGTTAAGATGGTGGGTGAAGGGTCGTGGTTTGAAGATGCATTTCTACCAGTGAGGTCCCGGATGTGCGTCAAGGCTATACTGCTCACACAGTAAAAAAATGCATACTGTAAACTCGAGTGGAATTCGAACCAGTGGCAGCGCAAACAAAGAAGCTTCATTTTCCGATTCGTACTACTACTCGTCCATCTACGAAGCTTCTTTGCAAGTGGCTGCGGTGACTAAGTGTTGCAGAAGAGTTGAAATCTGGGTTAGGTGGTACATTATACTTAAGAAAAACCAGCCAAAAAGACGGGGACAAAGGAGAGACGAGGCACACACAACGACTGGACTATCAACTGTGCTTTATTGAAAAACAGCCAGTCTCCGAGAAAACCCAACAGAGCATGCGCAGCTCACCGGCACCGCAAAACCAGCACAAAAAAACAACAACAGCGAGCTCGTAAGATAGTCAAGCTGCAGTGTCAACGGGACAAGTAACCTAATTCTTTCTGCATCAACGTGATAGAAGCCGTGCTGACACAGTTATCTCCATGATTGCTAATGTGAAATGCTTCGAGGATTTCCCGCTCAACCTTACCCTTGCCTCTACCGAGAATAGTGACATTCGAAAACAACGGGTAGCACCCGCAATCGCGGCAATGGCGAGGCAAGTTTGCTCCGTCAGCCGGAGTCAGAGAGTTATGGTGCTCTCGTAGCCTTTCATTTATACACCGGCCAGTTTGGCCGATGTAAACTTTTTCGCATGTCAGCGGAATCTTATAAACCACCCGTGTCGCACAAGGAACATAGCAGTTTTGATGCCGCGTCGAACAAACAGGTGGTCTATTTCTGCCACGCGCGACACGTGAACAAAGGCTTGAAAGTTTGCAAGGAGCAGAAAAGACAACATTGACACCTTGTCTTGCAGCAACTTTTTTGATGTTGTGGGAAGCCCCATGCACATAAGGCATCACCTCAAATTTTCTTCTTTCAGCCATAGTAGGGTCAGCCACCTTTTCGTCACGGCTCTTAATTCTTTGCAGCAACGACTCTGCCACAGCATTCAAAAGCGGTTTTGGGAAACCGGCCTCTTGCAAACGCATAACCTGGTTGTCGAAACTTGACTTCATGCTATGGTGGCAACTCTTCTCGTTGTGTGTGCCTCGTCTCTCCTTTGTCCCCGTCTTTTTGGCTGGTTTTTCTTAAGTGACTAAGTGGTTATGGTGCTCGGCTGCTGACTCGAAAGACACGCGTTCGATCCAGGCTGCGGAAGTCGCATTTCGGTGGAGGCGAAATGCTAGCGACCCATGTACTGTGCGATGTCAGTGCACGTAAAAGGACCCAACGTGGGCTAAATGTGCCGAGCTTCCCACTGCGGCGGCCGTCATAGCCTGAGTCGCTTTGGAACGTTCAACCCCCTTAACCAAACCAAGCCTGTTTGTATCTTTGTTGCATGGAATAACAGGGGCCTCCCTGCACCCTCTCGCTTTTTATTTGACCGGGTCGACATCAGCGACCTCGGCATGCGGCCATTACCCCCCCCCCCTCATTCCGGGAGGCACACACACACGTTAGGAAAATGCAGTCAGTCATAATGTTGAAGTTGCGCAGCATTATCTCCCACGCTAGAATGAATTGTTCTCTGAACAGTGACGCTGTTGGGCGCGGCGGTTTTACGTGTTTGTCATGCGGCGTTTCCAACTGCTAAACAGTCCTACGAACACGAAAAGTTCACATGGAATTCCGGATTTTTCATTATAGACATAAACCTTAGTGTAAGGCCTGATCTTAATGTTCTTTGTAAGTCTGTCTGAGTATGAACCGTAGCAAAACAGCCTCACGACACAATACACTGCATCGTTCATTAGTTTTCATTGCTTGTACAGTTGGCAATTCACTGACCACGGCACAAGCGTCTCCTTGGCACGAAGGCACGTCTTAACGCTTGAGGTATACCGGCGCAGTCTGCAAAACGTTTTTGCGGCCGATGGAATCTACATCTCCTGAACTCGGTTTGATACACTGATGTCAAGAAATGCGAGCTAAGGCTGCAGGTATACAGGTAGAGAAAGCACTGACCGATCAGAACCTATTTTATTTACTTGTCATCGAGTGTATCAGCATAAATATTCCTCACGGCCATGTCCTGAAAGGACGTATGAGCACTTAATTGGCTTTTAAGCACAGCTACCAGGAAGGGGCGGTTTGTGGCTTTGAAAAATAAAGACCCTGGAAAAAGTTGGACAGAAAGACAACGACTGATTCATCAGTGTTTAAGTGCAAAAAGTTGTCACATGAAGTCACAGAAATTCTATGTAGCGCATGTACAGTCTTGGTCAAAAGTCTTAAAGCCAAACGCTTTTTGCTTCAGCCCCATAATAGTTTCAAATCGCGCTGTTTTCTACTCAATGGATTACCAACTAGCCCAAGCATCTGTTATAGGTTCAGGAATCCGCAAGAAAAATCCTTGGCTTCTCCGCGATTTACTTGCGAAAACTCGGGCGGGTGGCGACACCTGCATTTAATTTCTTTACCGTTTCTATCTTATTAAAACTCTCTTTGCGGTTGAAGTAGCCTGTTTCTTACTAGAACGCGGTAATCTGTCGAAATAGGCCAAGTTCAGTTCCTCCGCTGTGGCCCTCTCATTCATGCCTCAAAACATTCGCATGCAATGCCAATGAAATCCTCGCGCCAAGCTGAACAAAACAGCGGACGCGTACGCGTCAGGCTTACAAAGAAGTCGGATTGAACGAATGTGCCAACACTCGGAGACAGTCAGCAGCAGCATTCAGCTGCGAGCTACACGAAGACAGTGCGCGTAACGAACTCTACATGCTTTTCACTGGTGAAAAAAGTGCAGAATGAACAGTTAATTGCTCTTGTTCCTCCTGTTCTAACTTCTTTACCTTTCGTTTCAGCATTTGGTGCTCAGGATGTTAACGAAGGTGCCGAAGAGGACGATTTGCCTATTGTCCTTCAGCAGGAGCACCTAGCCTAGCTGCCTGCACGGATGCTCGGTCGCTTCTAACCGTTAGAGAACACTGGTCCGCTGGCTGTATTGAAGTTCCCGGCACTACGGCTTCGTCATGACGCATCGACCCGTCCACGGATGTGTTCTACCACCAAAATGGGATCGCAGGCTGGTCCACTGGTTCTCCCAGTGCCGAAGGTGCGTGATCCGTTTGAAATAGGCATGCATGTTGCATGTACCAGCCTTGAGGCAACGAAGGCTCGCTCCCGTTCAATACTGCCCATTCAAAGCTTGTGACAAGCGCGATCGTGAAACTTTCTCTACCCTGAATAAATCTTACCCACATGGTGTTAACCATAGTTTCAGGCAGCAAATGGCAAGGCTAAAAAATGCAGGTATCGTTCTCAAGTTCTATCTCTGTGGCGAAAGACCGCGTGTTTAGCAATCTTCATGGCAAAGAAACGTCGTCCGCCAACGATCCAGGTAAAGAAAAGCAAAATATGGTAGTGATACCGTACACTCACAGATCGTCCATGAACTTATAAAAACTTGGCTGCCGAGGAAAAACTAAGGTCCTTTTCTTGGCACTTTAAGCTATCAAAAACATGTAAAATCGTAGAACATTCGGATGAAAGGACACAGGGTCCCCGAAGAGACACTAAATTCGCATAGTCACATGCGCAGGTGTCGTGTACCGCATTCCGCTGAGGTGCCGGAAGAGTTAGAAGAGTTAGACGAGACGGTGCTTAAATAACAGTGTCCGTCACGAAAAAAAGTTCCATCGAATGGGGTTGGGTGCCGAATTTATTGAAGTCGAGATTGCAAGTGAAAACCATCTTAACAATGACGACAGCGGTATTCGGGTGGAACTCTGATTAAACAAAAGAGAATAAAGAAGCAAAAAACATCGCTCCGTATAACGACATACGTGAGCAGCACCTTCAGTGTCACTTCATGCCAAATAACGAGCATGCTTCAGTGCAAAAAAGTGGAAAGAACACAAGATTATGTGATGGGATTCATTGACTTTATCATCTATATTGTGTATACCACGTGTTTCAGGAAAACCTGTCTTAAATTTTAAAAAAGTTTTTGTGATTTAAAAGATTGCTTTAAGAGCGCAGCTCTTAGCCGCCCGTTCCCGAGTTGAGCGTCGGCGGAGGCCTCGGTGTAACCGGTAGAGCGAACATGGAGGATAAAAGTACGGTGATATCGAAGACAGTACGAGAAGGAAAGCGGAGGAGTAGGGTACGGCAAAGCCTGAACCATGGCCGGTCTCGAACAGCGGCGGCGCGCGCCTGCACACGGCTCCGCGGTGGCGATTCGCTAAGAGATGGCGCAACAGTAGCGCGAGCCGTCGTCCGTACGCCCGAGGAGAGGCTTGGTAGCACTGCCGAAGCCTAAGCCTAGACCGCCTCCGTTCTGCACTACGTGTTCCGTCTACGGTCATCTACGGTTCAAATACGTCTGCAGCGGCGCTCAGAAATCGCATTACCGAAAAGCGTAATCGCCGGCAACTGCAATGTAATGCCAGTGTTGGCAGGCGTCGGAAAATAGGTGAAACAGCCTAACACTAATCTAGTTAATTAAATTTTAACCTTTCAACAGTTATAGATAGGCAACTTTCTGAGAGATTTGTAGCGTATTGAGCTGATCAGTAGCAGTAGCCATATCTGTTTTTAGAATTTCGAAAAAGAGATTACCCTTGGCGCTGGGGCTCAACAAATTTTGGTCATTACTCGCGCAATTCGACGCCCGCGCGCCGGCTTTGTGCGCACGCTTTCGTCCATCAAATCCCGCCACTTCGTGGCAGGCGGGAATATTTTGCAATCGTACTAATTATGCGCTTCTTGCAACGACCTGCCGCCCGCCGGCGAGCTGGCAGCGCACGCTCGCTAGGCGCTGCTATGGGCCTAACCTGCTTCCCATCGAAGCCGCTGCAGGCGTCCTTTGAAACTAGCAACTACCTATCACAGAATCTCTAATCATGTTACCAGTAGACTATAAATAGGATTATAACTCACTAACATTACCATAATGTGGGTTTTCACAACACCTTCGGCAATGAAGTACGCTACAGGAGAGCCGCCGCTAGGCTTTAGTAAGGTGTTTTCATCGCACGAGAGTGATATAGCATGAGAAATGAGTGCACGAGACCGAATGCCGCCCTCAAGCACATCTCACGTACACCGCGTCACGCGGTTTCACTCTACTAGAGTTGCTAGTAGGTGATCAAGGCAGCCGACCCGTCTCCGTGCAGGGAGAAGGATCGAAGAGCGCTGTTAGAAGAACCGCAGCTTGCAGGGGCACGGCGCGCAGTTCGATGAGCCCAACGACTGGCAAGGTTGCAGTTAGGTATACAGCGCGACTTTCCTATAATTTTACGCGGGATTTTCAAAGGAATAATCTGCGTGTCCGATATTGCCAATGATTCGAAGGAGCTGGGTTTGATATATCCGGCACGACTGCATTAAATTTAGTTCACGGTCTTACTGGTTAGCAAGAATAGTTTATCTGACGACCGCCAACACAGTTATACTACTCCATAGAATCAGTCTTAGTGTAGAGAACACCTAGTGTAGAGAAGCGCTTCAAAAATAAAGCTTAGTTAACAGCTAGTGCCGTGTCAGGCTGTCTTCAACGCTGTCTTCAACGTGGCGTTCAACGCTGTCTTCAAAAAGCTATACTCTGTTTGCTGATTAACGCGGTTGCGTTTCAGCCTGCGAACTATTAAATGCCTGTGGACAGGTAACACAGCAAGGACTTCGCGAGTTGATAGTGCTACCGTCTTGGCACAGCCAAATTTGACATTGCAACGCGGCTTCTTGATTTCCAGGCAGTCGCAGCACTTTACTGCCTAGAATACACTGTGTAGTTTCAAAAATATTCAAAATGTAGACTCCCGTCGTTTCCCCGAGCCGCTGCCACCACAATATAAATCGCCAAGAGCTTATAGCATCGTGCATTAGTTACGCGCAACAGCTCTGATAGCGCCTCACTTGCAGCACTGCCCCACATAATCGCATGTCTGCCTAGTTTGGTGACGTCTTTATGACCAGTGCAGTGTCTGCAATTTTTGTTGTACCCGCACTCTTGGTTCGCGTTAATTTGTTGCAGGAAATAGAATTCATCTTTGGAATGCCTTCTTTCTGCCACCTGACTCGCCAGCGTGTGGCGATTGCATTGACTGATGCACGCGGCAGCTAGTAGACCTACTTAAGCACTTCTACACTTACTTGCACTGCCGCTGCGGTGGCTCAGTGGTTATTGTGCTCGGCTGCTGAACCGGGAAGACGCGGGTTCGATCCCGGCCGCGGCGGTTGAATTTCTTTGGAGGAGGAATTCTAGAGTCCCATGTACTGTGCGATGTCAGAGCACGTTAAAGAACCCCAGGTGGTCGAAATTTCCGGAGCCCTACACTACGGCGTCTCTCATAGCCTTAGTCGCTTTGGGACGTTAAACCCCATAAACCGAACCAAACCAAACCAGTTACTTGCACTGCACTGCAGAGGATGGCAATCTTTAGAAGGCAAATATATGCCAGCCCTTGTCCGAATGTATTGCAGAAGTACGAATGAAGTGTTATAACCATACTTATGCTAGTTTCTTAACTTCATGTTTTTTAAATCATAATTTAACTTTCCTCTGGAGAATCATAGCGTAGAGTGTACTGCAACTTTTGTAGTTCCTGTCTATGAGCCTGAGCAGTGTATTTTAATCCAGAGCTAAAAAGTGACTGCCCTGAAATTTCGACGCATATTTTTTATGGAAAAAATGATTTTTGCGCCTGATGAACATAAGGATGAAACGTAGTGCCGAACATTCGTTTGCATACAGATTTTCTTGGGGACGAGTGAGAAGCCGGGAAGAATTGTCATAAGAAAGCAGGTGGCAAGATGAAAGCAAGTTCCAGCAAGTTGAAGCCAGGCCGCAGCATTAAAGCGCCGAAAGGAAGCGGTTCACAGAGACCTCTCTCGGTAGGAACCTAAATAGCCACCTCGCAAGATGAAAGCAGGTCGGAAGATAATAGCAGTCCTCAGAATGAAAGTAGGTTGCAAGATGAAAGCACTGCAATGGAGCGGCAGTTAAAAGCACTTCGGCAGTAATCTCGATGGGCACCTCGGAGAACACCTCCACCGTCGCCTCGCAAGATGAAAGCAAGTGGCAAGTTGAAGGCAAGTCCGAAGACGAAAGCCATCACAATAACAACGGTAAGAATCAGAAAGCCTCACAATAAGAAAGCAGGCCGCAGCATGTAAACAGGTCACATGAGAGCAGTAGGCAAGAATACTGCACATCAAGGTGAATGCAGGTCTCAAGTTTCAACCAAGTGGAAGTTCAAAGCACTGAATACAACAAGATTGAGAAGAAACACATTTGCAGGTTCTTCAAGAGGTATATCGGCGAACACCTCAACAGTGCCTCGCAAAATAAAAGCAGGTTGCAAGACAAAAGCAAGCCTAACATGCAAACAGGTTGCAAAACAAAATCATGCTGCAACGCGAAAGGATGTTTCAAGACGAAAGCAAGCTGCAATGTGAAAGCAGGTTGCAAGACGATAGCAAGCGACAACGTGAAAACAGGTTGCAAGATGAAAGCAAGCCACAATGGAAAAGTAGGTTGCAAGACGAAAGCAAGCCGCAACGGGAAAGCAGGTTACATGACGAAAGCAAACCCAACAGGAAAGCACGTTGCAATATGAAACCAGGCCACAAAATAAAGCAGGTTGCAAGAAGATAGCAACCCGCAGCGTGAAAACAGGATGCAAGATGAAAGCAAGCCGCAACTGAAAAGCAGGTTGTAAGACGAAAGCAAGCCGCAACGGGAGAGCAGTTTGCAAGATCAAAGCAGGCCACAATGGGAAAGCAGGTCACAAGACGGAAGTAAGCCACAATGGGAAAGCAGGTTGCAAGATGAAAGCAGGCTGCAAATGGAAAGCAGGTTGTAAGGGGAAAGCAGGCTGCAAAGGAAGCAGGTTGCAAGATTAAAGCAGGCCGCAGTGGGAAAGCAGGTTGCAAAACGAAACCATGCCGCAACGGCAAAGCAGGTCGCGACACGAAAGCAGGCCACAACGGGAAAACAGGTCGCAAGGTGAAAGCAAGCCGCAATAGGAAAGCAGGTCGCAAGACGAAACCCAGCCGCAACGGGAAAGCCAGTCGCAATACAAAATCAGGCCGCAAAATGAAAGCAGGTAGCAAGACGAAAGCAGACCACAACGTGAAAGCAGATGGCAAAATGAATGCAGGCCACAGCATGAAAGCAGGTGGAAGACGAAAGCAGGCGAAAACGTGAAACCAGGTGGCAAGACGAAAATCATGCCCTAATGTGAAAGCAGGTGGCAAGATGTAAAGCAGGCCGTAACGTGAATGCAGATGGCAAGGTGAAGTCACAATGTGAAAACAGGTGTCATGCCGAAGCCACGAAGTCAAGAGCAGGTGCCAAAACGAAACCACAACGTGAAAGCATGTGCCAAGATGAAGCACACCACAAAAGGAGGCTGCAAGACGAAGCAGCAAAGGGAAAGCAGGTCGCAACGCGAAGTTGCATTGGGAAAGCTGGCTGCAAGATGAAAACAGGCTGCAACGTAAAAGCAGGTGGCAAGACGAAAGTTAACGTGACTAAAGCAGATGGCTAAACGTGAAAGCAAGTGTCAAGACAAACCCACAACCGGAAAGCAGTTTGCAAGACAAAGCCACAACAGGTTAGCAGGTTGCAAGACGAAGCCAAATCAAAAAGCAGGTTGCAAGATGGAGCCACAATGTAAAAGCAGGTGTCAAGACGAAGCCCCAATCGGAAAGCAGGTTTCTAGACAAAGCCGAAAAGGGAAAGAAGGTTGGAAGAAGCCACAACAGGAGAGCAGGTTGCAGGACGAAGCCGCTACAAGAAAGCATGTTGCAGGACAAAGCAGCAATAGGAAAGGAGTTTGCAGGACGAAGCCGCAACGGGAGAGCAGGTGGCGAGACAGCAGGCCGCAACGGGAAAGCGGGTAGCAAGACAGCAGGCCACAATGAGAAAACAGGTGGCGGGACTTGAAGCAGGCCCTAATCTAAAACCAGGCGTTTAAGGCGAGAGCCACAATGGGAAAGCAAGTTGCAAGATGAAGCCAGAACTGGAAAGCAGGTTTTAAGATGAGTCCCCAACGTGAAAGCAGGTTCCAAGACCAAGCTTCATTGTGAAAGCAGCTTGGAAGAGGAAGCTGCAATGAGAACGCAGGTTGAAAGTCGCAGCGTGAAAGCAGGTTGCAGGACGAAGCTGCAAAAAGGAAAGCAGGTCGGAACATGAAAACAGGTGGCAAGACAAAAGCAGGCTGCAAGACAAGCCAGGTGGCATGATGAAGAGCAGGCCTTCACAGGAAAGCAGGTGGAAAGACTAAAAGCAGGTGCTAACATGAAACGGATGGCAACAAAAATTAGGCCTTAATGTGAAAGCAGGCTGCAAGAAGAAACCAAATGACAACATGAAAGCAGTTGGCAATGCAAAAGCAAGCCCTACAAGGAAGGCACTTGGCAAGACGAAAAGCAGGCACAAACAGGAAAGCTGGTGCAAGAAAAATCCAGGCCATAACATGAACGCAGGTGGCAAAAAATCAGGCCCTAACGTGAAAGCATGTGGCAAGACGAAACCCAGGCCCTAACAGAAAAGCAGGTGGCAGAAGAAAACCAGGCCTAATCAGGAAAGCAAGTTGCGAGACGAAAAGCAGACCACAATAAGAAAGCAGGTGGCAAGACAAAATAGAGACCCTGACTGGAAAGGAGGTAACAAGACCAGGCCATAACTTGAAAGCAGGTGGAAAAAAATCAGGCTCAAACATCAAAGCATGTCGCAAGACGAAAAGCTGGCCCTAACATTATAGCAGGTGCCAAAAAATCAGACCTTCACAGCAAAGAACGTTGCGAGAAGAAAAACATGCCCTATCATTGAATAAGGTGGAAAAAATAAGGCACTCACATGAAAGCAGGTTGCAAGAAGAAAACCAGGCCACAGCATGAAACCAGGTGGCAATATGAAAACAGGCCCTAACAGGAAATCAGATGGGAAAACAGAAATCAGGCCATAACTGAAAAGCAGGTGGCAAGACGAAAAGCAGGACCTAACTTGAAAGCAGGTCACAAGACGAAAAGCGGGCACTAATATGAACGGAGGTAGCCAAAAAATCAGGCCCCAATGTGAAAGCAGGTTTCAAGAAGAAACCCAAGCCAAAACATGAAAGCAGGTGACAATACGATAGCAGGCCCTAACAGGAAAACAGATAACAAGAAGAGCCGGCCGTAACTTGAAAGCTGGTGGGAAAAAAACCAGGAACAAGAAAGCAGGTCGCAATAAGAAAAGCAGACCCTAACGTGAAACCAAGTGGCAAAAAAATCAGGCCCAAATGTGAAAGCAGTGTCAAAACGAAAGGCAGGCCTTAACAGGAAAGCATGTGGCAAGGCGAAAAGCAGGCCCAAGAAGGAAAGCAGGCGGCAAGACAAAAAGCAGGCCACAACATGAAAGCAGGTGGAGAAACAAAAATCAGGTCCTAATTTTGAAGCAGGCTGCAGGAAAACCAAGCCACATCATGAAAGCAGGTGGCAAGACAAAAAAGGCCCTAACAAGAAGCAGGTAAGAAGAGCAGGCTGTAACGAGAAAGCAGGTGGCAAAAAAATATGGTCCTAACATGAAAGCAGGTTGCAAGCCGAAAAGCATTCCCTAATATGAAAGGAGGTAGCAAAAATGCGGGCCCCAATGTGAAAGCAGGTTGCAAGAAGAAAAGCAGGCCCTAATGTGAAAGCAGGTGGCCAAAAAATCAGGCCCTAACGTGAAAGCCTGAGCATGAAAGCAGGTAGCCAAAAAATAAGGACTTAGCATGAAAACAGGTCGCAAAAAAAATCGGCGCAATAAAAAATGAGGCCCGAGCAGTAAAGCAGGTAACAAGAAGGGCAGGCTGTAGCTTGGAAGCAGGTACCAACAATCCAAGCCTGAGTATGAAAGCAGGTAGCCAAAAAATAAGGACTTAGCATGAAAGCAGGTCGCAAAACAAATCGGCGCAATAAAAAATGAGGCCCGAGCATTAAAGCAGGTAACAAGAAGGGCAGGCCGTAGCTTGGAAGCAGGTACCAAAAATCCAAGCCTGAGCATGAAAGCAGGTAGCCAAAAAATAAGGACTTAGCATGAAAGCAGGTCGCAAAAAAAATCGGCGCACTAAAAAACGACGCCCGAGCAGTAAAGCAGGTAACAAGAAAGGCAGGCCGTAGCTTGGAAGCAGGTACCAAAAATCCAAGCCTCAGCATGAAAGCAGGTAGCCAAAAAATAAGGACTTAGCATAAAAGCAGGTCGCAAAAAAATCGGCGGAATAAAAAATGAGGCCCGAGCATTAAAGCAGGTAACAAGAAGGGCAGGCCCTAGCTTAGAAGCAGGTACCAAAAATCCAAGCCTGAGCATGAAAGCAGGTAGCCAAAAAATAATGACTTAGCATGAAAGCAGGTCGCAAAAAAATCGGCGCACTAAAAAACGAGGCCCGAGCAGTAGAGCAGGTAACAAGAAGGGCGGGCCGTAGCTTGGAAGCAGGTACCAAAAATCCAAGCCTGAGCATGAAAACAGGTAGCCAAAAAATAAGGACTTAGCATGAAAGCAGGTCGCAAAAAAAATCGGCGCAATAAAAAACGAGGCCCGAGCAGTAAAGCAGGTAACAAGAAGGGCAGGCCGTAGCTTGGAAGCAGGTACCAAAAATCCAAGCCTGAGCATGAAAGCAGGTAGCCAAAAAATAAGGACTTAGCATGAAAGCAGGTCGCAAAAAAAATCGGCGCAATAAAAAACGAGGCCCGAGCAGTAAAGCAGGTAACAAGAAGGGCAGGCCGTAGCTTGGAAGCAGGTACCAAAAATCCAAGCCTGAGCATAAAAGCAGGTAGCCAAAAAATAAGGACTTAGCATGAAAGCAGGTCGCAAAAAAAATCTGCGCACTAAAAAACGAGGCCCGAGCAGTAAAGCAGGTAACAAGAAGGGCAGGCCGTAGCTTGGAAGCAGGTACCAACAATCCAAGCCTGAGCATGAAAGCAGGTAGCCAAAAAATAAGGACTTAGCATGAAAGCAGGTCGCAAAACAAATCGGCGCAATAAAAAATGAGGCCCGAGCATTAAAGCTGGTAACAAGAAGGGCAGGCCGTAGCTTGGAAGCAGGTACCAAAAATCCAAGCCTGAGCATGAAAGCAGGTAGCCAAAAAATAAGGACTTAGCATGAAAGCAGGTCGCAAAAAAAATCGGCGCACTAAAAAACGAGGCCCGAGCAGCAAAGCAGGTAACAAGAAGGGCAGGCCATAGCTTGGAAGCAGGTACCAAAAATCCAAGCCTGAGCATGAAAGCAGGTAGCCAAAAAATAAGGACTTAGCATGAAAGCAGGTCGCAAAAAAAATCGGCGCACTAAAAAACGAGGCCCGAGCAGTAAAGCAGGTAACAAGAAAGGCAGGCCGTAGCTTGGAAGCAGGTACCAAAAATCCAAGCCTGAGCATGAAAGCAGGTAGCCAAAAAATAAGGACTTAGCTTGAAAGCAGGTCGCAAAAAAAATCGGCGCAATAAAAAATGAGGCCCGAGCAGTAAAGCAGGTAACAAGAAGGGCAGGCCGTAGCTTGGAAGCAGGCACCAAAAAAACATGCCTTAGCATGAAAGCAGGTAACCAAAAAATAAGGACTTAGCATGAAAGCAGGTCGCAAAAAAATCGGCGCAATAAAAAATGAGGCCCGAGCATTAAAGCAGGTAACAAGAAGGCCAGGCCCTAGCTTAGAAGCAGGTACCAAAAATCCAAGCCTGAGCATGAAAGCAGGCAGCCAAAAAATAAGGACTTAGCATGAAAGCAGGCCGCAAAAAAAATCGGTGCACTAAAAAACGAGGCCCGAGCAGTAAAGCAGGTAACAAGAAGGGCAGGCCGTAGCTTGGAAGCAGGTACCAAAAATCCAAGCCTGAGCATGAAAGCAGGTAGCCAACAAATAAGGACTTAGCATGAAAGCAGGCCGCAAAAAAAATCGGCGCACTAAAAAACGAGGTCCGAGCAGTAAAGCAGGTGACAAGAAGGGCAGGCCGTAGCTTGGAAGCAGGTACCAAAAATCCAAGCCTGAGCTTGAAAGCAGGTAGCCAAAAAATAAGACTTAGCATGAAAGCAGGTCGCAAAAAAAATCGGCGCAATAAAAAATGAGGCCCGAGCATTAAAGCAGGTAACAGGGGCAGGCCGTAGCTTGGAAGCAGGTACCAAAAATCCAAGCCTGAGCATGAAAGCAGGTAGCCAAAAAATGAGGACTTAGCATGAAAGCAGGTCGCAAAAAAAAATCGGCGCAATAAAAAATGAGGCCCGAGCAATAAAGCAGGTAACAAGAAGGGCAGGCCGTAGCTTGGAAGCAGGTACCAAAAATCCAAGCCTGAGCATGAAAGCAGGTAGCCAACAAATAAGGACTTAGCATGAAAGCAGGCCGCAAAAAAAAATCCGGGGAATAAAAAATGAGGCCGGAGCATTAAAGCAGGTAACAAGAAAGGCAGGCCCTAGCTTAGAAGCAGGTACCAAAAATCGAAGCCTGAGCATGAAAGCAGGTAGCCAAAAAATAAGGACTTAGCATGAAAGCAGGCCGCAAAAAAAATCGGCGCACTAAAAAACGAGGTCCGAGCAGTAAAGCAGGTGACAAGAAGGGCAGGCCGTAGCTTGGAAGCAGGTACCAAAAATCCAAGCCTGAGCATGAAAGCAGGTAGCCAAAAAATAAGACTTAGCATGAAAGCAGGTCGCAAAAAAAATCGGCGCAATAAAAAATGAGGCCCGAGCATTAAAGCAGGTAACAGGGGCAGGCCGTAGCTTGGAAGCAGGTACCAAAAATCCAAGCCTGAGCATGAAAGCAGGTAGCCAAAAAATGAGGACTTAGCATGAAAGCAGGCCGCAAAAAAAATCGGCGCAATAAAAAATGAGGCCCGAGCAGTAAAGCAGGTAACAAGAAGGGCAGGCCGTAGCTTGGAAGCAGGTACCAAAAAAACATGCCTTAGCATGAAAGCAGGTAACCAAAAAATAAGGACTTAGCATGAAAGCAGGTCGCAAAAAAACCGGCGTCCCAAAAAATGAGGACCGAGCATTAAAGCAGGTAACAAGAAGGGCGGGCCCTAGCTTAGAAGCAGGTACCAAAAATCCAAGCCTGAGCATGAAAGCAGGTAGCCAAAAAATGAGGACTTAGCATGAAAGCAGGTCGCAAAAAAATCGGCGCAATAAAAAATGAGGCCCGAGCATTAAAGCAGGTAACAAGAAGGGCAGGCCGTAGCTTGGAAGCAGGTACCAAAAATCCAAGCCTGAGCATGAAAGCAGGTAGCCAAAAAATGAGGACTTAGCATGAAAGCAGGTCGCAAAAAAAATCGGTGCAATAAAAAATGAGGCCCGAGCATTAAAGCAGGTAACAAGAAGGGCAGGCCGTAGCTTGGAAGCAGGTACCAAAAATCCAAGCCTGAGCATGAAAGCAGGTAGCCAAAAAATGAGGACTTAGCATGAAAGCAGGTCGCAAAAAAAAACGGCGCAATAAAAAATGAGGCCCGAGCAGTAAAGCAGGTAACAAGAAGGGCAGGCCGTAGCTTGGAAGCAGGTACCAAAAATCCAAGCCTCAGCATGAAAGCAGGTAGCCAAAAAATAAGACTTAGCATGAAAGCAGGTCGCAAAAAAAATCGGCGCAATAAAAAATAAGGCCCGAGCATTAAAGCAGGTAACAGGGGCAGGCCGTAGCTTGGAAGCAGGTACCAAAAATCCAAGCCTGAGCATGAAAGCAGGTAGCCAAAAAATGAGGACTTAGCATGAAAGCAGGCCGCAAAAAAAAATCGGCGCAATAAAAAATGAGGCCCGAGCAATAAAGCAGGTAACAAGAAGGGCAGGCCGTAGCTTGGAAGCAGGTACCAAAAATCCAAGCCTGAGCATGAAAGCAGGTAGCCAAAAAATGAGGACTTAGCATGAAAGCAGGTCGCAAAAAAAATCGGCGCAATAAAAAATGAGGCCCGAGCATTAAAGCAGGTAACAAGAAGGGCAGGCCGTAGCTTGGAAGCAGGTACCAAAAATCCAAGCCTGAGCATGAAAGCAGGTAGCCAAAAAATGAGGACTTAGCATGAAAGCAGGTCGCAAAAAAAAATCGGCGCAATAAAAAATGAGGCCCGAGCATTAAAGCAGGTAACAAGAAGGGCAGGCCGTAGCTTGGAAGCAGGTACCAAAAATCCAAGCCTGAGCATGAAAGCAGGTAGCCAAAAAATGAGGACTTAGCATGAAAGCAGGTCGCAAAAAAAATCGGCGCAATAAAAAATGAGGCCCGAGCAGTAAAGCAGGTAACAAGAAGGGCAGGCCGTAGCTTGGAAGCAGGTACCAAAAATCCAAGCCTGAGCATGAAAGCAGGTAGCCAAAAAATGAGGACTTAGCATGAAAGCAGGTCGCAAAAAAAATCGGCGCAATAAAAAATGAGGCCCGAGCAGTAAAGCAGGTAACAAGAAGGGCAGGCCGTAGCTTGGAAGCAGGTACCAAAAAAACATGCCTTAGCATGAAAGCAGGTAACCAAAAAATAAGGACTTAGCAAGAAAGCAGGTCGCAAAAAAACCGGCGTCCCAAAAAATGAGGACTGAGCATTAAAGCAGGTAACAAGAAGGGCCGGCCCTAGCTTAGAAGCAGGTACCAAAAATCCAAGCCTGAGCATGAAAGCAGGTAGCCAAAAAATAAGGACTTAGCATGAAAGCAGGCCGCAAAAAAAATCGGCGCAATAAAAAATGAGGCCCGAGCATTAAAGCAGGTAACAAGAAGGCCAGGCCCTAGCTTAGAAGCAGGTACCAAAAATCCAAGCCTGAGCATGAAAGCAGGTAGCCAAAAAATAAGGACTTAGCTTAAAAGCAGGCCGCAAAAAAAATCGGTGCACTAAAAAACGAGGCCCGAGCAGTAAAGCAGGTAACAAGATGGGCAGGCCGTAGCTTGGAAGCAGGTACCAAAAATCCAAGCCTGAGCATGAAAGCAGGTAGCCAACAAATAAGGACTTAGCATGAAAGCAGGCCGCAAAAAAAATCCGGGGAATAAAAAATGAGGCCGGAGCATTAAAGCAGGTAACAAGAAAGGCAGGCCCTAGCTTAGAAGCAGGTACCAAAAATCGAAGCCTGAGCATGAAAGCAGGTAGCCAAAAAATAAGGACTTAGCATGAAAGCAGGCCGCAAAAAAAATCGGCGCACTAAAAAACGAGGTCCGAGCAGTAAAGCAGGTGACAAGAAGGGCAGGCCGTAGCTTGGAAGCAGGTACCAAAAATCCAAGCCTGAGCATGAAAGCAGGTAGCCAAAAAATAAGACTTAGCATGAAAGCAGGTCGCAAAAAAAATCGGCGCAATAAAAAATGAGGCCCGAGCATTAAAGCAGGTAACAGGGGCAGGCCGTAGCTTGGAAGCAGGTACCAAAAATCCAAGCCTGAGCATGAAAGCAGGTAGCCAAAAAATGAGGACTTAGCATGAAAGCAGGCCGCAAAAAAAATCGGCGCAATAAAAAATGAGGCCCGAGCAGTAAAGCAGGTAACAAGAAGGGCAGGCCGTAGCTTGGAAGCAGGTACCAAAAAAACATGCCTTAGCATGAAAGCAGGTAACCAAAAAATAAGGACTTAGCATGAAAGCAGGTCGCAAAAAAACCGGCGTCCCAAAAAATGAGGACCGAGCATTAAAGCAGGTAACAAGAAGGGCGGGCCCTAGCTTAGAAGCAGGTACCAAAAATCCAAGCCTGAGCATGAAAGCAGGTAGCCAAAAAATGAGGACTTAGCATGAAAGCAGGTCGCAAAAAAAATCGGCGCAATAAAAAATGAGGCCCGAGCATTAAAGCAGGTAACAAGAAGGGCAGGCCGTAGCTTGGAAGCAGGTACCAAAAATCCAAGCCTGAGCATGAAAGCAGGTAGCCAAAAAATGAGGACTTAGCATGAAAGCAGGTCGCAAAAAAAATCGGTGCAATAAAAAATGGGGCCCGAGCATTAAAGCAGGTAACAAGAAGGGCAGGCCGTAGCTTGGAAGCAGGTACCAAAAATCCAAGCCTGAGCATGAAAGCAGGTAGCCAAAAAATGAGGACTTAGCATGAAAGCAGGTCGCAAAAAAAAACGGCGCAATAAAAAATGAGGCCCGAGCAGTAAAGCAGGTAACAAGAAGGGCAGGCCGTAGCTTGGAAGCAGGTACCAAAAATCCAAGCCTCAGCATGAAAGCAGGTAGCCAAAAAATAAGACTTAGCATGAAAGCAGGTCGCAAAAAAAATCGGCGCAATAAAAAATAAGGCCCGAGCATTAAAGCAGGTAACAGGGGCAGGCCGTAGCTTGGAAGCAGGTACCAAAAATCCAAGCCTGAGCATGAAAGCAGGTAGCCAAAAAATGAGGACTTAGCATGAAAGCAGGCCGCAAAAAAAATCGGCGCAATAAAAAATGAGGCCCGAGCAGTAAAGCAGGTAACAAGAAGGGCAGGCCGTAGCTTGGAAGCAGGTACCAAAAAAACATGCCTTAGCATGAAAGCAGGTAACCAAAAAATAAGGACTTAGCATGAAAGCAGGTCGCAAAAAAACCGGCGTCCCAAAAAATGAGGACCGAGCATTAAAGCAGGTAACAAGAAGGGCGGGCCCTAGCTTAGAAGCAGGTACCAAAAATCCAAGCCTGAGCATGAAAGCAGGTAGCCAAAAAATGAGGACTTAGCATGAAAGCAGGTCGCAAAAAAAATCGGCGCAATAAAAAATGAGGCCCGAGCATTAAAGCAGGTAACAAGAAGGGCAGGCCGTAGCTTGGAAGCAGGTACCAAAAATCCAAGCCTGAGCATGAAAGCAGGTAGCCAAAAAATGAGGACTTAGCATGAAAGCAGGTCGCAAAAAAAATCGGTGCAATAAAAAATGAGGCCCGAGCATTAAAGCAGGTAACAAGAAGGGCAGGCCGTAGCTTGGAAGCAGGTACCAAAAATCCAAGCCTGAGCATGAAAGCAGGTAGCCAAAAAATGAGGACTTAGCATGAAAGCAGGTCGCAAAAAAAATCGGCGCAATAAAAAATGAGGCCCGAGCAGTAAAGCAGGTAACAAGAAGGGCAGGCCGTAGCTTGGAAGCAGGTACCAAAAATCCAAGCCTGAGCATGAAAGCAGGTAGCCAAAAAATGAGGACTTAGCATGAAAGCAGTTCGCAAAAAAATCGGCGCAATAAAAAATGAGGCCCGAGCAGTAAAGCAGGTAACAAGAAGGGCAGGCCGTAGCTTGGAAGCAGGTACCAAAAAAACATGCCTTAGCATGAAAGCAGGTAACCAAAAAATAAGGACTTAGCATGAAAGCAGGTCGCAAAAAAACCGGCGTCCCAAAAAATGAGGACCGAGCATTAAAGCAGGTAACAAGAAGGGCGGGCCCTAGCTTAGAAGCAGGTACCAAAAATCCAAGCCTGAGCATGAAAGCAGGTAGCCAAAAAATAAGGACTTAGCATGAAAGCAGGCCGCAAAAAAAATCGGCGCAATAAAAAATGAGGCCCGAGCATTAAAGCAGGTAACAAGAAGGCCAGGCCCTAGCTTAGAAACAGGTACCAAAAATCCAAGCCTGAGCATGAAAGCAGGTAGCCAAAAAATAAGGACTTAGCATGAAAGCAGGCCGCAAAAAAAATCGGTGCACTAAAAAACGAGGCCCGAGCAGTAAAGCAGGTAACAAGAAGGGCAGGCCGTAGCTTGGAAGCAGGTACCAAAAATCCAAGCCTGAGCATGAAAGCAGGTAGCCAACAAATAAGGCCTTAGCAGGAAAGCAGGCCGCAAAAAAAAATCCGCGGAATAAAAAATGAGGCCCGAGCATTAAAGCAGGTAACAAGAAGGGCAGGCCCTAGCTTAGAAGCAGGTACCAAAAATCGAAGCCTGAGCATGAAAGCAGGTAGCCAAAAAATAAGGACTTAGCATGAAAGCAGGCCGCAAAAAAAATCGGCGCACTAAAAAACGAGGTCCGAGCAGTAAAGCAGGTGACAAGAAGGGCAGGCCGTAGCTTGGAAGCAGGTACCAAAAATCCAAGCCTGAGCATGAAAGCAGGTAGCCAAAAAATAAGACTTAGCATGAAAGCAGGTCGCAAAAAAAATCGGCGCAATAAAAAATGAGCCCCGAGCATTAAAGCAGGTAACAGGGGCAGGCCGTAGCTTGGAAGCAGGTACCAAAAATCCAAGCCTGAGCATGAAAGCAGGTAGCCAAAAAATGAGGACTTAGCATGAAAGCAGGTCGCAAAAAAAATCGGCGCAATAAAAAATGAGGCCCGAGCAGTAAAGCAGGTAACAAGAAGGGCAGGCCGTAGCTTGGAAGAAGGTACCAAAAATCCAAGCCTGAGCATGAAAGCAGGTAGCCAAAAAATGAGGACTTAGCATGAAAGCAGGTCGCAAAAAAAATCGGCGCAATAAAAAATGAGGCCCGAGCAGTAAAGCAGGTAACAAGAAGGGCAGGCCGTAGCTTGGAAGCAGGTACCAAAAAAACATGCCTTAGCATGAAAGCAGGTAACCAAAAAATAAGACTTAGCATGAAAGCAGGTCGCAAAAAAAATCGGCGCAATAAAAAATGAGGCCCGAGCATTAAAGCAGGTAACAGGGGCAGGCCGTAGCTTGGAAGCAGGTACCAAAAATCCAAGCCTGAGCATGAAAGCAGGTAGCCAAAAAATGAGGACTTAGCATGAAAGCAGGCCGCAAAAAAAATCGGCGCAATAAAAAATGAGGCCCGAGCAGTAAAGCAGGTAACAAGAAGGGCAGGCCGTAGCTTGGAAGCAGGTACCAAAAAAACATGCCTTAGCATGAAAGCAGGTAACCAAAAAATAAGGACTTAGCATGAAAGCAGGTCGCAAAAAAAATCGGCGCAATAAAAAATGAGGCCCGAGCATTAAAGCAGGTAACAAGAAGGGCAGGCCGTAGCTTGGAAGCAGGTACCAAAAATCCAAGCCTGAGCATGAAAGCAGGTAGCCAAAAAATGAGGACTTAGCATGAAAGCAGGTCGCAAAAAAAATCGGTGCAATAAAAAATGAGGCCCGAGCATTAAAGCAGGTAACAAGAAGGGCAGGCCGTAGCTTGGAAGCAGGTACCAAAAATCCAAGCCTGAGCATGAAAGCAGGTAGCCAAAAAATGAGGACTTAGCATGAAAGCAGGTCGCAAAAAAAAAAACGGCGCAATAAAAAATGAGGCCCGAGCAGTAAAGCAGGTAACAAGAAGGGCAGGCCGTAGCTTGGAAGCAGGTACCAAAAATCCAAGCCTCAGCATGAAAGCAGGTAGCCAAAAAATAAGACTTAGCATGAAAGCAGGTCGCAAAAAAAATCGGCGCAATAAAAAATAAGGCCCGAGCATTAAAGCAGGTAACAGGGGCAGGCCGTAGCTTGGAAGCAGGTACCAAAAATCCAAGCCTGAGCATGAAAGCAGGTAGCCAAAAAATGAGGACTTAGCATGAAAGCAGGCCGCAAAAAAAATCGGCGCAATAAAAAATGAGGCCCGAGCAGTAAAGCAGGTAACAAGAAGGGCAGGCCGTAGCTTGGAAGCAGGTACCAAAAAAACATGCCTTAGCATGAAAGCAGGTAACCAAAAAATAAGGACTTAGCATGAAAGCAGGTCGCAAAAAAACCGGCGTCCCAAAAAATGAGGACCGAGCATTAAAGCAGGTAACAAGAAGGGCGGGCCCTAGCTTAGAAGCAGGTACCAAAAATCCAAGCCTGAGCATGAAAGCAGGTAGCCAAAAAATGAGGACTTAGCATGAAAGCAGGTCGCAAAAAAAATCGGCGCAATAAAAAATGAGGCCCGAGCATTAAAGCAGGTAACAAGAAGGGCAGGCCGTAGCTTGGAAGCAGGTACCAAAAATCCAAGCCTGAGCATGAAAGCAGGTAGCTAAAAAATGAGGACTTAGCATGAAAGCAGGTCGCAAAAAAAATCGGTGCAATAAAAAATGAGGCCCGAGCATTAAAGCAGGTAACAAGAAGGGCAGGCCGTAGCTTGGAAGCAGGTACCAAAAATCCAAGCCTGAGCATGAAAGCAGGTAGCCAAAAAATGAGGACTTAGCATGAAAGCAGGTCGCAAAAAAAATCGGCGCAATAAAAAATGAGGCCCGAGCAGTAAAGCAGGTAACAAGAAGGGCAGGCCGTAGCTTGGAAGCAGGTACCAAAAATCCAAGCCTGAGCATGAAAGCAGGTAGCCAAAAAATGAGGACTTAGCATGAAAGCAGTTCGCAAAAAAATCGGCGCAATAAAAAATGAGGCCCGAGCAGTAAAGCAGGTAACAAGAAGGGCAGGCCGTAGCTTGGAAGCAGGTACCAAAAAAACATGCCTTAGCATGAAAGCAGGTAACCAAAAAATAAGGACTTAGCATGAAAGCAGGTCGCAAAAAAACCGGCGTCCCAAAAAATGAGGACCGAGCATTAAAATAGGTAACAAGAAGGGCGGGCCCTAGCTTAGAAGCAGGTACCAAAAATCCAAGCCTGAGCATGAAAGCAGGTAGCCAAAAAATAAGGACTTAGCATGAAAGCAGGCCGCAAAAAAAATCGGCGCAATAAAAAATGAGGCCCGAGCATTAAAGCAGGTAACAAGAAGGCCAGGCCCTAGCTTAGAAACAGGTACCAAAAATCCAAGCCTGAGCATGAAAGCAGGTAGCCAAAAAATAAGGACTTAGCATGAAAGCAGGCCGCAAAAAAAATCGGTGCACTAAAAAACGAGGCCCGAGCAGTAAAGCAGGTAACAAGAAGGGCAGGCCGTAGCTTGGAAGCAGGTACCAAAAATCCAAGCCTGAGCATGAAAGCAGGTAGCCAACAAATAAGGCCTTAGCATGAAAGCAGGCCGCAAAAAAAAATCCGCGGAATAAAAAATGAGGCCCGAGCATTAAAGCAGGTAACAAGAAGGGCAGGCCCTAGCTTAGAAGCAGGTACCAAAAATCGAAGCCTGAGCATGAAAGCAGGTAGCCAAAAAATAAGGACTTAGCATGAAAGCAGGCCGCAAAAAAAATCGGCGCACTAAAAAACGAGGTCCGAGCAGTAAAGCAGGTGACAAGAAGGGCAGGCCGTAGCTTGGAAGCAGGTACCAAAAATCCAAGCCTGAGCATGAAAGCAGGTAGCCAAAAAATAAGACTTAGCATGAAAGCAGGTCGCAAAAAAAATCGGCGCAATAAAAAATGAGCCCCGAGCATTAAAGCAGGTAACAGGGGCAGGCCGTAGCTTGGAAGCAGGTACCAAAAATCCAAGCCTGAGCATGAAAGCAGGTAGCCAAAAAATGAGGACTTAGCATGAAAGCAGGTCGCAAAAAAAATCGGCGCAATAAAAAATGAGGCCCGAGCAGTAAAGCAGGTAACAAGAAGGGCAGGCCGTAGCTTGGAAGAAGGTACCAAAAATCCAAGCCTGAGCATGAAAGCAGGTAGCCAAAAAATGAGGACTTAGCATGAAAGCAGGTCGCAAAAAAAATCGGCGCAATAAAAAATGAGGCCCGAGCAGTAAAGCAGGTAACAAGAAGGGCAGGCCGTAGCTTGGAAGCAGGTACCAAAAAAACATGCCTTAGCATGAAAGCAGGTAACCAAAAAATAAGACTTAGCATGAAAGCAGGTCGCAAAAAAAATCGGCGCAATAAAAAATGAGGCCCGAGCATTAAAGCAGGTAACAGGGGCAGGCCGTAGCTTGGAAGCAGGTACCAAAAATCCAAGCCTGAGCATGAAAGCAGGTAGCCAAAAAATGAGGACTTAGCATGAAAGCAGGTCGCAAAAAAAATCGGCGCAATAAAAAATGAGGCCCGAGCATTAAAGCAGGTAACAAGAAGGGCAGGCCGTAGCTTGGAAGCAGGTACCAAAAAAACATGCCTTAGCATGAAAGCAGGTAACCAAAAAATAAGGACTCAGAATGAAAGCAGGTCGCAAAAAAACCGGCGCAATAAAAAACGAGGCCCGAGCATTAAATCAGGTAACAAGAAGGGCGGGCCCAAGCTTAGAAGCAGGTACCAAAAATCCAAGCCTGAGCATGAAAGCAGGTAGCCAAAAAATAAGGACTTAGCATGAAAGCAGGCCGGAAAAAAAATCGGCGCACTAAAAAACGAGGCCCGAGCAGTAAAGCAGGTAACAAGAAGGGCAGGCCGTAGCTTGGAAGCAGGTCCCAAAAATCCAAGCCTGAGCATGAAAGCAGGTAGCCAAAAAATAAGGACTTAGCATGAAAGCAGGTCGCAAAAAAAATCGGCGCAATAAAAAATGAGGCCCGAGCATTAAAGCAGGTAACAAGAAGGGCAGGCCGTAGCTTGGAAGCAGGTACCAAAAATCCAAGCCTGAGCATGAAAGCAGGTAGCCAAAAAATGAGGACTTAGCATGAAAGCAGGTCGCAAAAAAAATCGGCGCAATAAAAAATGAGGCCCGAGCATTAAAGCAGGTAACAAGAAGGGCAGGCCGTAGCTTGGAAGCAGGTACCAAAAATCCAAGCCTGAGCATGAAAGCAGGTAGCCAAAAAATGAGGACTTAGCATGAAAGCAGGTCGCAAAAAAAAATCGGCGCAATAAAAAATGAGGCCCGAGCATTAAAGCAGGTAACAAGAAGGGCAGGCCGTAGCTTGGAAGCAGGTACCAAAAATCCAAGCCTGAGCATGAAAGCAGGTAGCCAAAAAATGAGGACTTAGCATGAAAGCAGGTCGCAAAAAAAATCGGCGCAATAAAAAATGAGGCCCGAGCAGTAAAGCAGGTAACAAGAAGGGCAGGCCGTAGCTTGGAAGCAGGTACCAAAAATCCAAGCCTGAGCATGAAAGCAGGTAGCCAAAAAATGAGGACTTAGCATGAAAGCAGGTCGCAAAAAAAATCGGCGCAATAAAAAACGAGGCCCGAGCAGTAAAGCAGGTAACAAGAATGGCAGGCCCTAGCTTAGAAGCAGGTACCAAAAAACGAGGCCTTAGTATGAAAGCAGGTAACCAAAAAATAAGAACCAAGCAGGAAGGCAGGCCGCAAAAAAAATCGGCGCACTAAAAAACGAGGCCCGAGCAGTAAAGCAGGTAACAAGAAGGACAGGCCGTAGCTTGGAAGCAGGTACCAAAAATCCAAGCCTGAGCATGAAAGCAGGTAGCCAAAAAATAAGGACTTAGCATGAAAGCAGGTCGCAAAGAAATCGGCGGACTAAAAAACGAGGCCCGACCAGTAAAGCAGGTAACAAGAAGGGCAGGCCGTAGCTTGGAAGCAGGTTCCAAAAATCCAAGCCTGAGCATGAAAGCAGGTAGCCAAAAAATGAGGACTTAGCATGAAAGCAGGTCGCAAAAAAAATCGGCGCAATAAAAAATGAGGCCCGAGCAGTAAAGCAGGTAACAAGAAGGGCAGGCCGTAGCTTGGAAGAAGGTACCAAAAATCCAAGCCTGAGCATGAAAGCAGGTAGCCAAAAAATGAGGACTTAGCATGAAAGCAGGTCGCAAAAAAAATCGGCGCAATAAAAAATGAGGCCCGAGCAGTAAAGCAGGTAACAAGAAGGGCAGGCCGTAGCTTGGAAGCAGGTACCAAAAAAACATGCCTTAGCATGAAAGCAGGTAACCAAAAAATAAGACTTAGCATGAAAGCAGGTCGCAAAAAAAATCGGCGCAATAAAAAATGAGGCCCGAGCATTAAAGCAGGTAACAGGGGCAGGCCGTAGCTTGGAAGCAGGTACCAAAAATCCAAGCCTGAGCATGAAAGCAGGTAGCCAAAAAATGAGGACTTAGCATGAAAGCAGGTCGCAAAAAAAATCGGCGCAATAAAAAATGAGGCCCGAGCATTAAAGCAGGTAACAAGAAGGGCAGGCCGTAGCTTGGAAGCAGGTACCAAAAAAACATGCCTTAGCATGAAAGCAGGTAACCAAAAAATAAGGACTCAGAATGAAAGCAGGTCGCAAAAAAACCGGCGCAATAAAAAACGAGGCCCGAGCATTAAAGCAGGTAACAAGAAGGGCGGGCCCAAGCTTAGAAGCAGGTACCAAAAATCCAAGCCTGAGCATGAAAGCAGGTAGCCAAAAAATAAGGACTTAGCATGAAAGCAGGCCGGGAAAAAAATCGGCGCACTAAAAAACGAGGCCCGAGCAGTAAAGCAGGTAACAAGAAGGGCAGGCCGTAGCTTGGAAGCAGGTCCCAAAAATCCAAGCCTGAGCATGAAAGCAGGTAGCCAAAAAATAAGGACTTAGCATGAAAGCAGGTCGCAAAAAAAATCGGCGCAATAAAAAATGAGGCCCGAGCATTAAAGCAGGTAACAAGAAGGGCAGGCCGTAGCTTGGAAGCAGGTACCAAAAATCCAAGCCTGAGCATGAAAGCAGGTAGCCAAAAAATGAGGACTTAGCATGAAAGCAGGTCGCAAAAAAAATCGGCGCAATAAAAAATGAGGCCCGAGCATTAAAGCAGGTAACAAGAAGGGCAGGCCGTAGCTTGGAAGCAGGTACCAAAAATCCAAGCCTGAGCATGAAAGCAGGTAGCCAAAAAATGAGGACTTAGCATGAAAGCAGGTCGCAAAAAAAAATCGGCGCAATAAAAAATGAGGCCCGAGCATTAAAGCAGGTAACAAGAAGGGCAGGCCGTAGCTTGGAAGCAGGTACCAAAAATCCAAGCCTGAGCATGAAAGCAGGTAGCCAAAAAATGAGGACTTAGCATGAAAGCAGGTCGCAAAAAAAATCGGCGCAATAAAAAATGAGGCCCGAGCAGTAAAGCAGGTAACAAGAAGGGCAGGCCGTAGCTTGGAAGCAGGTACCAAAAATCCAAGCCTGAGCATGAAAGCAGGTAGCCAAAAAAATGAGGACTTAGCATGAAAGCAGGTCGCAAAAAAAATCGGCGCAATAAAAAACGAGGCCCGAGCAGTAAAGCAGGTAACAAGAATGGCAGGCCCTAGCTTAGAAGCAGGTACCAAAAAACGAGGCCTTAGTATGAAAGCAGGTAACCAAAAAATAAGAACCAAGCAGGAAGGCAGGCCGCAAAAAAAATCGGCGCACTAAAAAACGAGGCCCGAGCAGTAAAGCAGGTAACAAGAAGGACAGGCCGTAGCTTGGAAGCAGGTACCAAAAATCCAAGCCTGAGCATGAAAGCAGGTAGCCAAAAAATAAGGACTTAGCATGAAAGCAGGTCGCAAAAAAATCGGCGCACTAAAAAACGAGGCCCGACCAGTAAAGCAGGTAACAAGAAGGGCAGGCCGTAGCTTGGAAGCAGGTTCCAAAAATCCAAGCCTGAGCATGAAAGCAGGTAGCCAAAAAATAAGGACTTAGCATGAAAGCAGGCCGCAAAAAAAATCGGCGCACTAAAAAACGAGGCCCGAGCAGTAAAGCAGGTAACAAGAAGGGCAGGCCCTAGATTAGAAGCAGGTACCAAAAATCCAAGCCTGAGCATGAAAGCAGGTAGCCAAAAAATAAGGACATAGCATGAAAGCAGGCCGCAAAAAAAATCGGCGCACTAAAAAACGAGGCCCGAGCAGTAAAGCAGGTAACAAGAAGGGCAGGCCGTAGCTTGGAAGCAGGTACCAAAAATCCAAGCCTGAGCATGAAAGCAGGTAGCCAAAAAATAAGGACTTAGCATGAAATCAGGCCGCAAAAAAAATAGGCGCACTAAAAAACGAGGCCCGAGCAGTAAAGCAAGTAACAAGAAGGGCAGGCCCTAGCTTAGAAGCAGGTACCAAAAAACGAGGCCTTAGTATGAAAGCAGGTAACCAAAAAATAAGAACCAAGCAGGAAGGCAGGCCGCAAAAAAAATCGGCGCACTAAAAAACGAGGCCCGAGCAGTAAAGCAGGTAACAAGAAGGGCAGGCCGTAGCTTGGAAGCAGGTACCAAAAATCCAAGCCTGAGCATGAAAGCAGGTAGCCAAAAAATAAGGACTTAGCATGAAAGCAGGCCGCAAAAAAAATCGGCGCGCTAAAAAACGAGGCCCGAGCTGTAAAGCAGGTAACAAGGGCAGGCCGTAGCTTGGAAGCAGGTACCAAAAAACGAGGCCTTAGTATGAAAGCAGGTAACCAAAAAATAAGAACCAAGCAGGAAGGCAGGCCGCAAAAAAAATCGGCGCACTAAAAAACGAGGCCCGAGCAGTAAAGCAGGTAACAAGAAGGGCAGGCCGTAGCTTGGAAGCAGGTACCAAAAATCCAAGCCTCAGCATGAAAGCAGGTAGCCAAAAAATAAGGACTTAGCATGAAAGCAGGTCGCAAAAAAAATCGGCGCAATAAAAAATGAGGCCCGAGCATTAAAGCAGGTAACAAGAAGGGCAGGCCGTAGCTTGGAAGCAGGTACCATAAATCCAAGCCTGAGCATGAAAGCGGGAAGCCAAAAAATAAGGACTTAGCATGAAAGCAGGCTGCAAAAAAATCGGCGCAATAAAAAATGAGGCCCGAGCATTAAAGCAGGTAACAAGAAGGGCAGGCCGTAGCTTGGAAGCAGGTACCAAAAATCCAAGCCTGAGCATGAAAGCAGGTAGCCAAAAAATAAGTACTTAGCATGAAAGCAGGCCGCAAAAAAAATCGGCGCACTAAAAAACGAGGCCCGAGCAGTAAAGCAGGTAACAAGAAGGGCAGGCCGTAGCTTGGAAGCAGGTACCAAAAATCCAAGCCTGAGCATGAAAGCGGGAAGCCAAAAAATAAGGACTTAGCATGAAAGCAGGCTGCAAAAAAATCGGCGCAATAAAAAATGAGGCCCGAGCATTAAAGCAGGTAACAAGAAGGGCGGGCCCTAGCTTAGAAGCAGGTACCAAAAAAACATGCCTTTACCTGAAAGCAGGTAGCCAAAAATAAGGACCCAGCATAAAAGCAGGCCGCAAAAAAACCGGCGTAGGAAATAATGAGGCCCGAGCATTAAAGCATATAACAAGAAGGGCAGGCCGTAGCTTAGAAGCAGGTACCAAAAAACCATGCCTTTACCTGAAAGCAGGTAACCAAAAAATAAGGACCCAGCATAAAAGCAGGCCGCAAAAAAATCGGCATAGCAACAAATCAGGCCCGAGCATTAAAGCAGGTAACAAGAAGGGCAGGCCGTAGCTTAGAAGCAGGTACCAAAAAACCATGCCTTTACATGAAAGCAGGTAGCCAAAAAATAAGGACCCAGCATAAAAGCAGGCCGCAAAAAAACCGGCGTAGGAAAAAATGAGGCCCGAGCATTAAAGCAGGTAACAAGAAGGGCAGGCCCTAGCTTAGAAGCAGGTACCAAAAATCCAAGCCTGAGCATGAAAGCAGGTAGCCAAAAAATAAGGACACAGCATGAAAGCAGGCCGCAAAAAAATCGGCGCAGTAAAAAATTAGGCCGGAGCAGTAAAGCAGGTAACAAGGGCAGGCCCTAGCTTAGAAGCAGGTACCAAAAATCCAAGCCTGAGCATGAAAGCAGGTAGCCAAAAATAAGGACACAGCATGAAAGCAGGCCGCAAAAAAATCGGCGCAGTAAAAAATGAGGCCGGAGCAGTAAAGCAGGTAACAAGAAGAGCAGGCCGTAGCTTGGAAGCAGGTACCAAAAATCCAAGCCTGAGCATGAAAGCAGGTAGCCAAAAAATGAGGACTTAGCATGAAAGCAGGTCGCAAAAAAAATCGGCGCAATAAAAAATGAGGCCCGAGCAGTAAAGCAGGTAACAAGAAGGGCAGGCCATAGCTTGGAAGCAGGTACCAAAAAAACATGCCTTAGCATGAAAGCAGGTAACCAAAAAATAAGGACTTAGCATGAAAGCAGGTCGCAAAAAAACCGGCGTCCCAAAAAATGAGGACCGAGCATTAAAGCAGGTAACAAGAAGGGCGGGCCCTAGCTTAGAAGCAGGTACCAAAAATCCAAGCCTGAGCATGAAAGCAGGTAGCCAAAAAATAAGGACTTAGCATGAAAGCAGGCCGCAAAAAAAATCGGCGCACTAAAAAACGAGGCCCGAGCAGTAAAGCAGGTAACAAGGGCAGGCCGTAGCTTGGAAGCAGGTACCAAAAAACATGCCTTAGCATGAAAGCAGGTAACCAAAAAATAAGGACTCAGAATGAAAGCAGGTCGCAAAAAAACCGGCGCAATAAAAAACGAGGCCCGAGCATTAAAGCAGGTAACAAGAAGGGCGGGCCCAAGCTTAGAAGCAGGTACCAAAAATCCAAGCCTGAGCATGAAAGCAGGTAGCCAAAAAATAAGGACTTAGCATGAAAGCAGGCCGCAAAAAAAATCGGCGCACTAAAAACGAGGCCCGAGCAGTAAAGCAGGTAACAAGAAGGGCAGGCCGTAGCTTGGAAGCAGGTCCCAAAAATCCAAGCCTGAGCATGAAAGCAGGTAGCCAAAAAATAAGGACTTAGCATGAAAGCAGGTCGCAAAAAAAATCGGCGCAATAAAAAATGAGGCCCGAGCATTAAAGCAGGTAACAAGAAGGGCAGGCCGTAGCTTGGAAGCAGGTACCAAAAATCCAAGCCTGAGCATGAAAGCAGGTAGCCAAAAAATGAGGACTTAGCATGAAAGCAGGTCGCAAAAAAAAATCGGCGCAATAAAAAATGAGGCCCGAGCATTAAAGCAGGTAACAAGAAGGGCAGGCCGTAGCTTGGAAGCAGGTACCAAAAATCCAAGCCTGAGCATGAAAGCAGGTAGCCAAAAAATGAGGACTTAGCATGAAAGCAGGTCGCAAAAAAAATCGGCGCAATAAAAAATGAGGCCCGAGCAGTAAAGCAGGTAACAAGAAGGGCAGGCCGTAGCTTGGAAGCAGGTACCAAAAATCCAAGCCTGAGCATGAAAGCAGGTAGCCAAAAAATGAGGACTTAGCATGAAAGCAGGTCGCAAAAAAAATCGGCGCAATAAAAAACGAGGCCCGAGCAGTAAAGCAGGTAACAAGAATGGCAGGCCCTAGCTTAGAAGCAGGTACCAAAAAACGAGGCCTTAGTATGAAAGCAGGTAACCAAAAAATAAGAACCAAGCAGGAAGGCAGGCCGCAAAAAAAATCGGCGCACTAAAAAACGAGGCCCGAGCAGTAAAGCAGGTAACAAGAAGGACAGGCCGTAGCTTGGAAGCAGGTACCAAAAATCCAAGCCTGAGCATGAAAGCAGGTAGCCAAAAAATAAGGATTTAGCATGAAAGCAGGTCGCAAAAAAATCGGCGCACTAAAAAACGAGGCCCGACCAGTAAAGCAGGTAACAAGAAGGGCAGGCCGTAGCTTGGAAGCAGGTTCCAAAAATCCAAGCCTGAGCATGAAAGCAGGTAGCCAAAAAATAAGGACTTCGCATTAAAGCAGGTCGCAAAAAAAATCGGCGCACTAAAAAACGAGGCCCAAGCAGTAAAGCAGGTAACAAGAAGGGCAGGCCGTAGCTTGGAAGCAGGTTCCAAAAATCCAAGCCTGAGCATGAAAGCAGGTAGCCAAAAAATAAGGACTTAGCATGAAAGCAGGCCGCAAAAAAAATCGGCGCACTAAAAAACGAGGCCCGAGCAGTAAAGCAGGTAACAAGAAGGGCAGGCCCTAGATTAGAAGCAGGTACCAAAAATCCAAGCCTGAGCATGAAAGCAGGTAGCCAAAAAATAAGGACATAGCATGAAAGCAGGCCGCAAAAAAAATCGGCGCACTTAAAAACGAGGCCCGAGCAGTAAAGCAGGTAACAAGAAGGGCAGGCCGTAGCTTGGAAGCAGGTACCAAAAATCCAAGCCTGAGCATGAAAGCAGGTAGCCAAAAAATAAGGACTTAGCATGAAATCAGGCCGCAAAAAAAATCGGCGCACTAAAAAACGAGGCCCGAGCAGTAAAGCAGGTAACAAGAAGGGCAGGCCCTAGCTTAGAAGCAGGTACCAAAAAACGAGGCCTTAGTATGAAAGCAGGTAACCAAAAAATAAGAACCAAGCAGGAAGGCAGGCCGCAAAAAAAATCGGCGCACTAAAAAACGAGGCCCGAGCAGTAAAGCAGGTAACAAGAAGGGCAGGCCGTAGCTTGGAAGCAGGTACCAAAAATCCAAGCCTCAGCATGAAAGCAGGTAGCCAAAAAATAAGAACTTAGCATGAAAGCAGGTCGCAAAAAAAATCGGCGCAATAAAAAATGAGGCCCGAGCAGTAAAGCAGGTAACAAGAAGGGCAGGCCGTAGCTTGGAAGCAGGTACCAAAAATCCAAGCCTGAGCATGAAAGCAGGTAGCCAAAAAATAAGGACTTAGCATGAAAGCAGGTCGCAAAAAAAATCGGCGCAATAAAAAATGAGGCCCGAGCATTAAAGCAGGTAACAAGAAGGGCAGGCCGTAGCTTGGAAGCAGGTTCCAAAAATCCAAGCCTGAGCATGAAAGCAGGTAGCCAAAAAATAAGGACTTAGCATGAAAGCAGGTCGCAAAAAAAAATCGGCGCAATAAAAAATGAGGCCCGAGCAGTAAAGCAGGTAACAAGAAGGGCAGGCCGTAGCTTGGAAGCAGGTACCAAAAATCCAAGCCTGAGCATGAAAGCAGGTAGCCAAAAAATAAGGACTTAGCATGAAAGCAGGTCGCAAAAAAAATCGGCGCAATAAAAAATGAGGCCCGAGCATTAAAGCAGGTAACAAGAAGGGCAGGCCGTAGCTTGGAAGCAGGTACCAAAAATCCAAGCCTGAGCATGAAAGCAGGTAGCCAAAAAATAAGGACTTAGCATGAAAGCAGGCCGCAAAAAAAATCGGCGCAATAAAAAATGAGGCCCGAGCATTAAAGCAGGTAACAAGAAGGGCAGGCCGTAGCTTGGAAGCAGGTACCAAATATCCTAGCCTGAGCATGAAAGCGGGAAGCCAAAAAATAAGGACTTCGCATGAAAGCAGGCCGCAAAAAAAAACGGCGCAATAAAAAATGAGGCCCGAGCATTAAAGCAGGTAACAAGAAGGGCAGGCCGTAGCTTGGAAGCAGGTACCAAAAATCCAAGCCTGAGCATGAAAGCAGGTAGCCAAAAAATAAGGACTTAGCATGAAAGCAGGTCGCAAAAAAAATCGGCGCAATAAAAAATGAGGCCCGAGCATTAAAGCAGGTAACAAGAAGGGCAGGCCGTAGCTTGGAAGCAGGTACCAAAAATCCAAGCCTGAGCATGAAAGCAGGTAGCCAAAAAATAAGGACTTAGCATGAAAGCAGGCCGCAAAAAAAATCGGCGCGCTAAAAAACGAGGCCCGAGCAGTAAAGCAGGTAACAAGAAGGGCAGGCCGTAGCTTGGAAGCAGGTACCAAAAAACGAGGCCTTAGTATGAAAGCAGGTAACCAAAAAATAAGAACCAAGCAGGAAGGCAGGCCGCAAAAAAAATCGGCGCACTAAAAAACGAGGCCCGAGCAGTAAAGCAGGTAACAAGAAGGGCAGGCCGTAGCTTGGAAGCAGGTACCAAAAATCCAAGCCTCAGCATGAAAGCAGGTAGCCAAAAAATAAGGACTTAGCATGAAAGCAGGTCGCAAAAAAAATCGGCGCAATAAAAAATGAGGCCCGAGCATTAAAGCAGGTAACAAGAAGGGCAGGCCGTAGCTTGGAAGCAGGTACCAAAAATCCAAGCCTGAGCATGAAAGCGGGAAGCCAAAAAATAAGGACTTAGCATGAAAGCAGGCTGCAAAAAAATCGGCGCAATAAAAAATGAGGCCCGAGCATTAAAGCAGGTAACAAGAAGGGCAGGCCGTAGCTTGGAAGCAGGTACCAAAAATCCAAGCCTGAGCATGAAAGCAGGTAGCCAAAAAATAAGTACTTAGCATGAAAGCAGGCCGCAAAAAAAATCGGCGCACTAAAAAACGAGGCCCGAGCAGTAAAGCAGGTAACAAGAAGGGCAGGCCGTAGCTTGGAAGCAGGTACCAAAAATCCAAGCCTGAGCATGAAAGCGGGAAGCCAAAAAATAAGGACTTAGCATGAAAGCAGGCTGCAAAAAAATCGGCGCAATAAAAAATGAGGCCCGAGCATTAAAGCAGGTAACAAGAAGGGCGGGCCCTAGCTTAGAAGCAGGTACCAAAAAAACATGCCTTTACCTGAAAGCAGGTAGCCAAAAAATAAGGACCCAGAATAAAAGCAGGCCGCAAAAAAACCGGCGTAGGAAATAATGAGGCCCGAGCATTAAAGCATATAACAAGAAGGGCAGGCCGTAGCTTAGAAGCAGGTACCAAAAAACCATGCCTTTACCTGAAAGCAGGTAACCAAAAAATAAGGACCCAGCATAAAAGCAGGCCGCAAAAAAATCGGCATAGCAACAAATCAGGCCCGAGCATTAAAGCAGGTAACAAGAAGGGCAGGCCGTAGCTTAGAAGCAGGTACCAAAAAACCATGCCTTTACATGAAAGCAGGTAGCCAAAAAATAAGGACCCAGCATAAAAGCAGGCCGCAAAAAAACCGGCGTAGGAAAAAATGAGGCCCGAGCATTAAAGCAGGTAACAAGAAGGGCAGGCCCTAGCTTAGAAGCAGGTACCAAAAATCCAAGCCTGAGCATGAAAGCAGGTAGCCAAAAAATAAGGACACAGCATGAAAGCAGGCCGCAAAAAAATCGGCGCAGTAAAAAATTAGGCCGGAGCAGTAAAGCAGGTAACAAGGGCAGGCCCTAGCTTAGAAGCAGGTACCAAAAATCCAAGCCTGAGCATGAAAGCAGGTAGCCAAAAATAAGGACACAGCATGAAAGCAGGCCGCAAAAAAATCGGCGCAGTAAAAAATGAGGCCGGAGCAGTAAAGCAGGTAACAAGAAGAGCAGGCCCTAGCTTAGAAGCAGGAACCAAAAATCCAAGCCTGAGCATGAAAGCAGGTAACCAAAAAATAAGGACCCAGCATGAAAGCAAGCCGCAAAAAAATCGGCACAGCAAAAAAATCAGGCCCGAGTATTAAAGCAGGTAACAAGAAGGGCAGGCCCTAGCTTAGAAGCAGGTACCAAAAATCCAAGCCTGAGCATGAAAGCAGGTAGCCAAAAAATAAGGACACAGCATGAAAGCAAGCCGCAAAAAAATCGGCGCAGTAAAAAATGAGGCCGGAGCAGTAAAGCAGGTAACAAGGGCAGGCCCTAGCTTAGAAGCAGGTACCAAAAATCCAAGCCTGAGCATGAAAGCAGGTAGCCAAAAATAAGGACACAGCATGAAAGCAGGCCGCAAAAAAATCGGCGCAGTAAAAAATGAGGCCGGAGCAGTAAAGCAGGTAACAAGAAGAGCAGGCCCTAGCTTAGAAGCAGGAACCAAAAATCCAAGCCTGAGCATGAAAGCAGGTAGCCAAAAAATAAGGACACAGCATGAAAGCAGGCCGCAAAAAACCGGCGTAGCAAAAAATGAGGCCCGAGCATTAAAGCAGGTAACAAGAAGGGCAGGCCGTAGCTTGGAAGCAGGTACCAAAAAAACCAGGCCTTAGCTTGAAAGCAGGTAACCAAAAAAATAAGGACCAAGCATGAAAGCAGACCCCAAAAAAATTGGCGTAGCGAAAAATCAGGCCCGAGCATTAAGGCAGGTAACAACGGCAGGCCCTGGCTTGGAAGCAGGTAACCAAAAAATAAGAACCAAGCATGAAGGCAGGCCGCAAAAAAACCAGCGTAGCAAAAAATGAGGCCCGAGCATTAAAGCAGGTAACAAGAAGGGCAGGCCCTAGCTTAGAAGCAGGTACCAAAAATCCAAGCCCTAGCATAAAAGCAGGTATGCAAAAAATAAGGACCTAGCATGAAAGCAGGCTGGGAAAAAATCGGCATAGCAAAAAATAAGGCCCGAGCAGTGAAGCAGGTAACAAGAAGGGCAGGGTAGCTTGGAAGCAGGTACCAACAAACATCCCTTCACATGAAAGCAGGTGACCAATAAATAAGGACCCAGCATGAAAGCAGACCGCAAAAAACCGGCGTAGCAAAAAATGAGGACCGAGCATTAAAGCAGGTAACAAGAAGGGCAGGCCCTAGCTTAGAATCAGGTACCAAAAACCAAGCCTGAGCATGAAAGCAGGTAGCCAAAAAATAAGGATATAGCATGAAATCATGCCGCAAAATGAATTGGCATCGCAAAAAGTCAGGCCCGAGCAGTAAAGCAGGTAACAAGAAGGGCAGGCCGTAGCTTGGAAGCAGGTACCAAAAGAACATGCCTTAGCATGAAAGCAGGTAACCAACAAATAAGGACCCAGTATGAAAGCAGGCTGTAAAAAAACCGGTGTACCAAAAATGTGGCGCGAGCATTAAAGCAGGTAACAAGAAGGGCAGGCCCTAGCTTAGAAGCAGGTGCCAAAAATCCAAGCCTGAGCATGAAAGCAGGTAGCCAAAAAATAAGGACATAGCATGAAAGCAGGCTGCAAAAAAATCCGCATAGCAAAAAATAACGCCCGAGCAGTAAAGCAGGTCACAAGAAGGGCAGGCCGTAGCTTGGAAGCAGGTACCAAAAAAACATGCCCTAGCATGAAAGCAGGTGACCAATAAATAAGGACCCGGCATGAAAGCAGGCCGCAAAAAAACCGGCGTCCCAAAAAATGAGGCCCGAGCATTAAAGCAGGTAACACAAGGGCAGGCGCTAGCTTAGAAGCAGGTACCAAAAATGCAAGCCTGAGCATGAAAGCAGGTAGCCAAAAAATAAGGACATTGCATGAAAGCAGGCCGCAAAAAAATCGGCGCAGTAAATAATGAGCCCCGAGCAGTAAAGCAGGTAACAAGAAGGGCAGGCCGTAGCTTGGAAGCAGGTACCACAAGAACATGCCTTAGCATGAAAGCAGGTAACCAAAAAATACGGACCCAGCATGAAAGCAGGCAGCAAAAAAAATCGGTATAGCACAAAATCAGGCCCGAGAATAAAAGCTGGCAACATGAAGGGCAGGCCTCAGCTTGCAAGCAGGTACCAAAAAATCAGGCCATAGCACTATAGCAGGCAACCAAAAATTAAGGACCTAGCAAGCAGGAAAGCAGGTCGCAAAAAAATCAGCGTAGAAAAAAATTGGGCCCGAGTATTAAAGCTGGTAACAAGAAGGGCAGGCCTCAGCTCGGAAGCAGATATGAAAAAACATGCCTTAAGCATGAAAGCAAGCAACGAAAAAAATAAGGACCTAGCATGAAAGCAGGCCGCAAAAAAATCGGCGTAGCAAAAAATCGGGCCCGAGTATTAAAGCAGGTAACAAGGGCAGGCCTTGGCTTGGAAGCAGGTACCAAAAAACCAGGCCTTGGCATGAAAGGAGGTAACCAAAAAATAAGGACCTAGCATGAAAGCGGGCCGGAAAAAAATCGGCGTAGCAAAAAATCAGGCCCGAGCAGTGAAGCAGGTAACAAGGGCAGGCCGTATCTTGGAAGCAGGTACCAAAAACATGCCTTAGCATGAAAGCAGGTAACCAAAAAATAAGGACACAGCATGAAAGCAGGCCGCAAAAAACCGGCGTAGCAAAAAATGAGGCCCGAGCATTAAAGCAGGTAACAAGAAGGGCAGGCTCTAGCTTAGAAGCAGGTACCAAAAATCCAAGCCTGAGCATGAAAGCAGGAAGCCAAAAAATAAGGACTTAGCATGAAAACAGGCCACAAAAAAATCGGCATAGCAAAAAATCAGGCCCGAGCATTAAAGCTGGCAACAAGAAGGGCAGGCCTTAGCTCGGAAGCAGGTATGAAAAAACGAGGCCTTAGTATGAAAGCAAGTAACCGAAAATAAGGACCAAGCATGAAAGCAGGCCGCAAAAAAATCAGCGTAGGAAAAATTCAGGCTCGAGCATTAAAGCAGGTAACAAGAAGGGCAGGCACTTGCTTGGATGCAGGTACCAAAACACCAGGCCTTAGCTTGAAAGCAGGAAACCAAAAAAGAAGGCCCTAGCATGAAAGGCCAATACCGGGCCACAATGTGAAAGCAGGTGGCAAGATGAAGCCACATTAGGAAGACGAAGCCACAACATGAATGCAGATTGCAACATTATGCCAAAACATGAAAGCAGAGTGAAAGAGCAAGCCACAACTCGAAAGAAGTTTGCAAGACGAACCCACAGCGTGAAACCAGGTCATTAGAAGAAGCCACATCATGAAAGCAGGTTGTACGACGAAGCCACGTGAGAGGAGGTTGCGAGACAACGCCAAAACGTTGAAGCAGGTTGCAATACAGAGCTGCAGAGGGAAAGCAGGCTGGAGACGAGGCCCAGTGGAAAAGCACGTTGCATGACGGTTTTCGAAGCCAGAATGGGAAAGCATGTTGCAAAACAAAGCCAGAATGAGAAATCAGGTTGCAAAGGCCAGCTATAATGTGACAGCAGGTTGCAGGAAGAGAGAAAGCCGGCCTCAATTTTAAAATAGATGCCTATACAAAGCCACAATGCAAAAGCAGTTTTCAAGACAAGCCTAAAACGGGAAACCAGGCTGCATGTCGAATCCACAATGTGAGAGAAGTTTGCAAGCCGATTCCACAAGATGAACGATTAACAGACAAAGCCAAAACCCGATAGAAGTCAACAAGAAAAAGCAGCAACATAAAAGCAGGTGTCGAGACAACCACACGAAGGGAACTCATGTATGACAAGTCCACAATGAGAAAGCGGTTTTCAAGACGAAGCCAAAACGTGAAACCAGGTTGAAAGATGAAGCCAGAACATAAAAGCAGTTTGTAAGACGAAGCCCCAACTTGAAAGCAGGTCTCAAGAAGAAGCCACAAAGTTAAAGCTGGAGTCAAGGCACCACATGTGAAAGCAGGTGTCAAGAACAAGCCACAATGAGAAAGCAGGTTGCAAGCCGAAGCACCAACATGAGAGGAGGTTGCCAGACCAACCCACAAATTGAAAGAAGGTTTCAAGACAAACCCACAGTGGGAGCGCAGGCTGCATGACAAATCCCAAACATGAAAGCAGGGTGCAAAATGAAGCGAGAATATGAAAGCAGGTTGGAAGAAGCAAACCAGGCCACAACGTGAAAGCAGGTTCCAAGAGGAAGCCCCAATTGGAAAGCAGTTTGCAAGACGCAGCCTCAACTGGAAAGCAGGTCGCAAGAAAAGGCACAGCGGCAGATCAGGAGTCAAGGCCGTGCTCCAATGCAAGAGCAGGTGTCAAGACAAAGCCTAAACTTGAAACAGGTGTAAAGCAAAGACACAGCTAGAAAGCAGTTTGCAAGACGAAGTCAAACGCGAAAGCAGGTTCCAAGATGATGTCAAACGGGAAAGCAGTATGCAAGGCAAAGCCACAATGTGAAAGCAGGTGCGAAGACGAAGGCACAGTGGGAAAGCAGGTTCCAAGACAAAGCCACAAAAGGAAAGCTGGTCGTAGGACAAAGCCGCAACGGGAAAGCAGGTTGCAGGTTGAAGCCAGAACTGGAAAGCAGGTTGGAAGATGAAGATGGAATGGGAGAGCATGTTGCAGAACAAGGCCACAGTGGAAAAGCAGGTTGCAGGACGAAGCCACAACAGGAAAGCAGGTTGAAAGATGAATCCCTACGCTAAACTAGCTTGCCAAACGAAACAACATTGTTAAAGCATGTAGCCACAGGAAGCCGACCAGGTGGCAAGAAAGAAGCAGGCCATGACAAGAAATCAGGTCTCAAGTCAGAGCCGTAATGTGGAAGTGAGTGTAAAGACGAAGCCACAATAGGAGAGCAGATTGCAAGCCGATGCCGCAACTGGAAAGCAGGTCACAAGAAAAGCCACAACGTGAAAGCAGGTATCAAGAAAAAGCCGCAATGTGAAAGCAGGAGTCAAGATGAGTACTAAACATGAAAGCAGGCGTCAAGCAAAGCCAAAGCTGGAAAGCAGTTTGCAAGGCGAAGTCAATTGGAAAGCAGGTTCAAAGATGAAGCCTAACGGGAAAGCAGTTTGCAAGACGAAACCACAAAGTGAAAGGAGGTTGTCCGACGAAGCTGTGTTAAAGCGTGGTGCATGGCCAATACCGGGCCACAATGTGAAATGAAGTGGCAAGATGAAGACAAAATGTAAGATGAAGCCATAACGTGAATGCAGATTGAAAGATGAAGCCAAAACGAGAAAGGAGAGTGAAAGATCAAGCCGGAACTCGTAAGCACTTTACAAGCCTAACCCACAATGTTGAGAGCAGGTTCCAAGAAGAAGCCACATCGTGAAAGCAGGTTGCATGACGAAGCCACGTGAGAGGAGGTTCCGATACAAAGCCATAACGTTGAAGGATGTTGGAATATGGAGCTGCAGAGGGAAAGGAGATTGGAAGATGAGGCCCAGTGTGAAAGCAGGTTGCAAGACGATTCTCGAAGCCAGAATGAGAAGGTTGCAAAAGGCAGCCATAGTGTGAAAGCAGGTCTCAAGAAAAGAAAAACCCGGCGCCAGCTTTAAAATACATACTAACATAAACAACAATGGAAAAGCAGTAGCAAGGCAAGCCCAAAGCGGGAAACCAGGCTGCATGTCGAATCCACAACGTGAGAGCAGGTTTCAAGACGATGCCACAACGTGAAAGCAGGTAGGAAGATGAAAACTAGTCCGCAACGTTAAAGCAGGTAACAAGAAAAAGCCCCAACGTGAAGGCAGTTTGCAAGCTGAAGCCACAACGCGAGCGACTACCAGACAAAGGCAAAACCAGAAAGGAGTCGTCAAGAAAAAGCGGCAACGGGAAAGCAGGTGTCAAGACAAACCCACAGTGCGAATTCATGTTGCATGACGAGTCCACAATGAGAAAACAGTTCGCAAGATAATGCCAAAACGTGAAACCAGGTTGAAAGATGAAGCCACAACATAAGAGCAGTTTGTAAGACGAAGCTGCAACAAGGAAGCTGGAGTCAAGAAGCCTGAACGTTAAATAAGGAGTCAAACCACCACATTGTGAAAACAGGTGTCAAGACCAAGCCACAATGGAAAAGCAGGTTGTAAGCCAAAGCAGCAACGTTAGGGAGGTTGCCAGACCAACCCACAAAATGAAAGCAGGTTTCAAGACAAACCCACAGTGGGAACGCTGGCTTCATGACAAATCCCCAATGTGAAAGCAGGTTTCAAGATGAAGCGAGATTATGAAAGCAGGTTGGAAGAAGCAAACCAGGCCACGACGTGAAAGCAGGTTCCAAGAGGAAGCCCCAATTGGAAAGCAGTTTGCAAGACGAAGCCTCAACTGGAAAGCAGGTCGCAAGAAAAGCCACAGCGGGAGATAAGGAGTCAAGACCAAGCCCCAATGTAAGAGAAGGTGTCAAGACAAAGCCTAAATTTGAAACAGGTGTAAAGCAAGAACGCAGCTGAAAGCAGTTATCAAGACGAAGGCAAACGGCAAAGCAGGTGGCAAGATGATGCCAAACGAGAAAGGAGTATGCAAGGCAAAGCCACAATGTGAAAGCAGGTGCGAAGACGAAGGCACAGTGGGAAAGCAGGTTCCAAGACAAAGCCGCAAAGGGAAAGCTGGCTGAAGGACAAAGCCGCAACAGTAAAGCAGGTTGCAGGTTGAAGCCAGAACTGGAAAGCAGGTTGCAGGATGAAGACGCAATGGGAGAGCATGTTGCAGAACAAGGCCACAGTGGGAAAGTAGATTGCAGGACGAAGGCACAACAGGAAAGCAGGTTGAAAGATGAATCCCTAACGCTAAACTAGGTTGCCAGACGAAACAACATTGTGAAAGCATGTAGCGAGAGGAAGCCGACACTGGAAAGCAGGTCACAAGAAAAGCCACAACGTGAAAGCCGGTGTCAGGACGACAGCAGACCGCAATGTCAAAGCAGATGACAAACCAACTGCAGGCCGCAATGTCGAAACAGGCCGGAACATGAAAGCAGGCGCCAAGAAAAATGCAGGCCATATTGTGGAACCAGGTGGCAAAAAGAAGCAGACCATGACAAGAAATCAGGTGTCAAATCAGAGCCGTAATGCGGAAGCGGGTGTAAAGACGAAGCCACAATAGGAGAGCAGATTGCGAGACAAAGCTGCAACTGGAAAGCAGGTCACAAGAAAAGCCACTACATGAAAGCAGGTGTCCAGACGAAGCCGCAATGTGAAAGCAGGAGTCAGGACGAAGGTCAAACATGAAAGCAGGAGTCAAGCAAACACACAGCTGGAAAGCAGTTTGCAAGTCGAACCCAAATGGGAAAGCAGGTAGCAAGATGAAACCAAATGAGAAAGCAGTTTGCAAGACGAATCCACAGCGTGCAAGCAGGTTGCAATATGAAGCCTCAACTGAAAAGCAGTTTGCAAAATGAAGCCACAACATGAAAGTAGGTTTTCAGACAAAGCCGTGTGAAAGTGGGGTACAAGAAAGACCCTTACCGTACGGCAGTGTGAAAGCAGGTGTCGAGAAGAAGTACAAAGTTAAACCAAGATTCGAGGCACCCCAAAGTAAAAGCAGGTGCCAAGACCAAGCCACAATGGGAAAGCAGGATGCAAGCCGAAGCACCAACGTGAGAGGAGGTTGCCAGACAAACCAACAAATGAAAGCAGGTGTCAATAAAAACCAACAGTGGGAATGCAGTTTGGATGAAAAATTCCACAATATGAAAGCAGGTTGCAAGGCGAAGCCGCTATATGAAAGCAGGTGGCAAGATGCAAACCAGGCCACAGCATGAAAGCAGAGAGCAAGGCAAAGCCACAACATAAAGGCAGGTGTCAAGGCGAAGGCACAACGTGAAAGCATGTTGCAAGATGAAGCCCCAATTGGAACGGAGTTTGCAAGACAAAGCCATAGTGCGAAAGCCGGTTGGAAGACGTAACCTCGACTGGAAAACAGGTCGCAATAAAGGCCACAACGTGAAAGCAGGAGTCGACATGAAGACCCAATGTGAAAGCAGGTGTCAACACCAAGCCGAAACTTGAAAGCCGGTGTAAAGCAAAGCCACCGCTGGAAAGAAGATTGCAAGACGAAGCTACAATTTGAAAGCAGGTGAATACGAAGCTCCAATAGGAAAGCAGGTTCCAAGACAAAGCCGCAAAGGGAAAGCAGGTTGCAGGTTGAAGCCAGAAAGGGAAAGCAGGTTGCAGGATGAAGGCACAATGGGAGAGCATGTTGCAGAAAGAGACCACAGAAGGAAAGCAGGTTGCAGGACGACGCCACAACAGGAAAGCAGGTTGAAAGATGAATCCAGAATGTTAAAGCAGGTTGCAAGACGAAACAGCATTGTGAAAGCAGCTAGCAAGAGAAAGCTGCAACTGGAAATCAGGTCGCATGAAAAGCCACAACGTGAAAGCAGGCATCAAGACGACAGTAGGCCGCAATGTCAAAGTACATGGCAAGCCGGCTGCATGCTCCAATGTCAAAACAGGCCAGAACATGACAGCAGGTGCCAAGACATAAACAGGCCATATCGTGAAAGCAGGTGGCAAGACAAACAGCAGGCCACAACGAAAAATTAGGGGCAAAGTCAGAGCCGCAATTCGAAAGCTGGTGTCAAGATGAAGCCAAAATAGGAGAGCAGATTGCAAGCCGAAGCTGCAACTGAAAGCAGGTCGCAAGAAAAGCCACAGCATGAAAGAAGGTGTCAAGACGAACCTAAACATGACAGCAGGTGTCAAGCAAAGCCACAGCTGGAAAGCAGTTTGGAAGGCAAAGCCAAATCGGACAGCAAGTTGCAAGATGAAGCCTCAACTGCAAAGCAGTTTGCGAGATGCAGCCACAACTTGAAAGTAGGTTGTTAGACAAAGGCATGTGAAAGCAGGTTACAAGACCACTACCAGGCCGCAGGGGGAAAGCAGGCTGCAAGAAGAAGCCACAATATGAAAGATGAAGCCAGAACGAGAAATCAGCTAGCAAGATGAAGCCAAAACGTGCAAGCAGATTGAAAGGCAAAGCCACAACTAGAAAGCAGTTTGCAAGACGGACCCACAACTGAAAGCATGTTGCAAGAAGCCACATCGTGGAACAGGTTGCAAGACTAAGCCACGTGAGAAGAGGCTGCGAGACAATGCCATAAAGTTCAAGAAGGTTGGAATACGAAGCTGCGGAGGAAAAGGAGGTTAGAAGACGACACAAAGCGGGAAATAAGCCTGCGAGACTGTTCTCAAAGCCAGAATGGGAAAGCATGTTGCAAACGAAGCCAGAATGAGAAACAGGTTGGAAAAGGCAGCCATAATGTGAGAGCAGGCTGCAAGAAGAGAAAAACCCGGCCCGAACTTTAAAACAGGTGTCAATACAAAGCCACAATGGGAGAGCAGTTGCAAGACAAGCCCACAGCAGGGAAGCAGGCTGCATGTCGAATCTACAACATGAAAGCAGGTTGCAAGAAGAGGCCACAACATGAAAACCAAGCCATAGCGTCAAACGAGGTTTTAAGGCGAAGCCACAACGTGGCGGCAGTTTGCAATCCCAAGCCAGAACGTGAACTATTACCAGACAAAGCCAAAACGTGAAAGCAGGCATCAAGAATAGGCCACAATGTGAAAACAGGTGTAAAGGCAAATCCACAGTGAGAATTTATGTTGCATGACGAGTCCACAACGAGAAAGCAGGTTGCAAGAAGGAGACACAACGTGAAAGCAGGTTGCAAGACGAAAACCTGGCCACAACGTGAAAGCAGCTTGAAAGACGAACCCACAACTGGAAAGCAGTTTGCAAGACGATGCCACAGCAGGAAAGGAGGTTACAGACAAAGTCATGTGAAAACAGGCTTCAAGACGTAAACCAGACCACAATGCGATAGCAGGTGACAAGTGGCTATAAAGTGAAAGCAGGTGGCAACAAGCCACAACGTGAAAGCATGTGTTAAGACAAAACCATAACTTTAAAAGAGCTTGCAAGAAGTCAAAACGTGAAACCGGGTTTATCTTCTTCCATCCCGTCCGTCAGCACTGTTTTGCCGTACCATTTAACAATGAAGCCACAGCAGAAAAGCAATTTGTAATACGAATCCATAACTTGTAAACAGGAGCCAAGAAGAAGCCACAACGTTAAAGCAGAAGTCAGAGCACGACAATGTGAAAGCAGGTGTCAAGATCAAGCCACAATGGCAAAGCAGGTTGCAAGCCCAAGCTCCAACATGAGACGAGATTGCCAGACAAACCCACAAAATGACAGCAGGTGTCAAGACAAACCCGCAGTGGGAACTCAGGTTGCATCACAAATCCACAATGTGAAATCAGCTTTCAAGAAGAAGCCATGATATGAAAGCTGGTTTCAAGAAGCAAAGCAAGCTACAGCCTGAAAGCAGGTATCAAGGCCAAGCTACAACATGAAAGCGGAAGGTCAAGGCAGAAGCACAGCGTGAAAGCAGGTTGCAAGAGGAAGCCCGAGTTGAAGAACAGCCACAACGCGAAAGCCGATTAGAAGATGAAGCCTCAACTGGAAAGCAGGTCGCAAGAAAAGCCTCGGCAAAGCAGGCGTGAAGACGAAGCCTAATCTGGAGACCGCTGGAAAGCAGTTTCCAAGAGGAAGCCAAACGGGAAAGCAGGTTTCAAGATGAACCCAAACGAGAAAGCAGTTTGCAAGACGAACAGTGTGAAAGCAGATCCGAAGACGAAGCCCCAATAGGAAAGCAGGTTCCAAGACAAAACCGCAAAGGGGAAGCAGGTTGCAGGACGAAGCCGCAATGAGAAAGCAGGTTACAGGGTGAAGCCACAACGGGAAAGCAGGTTGCAGGATGAAGGCACAACGGGAGAGCATGCTGCTGAACGAGGGTACATTGCGAAAACAGGTTACAGGACGAAGCCACAACAGTAAATCAGGTTGCAAGATGAATCCAGAACATTAAAGCAGGTTACAAAACGAAACAAAATTGTGAAACTGGTTGCGAATGGAAGCCACAGTGGGAATGCAGGTTGCAGGATGAAGCTGCAAATCCAAGCAGGCCGCAACATGAAAGCAGGTGGCATTACAAAAGCAGGTGGCTATCACAAACCAGGCTGTAAGACAAAAAGGAGGCCCTAACATGAAAGCAGGTGGCAAAATATTAGGCCCTAACATGAAAGCAGGTTTCAAGAAGAAAACCAGGCCAAAACATGAAAGCAGGTGACAATACGAAAGCAGGCCTAAACTGGAAAGAAGGTGGCTAGACGAAAAGCAGGCCCTGACAGGAAAGCAGGTAACAAGGAGAGGATCCCTAACTTAAAGGCAGGTGGCAAAGAAATTACGCCCCAACATGAAACCAGGTGGCAAAAAAAATTGGGCCCAAACAGGAAAGCAGGTGGCAAGACGAAAAGCAGCCCATAATATGAAAGCAGGGGTCGAGACGAAAAACGGGTCGTGACAGGAGATGAGGTAACAAGAAAAGCAGGCTCAAACTTGAAAGCAGGGGGGGAAAAATCAGGCCATAACAGGAAAGCAAGTCGCAATGCAAAAACCCGGCCCTAACAGAAAAGCAGGCGGGAAGACGAAAAGCAGGCTGCATGTGTCACGCCGAAGCTACACTGTGGAATCAGGTGTCGAGGAGAGGAACAATGTAAATCAGGTGTCACGGCGATGCCAGAACGTAAAAGCAGGTTGCAAGACGAAGCACCAATGGGGCAGCTGGTCGCAGGACGAAGCCACAATTGGAAAGCCAGATGCAAGATGAATGCAGGCCGCAACACAAAAGCAGGTGGGGAGACGAAAGCAGGCTGCAACGTGAAGCAGGTGGCAAGCCAACAGCAGGCTGTAATGTCAAAGCAGATGGCAAGACAACTGCAGGCCACAACGTCAACACAGTCCGCAACATGAGAGCAGGTGCCAAGATGAAAACAGGCCATATCGTGAAAGCAGGTGGCAAGACAAAAAGCAGGGCATAACAAGAAATGAGGTGTCAAGATGGAGCCACGCTTAGAAATCAGGTGTCAAGACAAAGCCACAATGGGAAAGCAGATTTCAAGACGAAGCTGCAATGGGAAAGCATTTGGCAAGACGAAGCGCCAATGGGAAAGCATTTGGCAAGACGAAGCCGCATTGGGAAAGCAGGTTGCAGGACAAAGCCACAATAGCAGAGCAGTTTTCAAGACGAAGCCACAACTGGAAAGTAGGTCGCAAAAGCCACAACGTGAAAGCAGGTGTCAAGACGAAGCCTAAACGAGAAAGCAGGTGTCAAGAAAAGCCACAGCTGGAAAGCAGTTTGCAAGGCGAAGCCAAATGGGAAAGCAGGTTGCAAGATGAAGCCAAGCGGGAAAGCAGTTTGCAGGACGAAGCCACAGCAAGAAACCAGATTGCAAGATGAAGCCTCTACTACAAAGCAGTTTGCAAGACAAAGCCACAACATGAAAGGAGGTTGTCAGACAAAGTCGTGTGAAAGCAGTGTGCAAGACCAATACCGGGCCGCATTGTGAAAGCAGGTGGCAAGATGAAGCCACAATACGAAAGACGAAGCCACAATGTCAAAGCAGATTGCAAGATGGAGCAAAATCTTATGTGTCACCTCTTGGGAACGTGAGCTGAGCAGCGACGCCCGCAGAAGCGTCTGCACTTCGCAGGAGCAAGATGGGCTGCTGCACAACGGCCCCGAGCGCAAGTTTGCTGGGCCACCCACGCATTCCTACGCCTATTTCTCTCTCCTCCCCCTCATCCTACACTGACGCCCCTCCTCTCAAGGCGTGGTTCAGGCACCCACCCAGTGCAGGACAGTTTCCGGCATTGAATCTTGGCATCAGCATACCTCGTTTGCATCTGCTGTCCGCTTACAATGGTGCGCCAATGGGCCAGTTATCACGTGGACCTCAAGTTGTGTTCCTTTCTCTGCGCCTGAGTACGGTAATCAAGGAATTCAAACACCGCGGTAAGCGTAGTATTCGAAGCACGGAGGACATGACGACCTCGTTCCGTTAAAACCGCATTAGTGGATCGCGAACAAAGCACACCAATCTGGTCGGACTTGGACTTCGGACACTTAACCTTCGCTGCGTCCATAGCACCCTTAGCATGCGTGGCAGTGTTCAGGAGCATAACACTAACGGCCACGGGATAAATCTTGACCTCATTACATGTGAAGAGAATGTCAATATAAATATAAGTGTTAACCTTTCGAATCTTCTTGAATGGATCTGATTTGCTTTGTAACTGCTTCCTGCTCATATTCCGCGTTGCCTATCTAGGTGAAAAAAAGCGTTTTTAAAGTGTGCAACTGCAACAGGATTCGGGGCTTTCAACGCACCTGTCGCGCTATCTCGGCATTAGAACGAAGAGTAACCATCTAATTCTTCTCTTTAATCCTCACAAGCTTGCCAATAACATTCAAACAATTCTCTAAAATAGTTTGAATTATAACAATAGTCGCAAACAGTAGTTTCAAAATTGCAAATTCTGCATCGAACCAGTTTGTAATGGGAGGCTGCTGCAGTGTTTAATATTTTTAGAGGGGTCATATGTTCTATCGACTTCTGTCGATAGTTTCTTGTATTTTAGAGCTCTGATCCTTGAACTATACACAAAGAGCGCCGAAAGCAAGAACGGTCGCGTTGCGGTTCAGAAACTGCCTCACTCCAGCCGGACGGAGAAAACTGTCTGATGTGGCCTTGAGCAATGAGGCATCCAAAGCACTGCTGCACTCCGGGTTCAACAAGCTTCGAATTCGTATTCTCTGTGCGAAGAAAGACGCGGGCACTGGACAAGGCTGTGCATAAACGATCAGAGGAACTTAGACACGCACTCTGTACGCTGGGTAAGGTGACAAATTATTTGCGTTCTCAGGGCAGCCTCTCGCAGCCAGTTGCTAATTTATGGTGTCAGTGACATGATTCACAGGTAATGACAGCAGCATATTTTCGAAAATCACATTAACTCCAAGTGAGGCTTTTTGATGCTGGGTTTATGGTGCTCGTAGAGCTGATGCCGCCCTGTGCGAGCACCGAATCCCTACAAAAGGGCCATAAAGATGAGAAGTTATTGAACGTGCACTATCACATGTCTCGGTCCTATATAAAACTGCTTTTGCAGCACGCACCCTGAGAGTTGATCGCAGAAATGTCAGCTAATTGATTTTAGTCATTGATACTGCGCAGTTTTTTAGCTCAAAAGTTCCGATTACACTTTGGATACAAAACAAAGCCGGGGTATTCGTAGCAGTTTGTTACTGTGTTTTGATGCATATGCTTGAAAATGGCCTGAACTGAGAGCTTTCCCGCTCGAGTTCTTTTTATAATTTGTGTAGTCTTGATTCCACGTTGTAAACCGAATTAACATTCACCATCTGCCAAAAGCTACAATGCCTTGCAAGTGGAATGTCTATATCATTCTGCTCGCGGCCAGCATAAGCTGATTTGCTCTGGTGATTGGCTACCAATCTACGGTCAAACACCATTTTCAACTGTTTCTTCCCTTCCTACCGCATCCGCTCCCTCTTTGAAAATCATAGCATGTTCTCTGAAAGAAAAAAAAGATGCTATCATTACATCTTACTCATAGGATTCGAGCTGTAGACAAAAATGAAATTAGCTTTGTAAATGAAGCGCTAGGTACCATGGAGCAAGCAAGCGAAGTCCCCGAAACCAAAAAGCATAGGGAAGTTATCATCCTTTTTTAAATTTGTGATGTTACTCACTCGGAGATTAACCGTGTAATTTTTTTATTGCTTGAAGATAATATGTTATAATGTAGACGAAACAACACCCAGATGACGCCAGTGGGCTCCGAACCCATGACCTACGGAAACTGCATGAGCTACGGTGACGGCTGGCCGATCTTCTACTTTCGGGGTGTTTATATACTCGCGTAAGCTAACCTTGGCAGTTTTCACTAGCGCTACCCTCGTCTATAGTGGCAGACGCAGTACGTCCTGTATTACCACTAGTGTAACGTGAAACCTGATCGATCGGTGAGGGCAGAAGGTGTGCAAGAACCCTTTTATGGTATCTATGGCATTAAAACCTCCAGAACAGAGGCAGTCGTTAAGCCATTCAGCAAACAAGGAAAGAGAAAAGTGGGGAAGAAAAAACGTGCTCCGCTTTTATCTTCCCTTGTCTGCTCACTAGTTACCATAGTTCTGTTTAGATATCTAGTCTGAAAAAGCGCACTTCATTTTCCACCGAAGCGCGCTCAGCGTAGTTTTTTGATCCACGACTATGATGTGCCACAAGGAGTCGTAAACTGCGCATATTTTACATTGCGACCTATGGAATTACGAAACACATTACTCAATTCTGCACAACTACGTATGGTACCCGCTGTAGCACAACGAATACTGTTGTGAGGAATATGATCTATGCACAGGGTTCCCTATTCGGTCCGACACACGACTTCATGCCGAGCTAAGGGTCTTCGGATGAGGAGCACGTGATTATGAAGGACAAAAGAGAAACAAGAGCGCATTCAAAGTTATAGTTTGCTCTCTGTTGGTGTCGACAAATCTCTGCCTGAAAAGTTTCGAGTTTTCAAAAATCTGTGTCGATAGATAACGCTTTGTCAGCAATACCATCTATCCAATTAGCCTCGCAAAATTCTTAATCTCGTCCATGCATCTAACTTTCCGCCGCCTACCTGTTCCTAGGTAAGCAATATGGCCACCCGGATATTGTAAATGAGGAGTAAAGAGCGAATGAAACGAAAGAAGTCTGAGGAGAAAGTATAGAATATGTGGAGCCACTATACTTAAGAAGGCACAGTGCTATAAAAAGTATAGAATATGTGGAGCCACTATACCTAAGAAGGCACAGTGTTATAGAGATTTCAGCGGCGGGCCGGGTTTGTGTAGAAAGCAGTACATACCTTTATTCGTGTTGAGCGTTATTGTGAAATGGTCTGGTTGTCCGGTTTGTAGCGGCATGTGGTGGGGTGGTGGAGTAAGCTGAATAAACTAATTTTCAGTTAAATGTCAGCTGTTCAATATGTCTTGGAGTCCAATCCCTTCCTTATATTCTCTCTTCTCTGCTCCTCAAGGCTCCGGCTGAGACGTCCGGACTCGGCGGCCCGACACCGTTTTCGCCAAACGCGTCACATTGAACGATTATTTGTAATTACTTTGTAAATAGCAACAAATACTGCAAAACTACTCGCTGTACTTGCTTCGAGAAACCCGCATGTCTGCGAACGAGCCTCTACATCACCCCCCCCCCTCACCTTTGTCGCGCTCCTCTTGAGAGAGCCTGAAACGTAGCGATAAATATATTCACGCATATCCGTACCACGCACACATTATATGCATTATATATCATATCTATTCACCCGTATCCATACAGCGTATTTTGATGCGAAGCATGGCACGTCCCATTAGCATTAGCCCACCTCCACAATCTTTGACATGAAATGCGAAGGACATCAGAACATCTTTTTACGTGGCACCGCATTTCATTTCGATGCTCCGTCATAACTGTCAACGTATCAGCACATGAGCACCATGCATTGCTTAGACATATGGACTAAGATTTTCGCCCAGCAGTGTCCGACCATTGACAGTACCTGCGTCATTATTCCACACCAACATGTTCAGAGTACTGTGCACCGGAACTCCACTTGGCGACGCAGTGCAATCAAGATATAAATAGGCCTCACGCCGGCTTAGCAGTCACTGGGCACGGCAGGAGCAGAAGTATGAGGAACACTGGCCTGTACGTCAATTTTGTCCAGTTCTACAGATTTTGTTTTCGCATTCTCAAGCGTAAGCAGTGTTAAGTGTCTGCCGAATTTTTATTGATTTCTAAGGGGTCACAAAAGAGTCAATATTTTTTTCTGAGTCACTTTTTCAAACGCACCTGTCAGAAAAGTAATTCCGTTTGTTTGTGCCGAGAAATTACTGCCTTCTACGTAGTTACCATTTTCCGTCCATTCCAGAGCACTTCGAATTCTGCGCACAAAGCTTGTGGTTCAGGTGCCTTTATATCCTACATAGTACGAGTACCAGTGAGTCAGCAGCAGTCATGCTCCACCTCCTAATTTGAAGCGCACTTCATTTCCAAAACACGGTGTGCCACTTAAATTGTAATCCAGACGAAAGCATACATGTCGGTCCTAGTAAAATTATTGACAGCATTTCTTAAATATCCAATTCAATTCCCGAAATATAAAGACCTTCTTTTTTACATTAGCATTTAAGGTTTGTTAACTTAAAATTATAAGTTCTGTTCGTAGATTTCATTACTATCGCATCCATTTTTTGCCCTCTGTATTTAATAGCCGCAGATATAATCTGCGCAGCATGGACACTTCAGCGCCACAATTACAGTAGCCCGAATGTTTTACTGTCTAACGCGATCGCCGAATTTTCTGTGCTCCAGCTCTTTAAGACGGAGCAAACTTGCTAAAACGCCAAGACTGACCCTGTGCTCAATCATGACCTTGTACAAGTTGGCTCTGTCATGAGGCACTGCAGCATGAACACTGTGCGGTTCCCGTCATTCCTTCTTCGGTTTTCTTTAGCGTTCTTTATACTTAGTCTTTCTTCTGGGATGCTCTGCTTCAAACACTGACTGCTTTATATATATTTTACTGGTTTCGTCATTAGTGAGCCGTCATGAGCACAAACCTAGGCTACCGGCCAGTGGAAATTATTCAAACTTACATGCATAGAGCGGAGGTTTGCAAACGAAAGACAGCATTATTGTGGCTTTCGAGGCTTTACATATCAGCTGTTATTGGCTTATGACTTTTGATTATGATTCGTTAAATGAATTCAATTGTCCTGTGTTATGCGCTTCCGTATTCCAATAGCTTCTTTTTTCATGATGTGTGTGATTGATACTAATATCTTTCTACATGTTCTTTCAACTTTGCTGAGTGCATAGTTTTATCGTTTAATAACCTCTGTAGGTGCTCTGAAAATCAATGAACTGAAATTTATCATTATGACGCCACATAATTATTACATTCCAGATAATCCTAACCTTTATGAGAGCCAATTCCTCTTCGCTTTGTTATTGCCCTCTAATTGTACATGCAGTTTGGTCTACGACTGATCCGAACATAGTGCGACTCGAACATCTAAAGAGCGCTTAAAGCACACCCTTCCAGGTGCGTTCGCCCCAAGGTCACTATCTTATGGACTGAATATATATTGTTACATTATAAGACGCAAAAGAGATAGAAATAACAGCGCATTCCTGAAGAACATCATGATGTTCATAACGCAAGTAACCTGGCTCTTTTAGTGGGGTTTAAAGGGGTGTTATAAGTTCAGAATAGTAAGTTTCGCTCCTATTCCTTAACAGCATACGTAACTAACTGCTTTACTGCATTCGTGAAGGAATCGTGGTGAATTTTACTGCTAGATCTTCCACATGTAATTAACTCTAATCTCGCCCCTTCGCGGACATATTTTGAAGGCGTTCTTGGCTGTCTCCTAGGATGGTATGCTCTGCGTACATGTGCCGTGATGCGGACAATAGTGAACGCCAAATGTTGGTGTTCACCTGAAATGAGAAGGAAGTTTTTGTGGTATTTGAACAGAACTGTAACAACTCCAGTTTGCATGTGAGTCACGTGGAAGCCATCGGGAAAGCGAGTGATCGTCAGCTCCCTGGCCAGTTTTGTGAAGGAGGTGGAGAATGCGGGTGGGAACAAAGGGAGATACAGAAAACTTTGCGTGTCGCCCAGTGTTCTCTCGCGTTGCCAGCGGTTCTAGGTAATCCCTACAAGGTGACCACCTAGAACAAAATGAGGCAACGTGTTAGCAGGAGTTTAATTGGCTGTATGGCTTTCTAGAAGACCCGCTGTACATAAATATGAAAAATGCGCCAGTAGTATTAGCTCCCAGCCACATGCCACTTGCTTAGGAGGACAGCTTGCAAATTCAAGTACAATCTGGATAATAAAATATGTTTTATTCCGAACGAAAAAGAAACAGTACAAAGTAGGTGAGCCTAAGCCAGAGGCATGTCGGGCTTTCACTCGGGGTAGTCAAGGCAGGTGACATGAAGGGAAATGAAGAGAACCAAAAAGAAAACATCACATAACTGCGGTGAAAAATAAACATTCATCAAAAAAGTTGGCAGTGGCTTAGCTCATCTAGGCCACGATATACGTAGCGAAAGCTGTTTTGTCTACTGACATTTCGGTAGCGGCACGCCGTCCTTGTCGTTCAGCAGCTTGGCGGCTTCTCTTCGCGAGACGTTCCTCTCGTTCTTCGGGCGTCTCGGCCGCCCGCTTAGCCTTTCTCGCCTCGTTTTCACGCTGACGACCGGCCTTGTAACATGCGACGACTTTGGACCAGAAGACTCAATTTCACGCAGCCTGTACTGCTGCCGTGACGACCACGGCCGCTCTCCTTCTTCAATGGTGTTCATCTGAGGAGTGAGCGCATCGCTTCGACTTATATCCCAGCAGCGCGGCGCGACTCTGCGCATGCGCAGTGTGGCGCAGCGGCTGCGGCGCCATTGGTTGCCATGGTACTGCTTGCCTTAGTAACGGCGCATGCGCAGCAGTGGCCTATGCCAGGCACCGCGAAATACGCTTCTGCTAGCCTAGAGCAGCTTTCGCTACAAAATTCAGTCGCAATTATTTTTGCAACGTGTGTTTTGACAACAAAGAGAAATAGTCATCAAGCAAACAGTAACAACAGTAGAAATGCAGAAATCTGTCATGAAATGAACATAATTTATTAACATCTGCAAGTTCTAAACTTCGGGTTATGCCTGAATTGAAGGACTGTAATATGAGGGACAAAACATTCGGATTTCGAGACGCAAGCACGGACAACTGTTTCAAAAAAGATGACATCTAATGTAGGTACGTAAATGAAGATGAAAAAAAAAAATCGAATCTGCTGGGGTTTTTATCTACTTCGCTAGTAATCCAAGGATTTCCTTTAAAATAGAATTTACCGTGAAACGCCACACAAGGTCACAAAGTTAAATTAAGCAATGCCATACTGAAGAACGCTGTAAACTTGATCATTAGCTTTTGCTTTCCGCATTGAAAACGGGAGAAGCAATCGAGAGTTATGCAGCATATAAGAGATACCACGAAGTTTATTATAGATGAAACTTAAATGATCATACAGATTCATATCGCTATCAAATATTGCCGCCAAATATTTCAAGCCAACCGAGAAAAAGATAAAAGCACTGGAACAGTTAAGGCAAATGGTAAGAGATTATTAATTCTTTTATGAGCCTTGCGGAAAAATGCTAGCTTGGATTTTGGATTTTATTAGCCCCAGTCCGCAGCCAAGGAACCATCAGATTGGAGGAACTTGAAGCTGCTGTAAACAATGAATGAACACAGGCAAGTACAGTGTCTTCAGTAGACTGCAATATTTTCATCGCAGAAAAATGTTGCATATCCCGTAAAGATTAAACTATAATGCAGATAAAGCATTGGGGCATTCCAGATTTTAATAAACTTCGACGCTAGAAATGTTTCCTACCATAACCACTTGAGACCCGTTGGTGAAGTAGCTCTTAGGAAGATTATTAAAGGGGCTACGGAATCAAAGGATATCCAATTTCTTACACAATACATTATAGGATACAGAGTAAAAGCCCTCGCTTTAATCTAGGAAAAGAGCCCACACTACATCGTTGTTATACAATGCAGGATATATAATATAAATCAAAATTTCCACAATCGGAACGGTAATTTTTCCTGGGATGAAGCCCAACTGGTTTTGGGACAAGATATTCTTTAGAAAAAATTAGTCATGGTTAACACTGGCTGCTTTCCGAGAATCAGAGAAATTGCAAGCCGAATGAAGATCAACCTATAGTCTCTTATTGCTTTAAATGAGCCAAATTCTTGCAACGGCTTGAAGACCACAATTTCCGTTTATCTGGTACAAATGAGCGCTGTGACGACCCCACATACTGCGCAGGTCCGCACGGGACGGAGAGGCATAGAGACACCACTTAACTCAGTTCGAACAAAAAAAATACATTCAAAAATTACATGTTAACGAGTGCATGATGCAGAGGATGGCATGACCAGGCTTATATGCCACTGCATTGGCGCCAGAGTTTTCGTCCGATAGAACGGAGGGACTGCGGAGTTGACCTTGTCGTTCGCTGAGCCTCACTACTCCCCAATCGCTTGGGCGCTTCGGGGGCCGGAGGACGGACCGATAGCGGTGTCGTCTCGGGCCTTACTCGTCACCCCACTGACCAGCTTTTCTCGTTTTTTTTCTTTTCCATCCAATCGGGTGATACTTCTTCCCAGGATGGAGCGTATCCCACCCTCCCCTCAGCGCTGGCGTCTGTCACTCCTGAGGAGTGTGCTTGACCAGCTGAATGCTTGTCGGCGTGCGAATAAAGCTGACGGCCTGGCTGTCGGCCTCAGGCAACCGACACCCGACGATTCCTGACGCGTTACAGTCCCTTGTTCAAGCGCCTGCGGGGTCCCACAAAGGGAGGACGTCGTCGGAGATAGCGTCCTCCGGAGAAGCGCAGCGCGCTGTCACAGTGTTCAACAAAAGCATAAAGAAGTTTCTTTGGAGCTCATAAACATACATACAGTACAGCACACTTATAACTTATTACGAAAAAGGGTGGTGCCACCTTCAAAATCTGTCTTAGGGCAATGGTATCACGTGTAGGATACAACGAACACTTGTGGCTGCACAATCCGGCTTCAGTTAACAAAGAGGCCCCGACGTCGAAAACGAACGCTTCTGGCAGGAGCGGAGATCGACAGAGGTCTCCTAGCCTCTATGTCACCCCCGTCCCTTTCCCTGCGGAAGTAATGCGACGACCAAAAAATAATCAAACACCATATAAAAAAATAATTAATAGGAAATGCAGGATGTATGGTATGGAATGCCGGAAACAACTTTTACCAGATGCGACCGTCCAAAACTCCGACCATAAAAGGCGACGCTTGGCGCTGATGGAAACTAATAACGTTTCTGGTAGCGGCTTTCTGTGCACGAGTATGACTGTAAGAGACCGGTGGTCGCAGTTTGCCATCAGGAAAACTCCCAAGGCACACTACTTTAAGAGCTAAGTTCTCGTGCGTTATCTGCACGACATAATGGCCTTAATGACGCTCGACTTTCTTTTTATTCGAAGAGTGGGCCAGTTGGCATAACCGTAGATAGGGCGTGGGGATGGCAGGCGACTTGTTCTCCGAGGGGATTTTTGATTTCTCCTATATAGGAAGGTGGTTCTCCTGCTCGACAACCATGCGGATAAGCACGTGGCGCCTTCCCTCACTGCGGTGACAGCGATCTTCTGCCGCTGAACGCGACATGCAAGACCAGCCACTTGGCATGGACATAATTCGTGGGCTCAAGATGTCCAGTCGGCGACGCGTCACTAGCGCTTACTGATAGCAATGGACTGTCCAGGCGCCTCGACATCCCAGTTCTAATTTTTCTGCTCCTCACCGCAGAATTATGAGATCCCGTGAATGGAAGTGACTTCGAAGTACATCAAGAGTTGCTTCCGTATACCGCGTAGGGACTTGACAGGACGCTGTCGAACACCACATAATCGGACACATGTTGATTTGTGGCCACGCGTCATCGACGCGCAGCTAGCGCGGCTGGATGCTGCCTGGGATTTCGAACTTCGTTGGTGCATATGATGGCACCGACATCACTACTTCGTACACTGTCGAAAATAACAGTACGCGAAGTACGAGAACTCTCGCACTGACAAATATCTGATAAGGGCGATGAAGAGGAGGCCGACTCCACCTGCTACCGTGAGTGCTTCCACTGCGATTAGCTATATCGTCTCCATAAACTAGCTTGTTGGTAGCATGTGAATCGGCGAGGAGCATATGACTGCACTGGAGAGCTCGGAAAGCGTCGCAAGTGTTTCTAGTTTGAACAAGCAGATGAGCATAATTTAGTTACAATGTCCGGCTTAGTATGTTGGGCTGTAACATGAGAAGACCCCTTACTACGAACCTCTGATAGAGCGAATGCAATCCATGCAACCATCAGGTTTGTTATAAGTGGGCCCGACTGCATTTGTTTATTTATTCATTTCTTCAAGCACCTCATAGGTTCCACACTTGGAACATTATGTGAGGGAAGGGGCTACAATATTTTGCAGGCAAAGAATGGTATTAAGTGGAAAAGTACAAAAGCGAAACACATTAAACACATTGAACTTGAAGCAATTATCCAAACATGAAAGAAAAATGTACTTTATTGACACACAAAGAAACAGTAAACAAACAGCGCACTGCATGATACAAGTTACACATCGTGAATGCATTTTATATTATGGATGCATAAAGGCGGTCAATTCGTTTATGAGTATTAATAGGTCACGTAAGACTCCCGAAGACTATTCCAACACTAGACAGCATGTGGCAAAGCTGAAGAATTAAACAGGATTGTTTGGCCGAGTAGACGGTGGAAGCTTAGATTATTATGTAGGAGCTGTGAAGTGCGTATTGGGGATGTAAGTGGTAGTGTTGGGTTTTTGTATCAAGCAAACAAGTGCGATACCTCTGCGTGTTCATTCATTCATTCATCTTTATTCGACATCTTTACAGAGGTGTGGTGCACAGACAAAAAGCTGAAGAAGACAGCTTGACGGGGTCTGTGCCCGTTAACAATTCATGTGCGTACAGACATGTAGAAATGATATTTGGCATCGTCAGTTGCAAATTTGTAATTCAGAACATAAAAAGTCATGACTGAAAACTAAATGAACAATTCTGTTATTAATAAGACAAACAATTCACAACGTACTAGTAAAAACATTCTCGGTAATGATACAAGGCAGATACATGGATAACAGCTAAGCAAAACAGAGGACGACAGCACGAAAGCACTGGTGAATACAGGGTAACAAAGCGAGCAATAAGAGCGTTAAGAAAATGAAGAGAAAGTGACACTTTGATGAAAGTTTAAAATGTGTAGGAAAAGGCGTAGACTTTCTTCTAGGTTTGCTTTTAGCTGATTTTTTTTTTATAGATTGCGGTATTCAACAGGGACGGCAATCTCACGCGTAATGACGGAGTTCCATAGTTGGTGCGCACGGATGGAATGTGCCAGATTTCATGATGACGTGTTTCATAAACATTATCATTTCTCATGAGGTTCGATAGTGTTGCAATGAAATTATTTCCTTGGTTTCTTGTTTTAAAGTATCGGTTGAGTAATGTGTCATTATACAGAAAGTGAACTGGACGGATTTTAAAATTTTCAAAGAGGGGTTCTGTATGAGCATCATATGAGGAGTCCGAAATGACGCGCACTGACTTTTTCTGGAGTAGCAATAGCTTGTTCATGTTAGTGCCAGTGGTAGTCCCCCAAATCAGATGACACGATATCCCTATATGCTCCGCCCAAGAAAGATTTGAAGAGAGATGAGGGCTAAGTATATACCTATAAGATGTGCCGGTTAGCGTGATACTTTTAAGGGAATAAATGAATAGCGAGTTTGAATGCTTCAGGCTAACTTTCATGATTTTACATTTGTCAGTATTAAATGTCATTTTTCATGATGTGCACCACTTAGTTATGCATCCCAGGTCCTTCTGAAGAATGCCATGGTTATTGGTTGAGCGCATTTCACGATAAATTTTGCAGTCAACGGCGAACAGTCGGACTGGTGATGTAATATGAGATAGGATATCATTTATGTAAAGTGAAAATAATAAGGGATCGAGAACACTTCCCTGAGGAGCACCAGAAGTGACGTCACTAGGCGGTGACGAAAAGTTGTTGATAACTGTGAACACCTTTCGAAAAGACATGAAGATGCAGATCCAGGAGACCGCTAGTGAATATAAATTAAGCGACGATAGTTTAGCTTTAAAGTGACAATAGGCGACACAATCAAACGCTCAAGAAAACTGAATGAATATGCAGACAGTCTGGTAGTCGTTTTCCATGTTCTTGAATAGATCGCTAGTAAGTTCAATTAGTTGTGTATCACAGGAAAACCCTTTTCTGAATCTATGTTGGCGTGGGAAAAATAAAGCGTTGTTCTCCACTTGGCACGCGTTGTTAGATGCAACTATGTATTCGAGCCACTTACATGGGATACTTGTTAGTGATGTCGAGCGGTAGTTACTAGGCTTTTGCTACCAGATTTATAAACAGGCAATTTTTAGCTATTATGCATTATTTTTTCAATCATGCGGAATTTCGCTAGTTCCTAAGGATTATTTGAAAATATGACAGACTGATACTGAAACGATGTACAGTGTGTTTGAGTATTTTTGTATTTATTCCGTCTACCCCTGAGGAAGTTGATAACTTAAGACTATTACGCCTTCTGTGTGTTATATCCGTTGCACATGTGAAACAATCCGGGATAAAAAATGAAAATTGGAAAATTCCAAGATTATCTTAGGGAAATATTGAAGGTATTGGCCCAATCATTTGATATGTAGCAAAATTGTTATTTATAGTGTTTCCCTCCATCGCACCGAAGAGTTAAGACTGGCACATATAGATAACCAATGGGCAATGCTTTTGACAATACCAAAAACGGTAATAGAAAAAAAAGTTCGACTTCCATCAGGTGATCAGCGGATATATCGATTGTTATACTGAAATCTTACAAAATATGAAAAAATTACATTCATACGCGGTTTCTCGCTCAAAATGCTTTTGTCCAGAATTGCTGTGCATGATTGTGAATGGTAAATTGGTAAATTGGTTTTTTGAGGAAAGGGAATGGCGCAGTATCTGTCTCACATATCTCGGCGGACACCTGAACCGCGCCGTAAGGGAAGGGAGGAAGGTGGGAGCGAAAGAAGAAAGAGAGAAAGAGGTGCCGTAGTGAAGGTCTCCGGACTAATTTTGACCACCTGGGGATCTTTAACGTGCACTGACATCGCACAGCACACGGGCGCCTCTTGCGTTCGGCCGCCGCGGTAGGGTTCGAACCCGGGTACTCCGGCTCGGTAGACGAGCGCCTTACTACTGAGCCACCGCGGCGGGGTGTTTCGGTTATTGTGGTTTAGGTAGGTTGGAATGGACTTCCGGGAATACTGATATGAAGTAGTCATTAAACGTGGTCGATAGTGGTGCATAGCCGTTCCTTCTATTTAAAACAGAATAAAGGGCTACGAAGCTCGTCTAGCGTAATACGCAGCAGAAAGGCCGACGAGAATGTGCTGCTAATAGAATAGAAAACGTCATTCGAAGGTAAGCGTGAATTAAGTGATGCTCGAGAAAAAGACAGTTGTATCGTTAGCAGCAGCAGCTACATTAGTGAAATGTTTACTTATGACCTCGTCTACTGAGTTTTTCAGAGCCCGGCCAGTTATCTGGTTAATGCTTGCCCAAGTGAGACGAGGGGAGTGACTACTCTTATTGAAAATTGCATTAAACTGTGGAGGCCGGCAGCTCTCCCCACGATGAAATGAGAGAGCAGACGATGGCGCCTGCAGTGGAATAAATCAGTTTCAGAGCAGCCGTTGTCGAGGCCATGATGGTGGATCACATTATTACGAAGTGCTCTGAATGCATCCTTCAGTGCAGTGTGATAAGGCGAATGCTAACAACGTGACCATAGAGCACATTTTTTATTTATTTAGTAGGTCATCAAAGGCCTCATTTATAGGGTATTACATGAGGGGTGAGCGGAGACTACGGCAGTCATAACACAAAAATATTTTCGATGGAGGCTTTGAGCAGTTGAATATCTCTTACAGAAGCGATGTGGCAGGGAAGGTCGTTCCAGTCCAGGGCAGTACGGAGAAAAAAATGATTTCTGGAATGTTATGGAATGGGTGCCATTAGGGTAGACGGCTCTAGGATGGCTGTGACGGGTTAAACGATGGAATGTACAGATGAATGTGTTGTCGGGTGGCAAGCTGTGAAAAAAACTTATGGTAAAGAGAAATGCGAGCTAGTTTGCGGCGGGATGCTAGAGTACGGATTTCAAGTTGGGATGTTAGTTGGCTTACTCTAGTGCAATAAGAGTAATTTGAAAGATGAATCGTGAATTGGTTTAAGAATGTCGTCCGCCAATCAGGGAAGGGTAGGGTTACATTTCTTGATTGATATGGTTCTTCGTCAAGTTTCATTCAAAGAATTAGATGCCTCCACGGCCCAAAGGCCTTTAGAGTGAAAACATTTGCAGTAAGCGCATTTGACATAAAGCCCTTCATCTTGAAGTCTTTGGCGGAAAGGCCTTTACACTAAAGGTTTTCAACCTAAAGGATTTTACTCTAAAGGTTTCTCAGATGTTAGTACTAGTTCCTAACTAGTAATATATAGTGAACAAATACAGTTAACTAGTAGCTCACCATGAGAGGCTAATGCTTTTGCATTCGCAGCACGTAGGTAGTATTAAGTGCCCTCCATGATTTTTCTTTTATATTTACTTTACATTTTTTCTCACAAGAAAGACAAGACCTTTCTTTAAAGGGGTTGTGAAACGTTTTCCGAAATTTTTGAACGACGTCTGTATTTGGAATTCTGACCCTTCATTCTATAGTATACCTTGATTCGTTTCCCCGTTTAGGTTGACTGAATAGTGGTAAAAACTAAACTTTTGTTTCCCAGCACGCGTCCCCCTCAACCCAACCGCAAACATCATCTTAAGCAGCCAATGAGAGGCTTCTATCGTCAACACAACATGGCGGCTTAGTGAGGTCTGTTGAGCCATATTTGACCGAGGTCACAGCACCATATGGACTCGACTGTGGCATCAAAATGACGTCACGCCAGGTAATTAAAAAACAACCGATCTTCGCGAGCCGCACCGTCGCCTACTTAGAACGGAGTCTGCTAGCTGTTAAGCTGCCACATCTACGAAAACTTGGCCGGCGCGCCGCGCCAGTCGCCGCTTGCGAACTGCCGCCTACTGCAAGCAGGGACACATGGAGCGGCAAGCATCATCTCGCCGCTAGACTCGCCTTTGCCACCGCACACCAGTGCCTGCGTGCTTCTTTGCTACTGAAGTTCGCCCCAGAAAAGACAAAATAGCGACGTTAGCAGAAAGGCTGCCTGCTGTACTCGAGCGGCGACAAAGCATGCCTGCCCATGTAGCGCGCTTTCGGCAACAGCCCTGGACGCGGGCGCACCGGGCGACGACCTGCACTGCTCTCTGGCTGCCCTGGTCGTCGCTAGGCCTGTTTGGCATCGAAGCAGCGGTGGACAGCGCTTCGTAAGTAGCCTGCGTTATAATAAAATGCCTACTCTTGGCATTCGCTTTACTGTCAACAGCACCATCTCACAACGAAAAACATGGTCATTTTTGCGACGCGCTCGGCAGCGGAGCTAGTGGACGCCAGGTGCGCGAGCCGGACGGCACGGCGGGGCAGCGGCAGCTGAGCGGCGGTTGTGGCAAGAAATTTGCTCGTATTATAGTTGCTACTTCCACCAGCAACTTGGCATTGTTCAACAATCCTCAAAAATTATATATTTTTTACACTTCTTGCTCCCAGAGTTTATTATTTACGTGAAGAACAATCTTTAGCTCGTTTTTATGACGCCAGCGAACGGGATCCAGGCTTGTTGGCCGGCCTGCAGGCTTGATGTATTTCACATTCGCACCAGACAGGACAAAACAGCCATGCTATCAGAAAGACTGCCTGCTATATTCGAGCAATGACAGCATACGGAACTTTCGGCAACGACGCCGCCTGCGGGCGCGCCGGGTGATGAACTACCAGGCTCCCCGGCGGCCCTTGTCGTCGCTAAGCCTACCTGTTTTCGCATCGATACCGCAGCTGAGGGAGCTTCGGAACTACTCAGCGCTGTAAAAAGTTCTACTGTCGTCACCCATTTAACTGTGAACCTGTCCCATAATAAAATAAAGATACGCTCGATTTACGCGACGCCTTCAGCAGCGGAGCTAGCATATGCCAGGCGAGCCACGACCAGGCAGCAAATAAAGTGGCCATAGGATGAAATTTGCTTGTACCCCAGTATTCAATACTGCCAGCAACTAAGATCCAAAAAAATTATTTGTTTTTGGCATTAATCTATCGCAGGGCTTGTCATGAACATGAACAAATAATACTAGCGCGTTTTTCTGGCGCCGGCGGCCGGCATCCAGGCTGGCAGGCCGGCCCCGAGATACGCCCCCACGTCACCATGACGCTGGCATTCTGCGCGCTTGTATTCTGCCCCATTGTCAGTACGACGCGCGGCGTGTTGCCTGTCATTGACATCGGTTGGGCGCAGGCGGCGAGCTGCTGTCGCTCGTTGTTATGCCGTTCGCAACGGCGCGTCGCGCGCCAAGCCCAGCAAGTAGCAGTCATGCCGTGAGTGCGAGAATCTGCTTGCGGAAGCCCCGACCGTGAACCTCCGGAACCCGGTCGTGGACTCGAGTCTTCATCTCCATCGCAAGGGGTGGAGTGACTCGCAGCCCCATCCGCAAATTATGCCTAATCATCTTTCATGCTTGGGGAAAGCATTTTTCGGCAGCGAACAGAAGCGCGGAGCGGATGCGCGCCACGATAGCTGACTCGTTCGTATCGAGTTCATGTAAAGGGAGAGCCGTCGAGAAACGCTGACCTTGCTCAGCTCGATTCTCTGACTCAAAGCACCGCTGTCAAGAAAAACCACTTAGATAAGTTCAAGTAAGCAAGCCTATAAGAGCCGCCGGTACTGGAACCACGAGGATGGAGAAGCAGAACCGAAACGGAAACCGGTCCCAGGTCAGTGATCGCTCTATGACCACGTGCTGCAGCTTAACGGAGTACAATTACGTGTGCAAATAATAGGAAAACTTTGTTTTACTTTCTGAATTTTTCATAAAGCTATTATTTTAGGACAAATGAAAGTTAAAGATATCTCTACGTTTCTAAAGATCTTAAGATGACGTAGTCGAGTAGTGCGTGTGCCCGCCGACGGCGTTGCATCGTCGTTTCATGAGTGCAAAAAGGCAGCGATTTCAAATGGGCTTTATTAAATGCAGACTCAATATTGAGCCGAAATATTTAGGAATGAGCATGTCTAATGTTTAAGGAAGCAGTTGTTGTTGCCTTGGTAGCATGGCACATACCCACGACGGGGGATAGGCCTGGGTTCAGCGAGTAGAGCCAGAAAAGGGTAAATTGGTGTCAAGCTAATGGTTTAACTTTGATTGTCAAGCCAATGATTTAACTTTGGGCAAAAATTGAGAGGAATTAAAGATTTAATTATAAATAAAAATAAAAATAGAAATAATGGGTCAGAAAAAATAAACGGGCGAAAAGATTAGAAAATCGAATACAAGATTACATGCCGACAGATATTGCAATGCGGAAATTTAGGATACCATTAGCAAGGGAATTTGCCGGTAGCAATTATGTAATTGTGGAGGTGATCGCAAACCTGATGCAATGCGAAACCTGTGGCGCTAGCATCGAAGGAGAGAAGAAGCGGAACCGACAAAGTGAGTCCCATTCGAGAAATTGGAATTTCTAGATACGTCCTTCTCTGATGTGCAAACCTCCGGCAATAGAGTAGGAAATGCTCCAATGTTTCCACGTCTCCACAAGTCACGCAAAGGTTTGAGGCAGCTTCATTTTATTTTCACAACCCCTTTAATCAAGTCGAGTGAACCTTGCTCACTGGCTAAAGTGTGGCGCACCTGACTGACGACCCAAGCTGCAGCGCTTCGAGTTCAATCTCGACCACTTTTCTTCTCAGCGCAATTGCTTTTCTATCTTCAGCGCCACAACCTAATGGCCACCGCAATCACCACTCCTGTGACGTTCGGGTCATCACGGTAGGACGGCCTCCACGAAGGAGCTTGCCAGGCAAAAAAAGATGACGGCGAAGCAAACCAAAACTAACAACACAAAGGCTCGACACGGAACGACAGCAGAACGGCTTCTGGAGAGGGGGCTCGCTTCGTGGAGAACGGCGAAGATCTGGTAGCTGCGTCTCTCTCTCCGCTCCTCCTTCCGTTGTTGTTGTTGTGACTGAAGGAAGAATGGAAAGTGCACGGGCCTGCCTACTGGCCCGAGCTGAGCCACAATCATTGCCACGTGCAGACAGAGGAGAGCTGAGAGGAATATGAGAGGAAAGATTGAAAGAAGAGACAAGGGTCCCAAAACTCCGTCCGCCGAAGCGACGTCGTCGATTTCAGCAACAGATACCCCTGTCCCCCTTCTAACTCCCTCCGCTCTGCAGGCTCGCTTTTATAGTTGCGGTGGTATCTCAGAATACCGAAGCTCATGGCCGGGTCATTTTGTAAGGCTTCTGATACAACGATGACGATGATTTCAACAGCTACTTCGCCGCTACTGTGGGCGTCCGCCCTCTCTGTGGTGGTTAGAGCCGGCCCCGGACACGTTCGGGTACGTTACCGACGCTCGTAGGGCAGCGAGATGAGCTTGGGCAGCGCCCATAAGCACGGCGCCTGGCTTCAACAGTAGGTCAGTGGAAGGAAGTTATAAATCTTCCAGCACAGCAGTGCAGGGTCATCCCCCCCCCCCCCCCCCAGATAGATAGCACGCGAGCTCGCGGCCGTGTTCTTCAGAGTGCCAGTGCGTTGGACGCCGCCGAGAACCGAAGCAAAGTGGGGCAAGCGAAAAGAGATCTGGATGTGGTTTTTTTCTTCGTCAGGCCCTCTGCTTCAATGCGCGACTTCCTCGGGCACATTCCGAAGAGCGCGGCTATGTGGTCGTGAGTTCACCCTACGTGCAGGCGGGTCACCTAGGTTACATGATCTTGTGGCGTCATCAAAACCTACCGACCAGATTGTCAGCAAACTGCCCTCTGTCACAAGTGGCAGTTAAATTCTTATTTTATTTTTGTTCCTTCTACAGAAAGCGGCAGCCAAGACAAAAAGCTAAAAAGCCTGACGACGCCTCGGTACCCTAAAGTTTGACACACAAGACGAGTGAAATGATAGCAGCAAAACATACATCATAGCGCAATTGGTACATACATGTGTAGAAGAATTATACACACGCAAGAGCTGCCGGAAGACAAACTACACAGCGAGAGTAAAATGACCAATATAATCACAATTATATATACAAGAAAGATCAATTTGCATGCACGTATTAATAAACTGCTGACATGGGTGATGGGTGCCCAACTGTCACCAACAAAATCATTCGAAAGATAAAGATCCGAAGGAAGTTTAGACTGAACAAAACTCAGTATTGTTCGCAATTATTGTTTGCAATTTAATGTTTCGTTTTAATCTAACATTGCTGACAGAAAAGTCAACGTCTCGACTGAACCTATTGAGAACAGAGGGAACTTGATAAATTAGTATTGTTTGCCATAGTTTGTTCGAACTTTACGAATAAACTTTCTTGGCATTCGAAGGCTGTATCCTGCTCAGTTGTTGTCAGGAATTTCTACATGCAATTTCTGCTGATGGATCTACAGTAAGAAACGAATGTGATAAATGTGATTGGCTTTAAGCCAATCAGTGAGACGGTTGAGGTTTTTTGTTGTACCCCAAATAAAGAGTAGTATGTAGAACAGAGGGAACTTGATAAATTAGTATTGTTTGCCATAGTTTGTTCGAACTTTACGAATAAACTTTCTTGGCATTCGAAGGCCGTATCCTGCTCAATTGTTATCAGGAATTTCTACATGCAATTTCTGCTGATGGATCTACAGTAAGAAACGAATGTGATAAATGTGATTGGCTTTAAGCCAATCAGTGAGCCGGTTGAGGTTTTTTTATTGTACCCCAAATAAGGAGTAGTATGTGAGTCACAAATAAAACAGTGCATAGTATAATAGACGTTTTACAGAGACAGGTACTAAGCCAGCGATTTTATACAGACATCCGGCTACTTTACTTAGATCATTAAGTTGATTGGCCATATGTGTGTTCCAAGAAAGTTTAATTAAACCCAACACCGAGACATTTTTCGTCAGCCACTTGTTTTAGCTGTGTATTTTCATATCTGACATTTAAAACGTAGCGTTCAAGAGTATTAATTGTTCGGAATATAATGCAATTTGTTTTAGAAAGCTTTCTAGTGAGTTTATCAATCTGTAGCCAAGCATGCAACTTTCTATGATAAGAATTTGCCAACTGTTCGAAAGTGTGCAGCGAATGGTCTGTAAAAAATAAGCGAAGAAATCGTTTCGTTTCGTTTATGGGGTTTAACGTCCCAAAGCGACTGAGGCTATGAGAGACGCCGTAGTGGAGGGCTCCGGAAATTTCGACCACCTGGGGTTCTTTAACGTGCACTGACATCGCACAGTACACGGGCCTCGAATTTCTCCTCCAAAGAAATTCAACCGCCGCGGCCGGGATCGAACCCGCGTCTTTCGGGCCAGCAGCCGAGCACCATAGCCACTGAGCCACCGCGGCGGCCGAAGAAATCGATAACTGTTCGCGAAATGTTACTCGCGAAGAGCAACCTGGGTCCTACAAGCATCACCGGTGGCTGCACCTGCCATCCCAGACCAGTGGCGCATCGCTTAACCTTTGCACCACTGTGGCATGAGTAGTATGAGGGCTCCCAGGGATCTATGGCAGAGAATGACTAGTTCCGCATACATGGCAACTAAATCTAACTCTCTCGCGTCATACGCTTAGGGCGGAGCATATGTCCCCTGCGATTTTTTGAAGCCGTGCAAAGGACTTCTTCGCATGGCAGGCAGCAAAAAGCGATGGGAAGAGGAAAGAAAAACGATGGCTGCTCTTTTCATGCCGGCACTGCCCACGAGTGTAAAAGAGCACACCCTCATGCTTCGCCCGCTGATAGTAGTAGAGACGGGAACAGATAAACAAACAAGGCGCATATCGGGTGTATTTGTACAGCCGGGATGTTTTGCAAGTATAAAGACTACGCTTGCGTTAGCCAGCTCCTTCAACTGCCGCACAGGAACTATTCTAGGAAGCTCACTTTAACTACTGCGTCTGTGTATGGGTGCTAGCGTGCTGGTGCCATCAGTTAGCACCGGAAGCTTATAAAGTTACCTATTTGCTAAAATATTGTTGCCAGTTCCTTCAGATATCAGTGCCATGTTTTAATGTTATCTTACGGTAAGCTGTATCCTATTACGAGTACATGAAACTGCACCATGCTAGAAAGAGGAGAAAATATTTCGTTTGTACTTTGAACTAATATGCGAAGCGAATATCAGACAACTTTTAAGGCACACAGCTTAATTTAACAAGCAGCGACAACAATAATGGCCGTGGGCTAATACAGGAAAATTTAAACATGAAACGTTCATGCACTCATTCTATTTAATACCGCAGGCTCGCTCATTCTTATACACCCCCATCGGAGACGTTCCCGTGACCACTGAGGGTGATGTGTTAATGATCAGGTTGTTAAGATTTAGTTTGGGTGCGTGCACAGGACCTTATACACATAAGGTGAAATCGCGGCCACGTAACCCTGCTCTTCGGAATGTGTCCGAGGGAGCCGCGCATTGGAGCAAAGGGACGGACGACACAAAGCACCATATCCAGGTCCCTCTTCGCTTGCCCCACTTTGCTTCGGTTCTTGGCGTAGTCCAACGACTGGCACACTGAATAACATGGCCGCGAGCTCGCGTGCGAATCCTAAGCGAGGATGGCCATGCACTGCTCTGCTAGGACATAAATAACTTCCTTCCACAGGCTTCCAGAGGAAGCCAGGTGCTGTGTTTATGGGCGCAGCAGAAGCTCATCTCGCAACCCTACGAGCGTCGGTAACGCACCCGAACGTTCCCGGGGCCTCAGCAAACCAGCGTAGAGCTGTCTTATGAGTCATATCCCCGGCGGGCGCCCCCGGCAGCGGCGGAACGGCCGATGCAACCATCGTAATCGTTGTACCAGAAGCATGGAAAGAAGGCTCGGCCACCAGCCTCGGCATTCTGGGATACCATCGCGGGTATCAAAGCAATTCCGCAGAGCGGAGGGAGGCGGACGGGGGGTCTGTTGCTCAAACCACGTCGTCGCTTCGGTGGACGTGGTTTTGCGACACGCATCTCATGGTCGTGACGTCATTCCAGCAAAGTTAGACAGTGCCGCTGAAGCAAACCAACTGCGCTAAGAAGAAAAACGGTCGAAATTTAACTCGAACCGCTGCAGCTGCGCCGTGAGCAGGGGTGCCACACTTTCTACTCCGTCTACCCCCAACGCATCCATGCCAGAAAATTCCAGAAATCATCCTTTCTCCGTACTGGCCCGGACTGCAACGACATTTTTTGCCACATTGCATCCTTAACAGATCTTAACAGTTCAAAACTGCCATCAAAAATCGTTTTCTGGTACAATAGCCGCTCTATGCTCTATGGGCACGTTGTAAACGGCCGCCTAACACTACATAGAAGGATGCATTCAGAGCACTTCGTAATAGGGTAGCTGCTATGATGTGATCCACCATGCGTGTTTACGGGTCGTCAGTGTAGAAGATGTGGCTTCCATAATTAACAGCTGCCCGCAAACTGATTTATTCCAGCCCCTGCGCGCGCCTTCGCCTACTTCATTTCATCGTGCACGGAGCTGCCGTCTTTCAAATTTGTAGAATTTTCAGTGAGAGCCGCCACTCCCCTCGCCTTACTTGGGTAAGCATTAACCAGATAACTGGCCGGGCTCCCAAAAAGCAGTAGACGAGGTCATAAGTAAACATTTCACTAACACAGCTGCTACTGAGAACGAAGCGATTTTTTTTCCCGAGCATCGTTTAATACACGCTTAGCTGCAAACGATATTTTCTCTTCTATGAGTCACACATTCTCGTCGGCTTTCGGCTGTTTATTACGCTAGACGACCTTTGTAGCCCTTTATTCTGTTTCAAATCGAAGAAACCGCTTTGTATTACTGTCCGCCACGTATGACTACTTCACCTCAGTATTCCCTACGTTAACTATTCAAACCTACATCAACCACAATACCTATTCACGACCACGCACAACAATTCCGTTCAAAAGCATTCCTGATCGTGAAACCATTTCTGAAATCAATTTATTCATATATTTTAAGGTTACACCTTAACAATCATATCCGCAGATCACCCGATGGCATTTACGATTTTTTTCTATGTCAAAAGCGTTCTCCATTGGTTATGTATATATATGACAGCCTTAACTGTTCCATACGATCGAGGGAAGCACTTTAAAAGAACAGTTTTCCTAGAGATCCAAAGAGTAGGCCATTACTTTCAATACTTCCATAACAGTATCTTACAATTTCCCTGTTTCCCACAACGTTGGACATGCTCAACAGATATAACAACAGAAGGAGGCGGCATCTCTTATTAATAGTCAACTTAACTTCCTAGGGGTAGAAGGAATAAATACAAAATTTTTCAAACGCACTGTACATCCTAGTATCATTCTCTGTCATATTCTGAAACAATCCTTATCAACTCGCGATATTCCGTATGACTGGAAGATTGGTAAAATAATTTATTTACAAATCTGGTGACAAAAGCACAGTAACCACCGCTCCTTACCACTGCCAATAATGCGAAGTAAGTTACTTGAACACATAGCTGCATCTAACATCGCATGCCATTCGGAGAAAAACCGTTTCTAGGACATCTTTCGACGCGGCACCGAAATGAAATTCAGTGCCACGTCAAAAGATGTTCGATATCCTCCTCATTTCGCGCCATAGACGGTGGACGGTGGACTAACGCTAATGGGACGTGCAATGCTTCGCGATAAAATACGCTCGTATGGATATGGGTGAATATATAATTATATATATAATGCATATAATGTGTGTGTAGTACAGATACGCAAGAATATATTTACCGCTGTGTTTCGTTCACTCACAAGAGGCGCACGACACAGGTGAGTGGTGCGACGCAGAGATTCCTTCGCAGAGATGCGGCTTTCTCGAAGCAAGTACCTTGAGTAGTTTTGCAATATTTGTTGCTATTTACGAAAAATTACAAAACATCGTTCAATGTGCGCTCTTTGACGAAAGCGGTGCCGAACGCCGAGTCCTGACGTCCCAGCCGGAACCTTGAGGAACAGAGAAGAGAGAATGCAAGGAAGGGATTAGACTCCAAGACATATAGCAAAGCTGACAAATTATTTAACTGGAATTTTCTGTATTCGACTTACTCAACCATTTCCATGCCATTATAGACTGGATCAGCAGGCCAATGCAAGATATCGCACACCACGAAAAAAGATATTTACCGCTTTCTACATAACCCCGGCCGCCCTTGAAATCTCTGCAGTACTGTGTTTTCTTGGTTATATTGGTTCCACATCTCTACTTTCTCTTCCGACTTCTTTTTTTTCCTTCGCTCTTTACTCCTTGTCTACAATTTCTAGGTGGCCATGCTGGTTACCTAGGATCAGGTTGGAAGAGGTAGGCAGCAGAAAATTTGTGGACGGATGAGATGAATAATTTTGCGGAAATACGGTGGTCGCCGTTGGCAAAGGACAGGGTTAGAGAGACATTGGACAGGCCTTTGCCCTGCACTGGGTGTAGTCAGGCTGATGAAGAGGGTGATACAGAGAGGTTGTTACCTTTAACTTTCTTTCTTTTCTGTGGTAATTTTTTTCGCGTTTCAGTTCCTTCGTGCAATATTTCCGCGCTATGGCTGAATGATTTTATATTCGGTTCTCACACTACCCCCTTTTCTCCAGTCTAGAAAATTGGCTGACGAGATGACGCCTAAAATTTTCTTCAGTATTGCTGACAAAGCATCATCTATCGATACACAAACCATTTTTGTCTTCGAATGAAACAGCACTCTTCGAGTCTGTTTTGTCCATACCTTCCATGCCTGAAAACAGCTAAAGAACTGGGACTTTTCTGGGCAGAGATTTTTCAACACGAACAGAAAGCCAACTAGTACTTTGAGTGCCCTCGTATTTCTCCTTTGTGCTTCAGAATGGCGTGTTCATCGTCATCCGAATACACCAACCACAGCGTAAAGTCATGTGCCGGACCGAATAGGGAATCCTTTGCATAGATGATACTCCTCAAAATAGCCTTCTGAGCTACAGCGGATACCATGCGTAGTTGTGAGAAATGGAGTAATGTGCTTAGAAATTTCGTAGTTTGTAATGTAAAATGTGCGCAGTTTACGACCCCTTGTCGCTCACCATAGGCGTGGATCGAAGGAGCTATGCTGAGCCCGCTTCGGTGGAAGGTGAAGTGCGCTTTTTCGCAACAGATATCTAAACAGAACTATGGTAACTAGTGAGCAGACCAGGGAAGAGAAAGCAAGAGCTCCGTTTTTCTTCTCCTCTTTTCCCTTCCGTTCTCTGCTCAATAGCTTAATAGCTGTTTCGACCGTAGATTAATGGCCAATCACCGGAGGAAATAAAGCTATTTTTCTCAGGAGCAGAATGATATAGACATTGCACATGCAGGGCATAGTAGCTTTTGAGAGATAGCGAATTTTCATTCGGTTTACAACTTGAAACAAACACTACACTAAGTATAAAAAGAACGCCAGCGGGAAAGCTCTCAGTTCAGGCCATTTTCAAGCATATGCATCAAAACGTAGTAACAAACTGCTACGAGGACCCCGGCTTCATTATGTATCCAAACTCCTAGTGGACCTTTTCGGCTTCATTATGTATCCAAACTCCTAGTGGACCTTTTCAGCTGAAAAAACGCGGCAGTACCAATGGCTAAAAACGATTGACTGACATTTCTGAAAAAGCAGTTTTATATAGGGCCTAGACATGGAATAGCGCACGTTCAATAACCCGTCCTTTGTATGGCGCCTTTTAGGAATTCGGTGTCCACAGAGAGCAGTATCAACTCTCTAAGAACAATTTAAACCCAGCAGCCCAAAGACTTTAATGGAGTTAACAATGCGATTTTCAAAAATATGCTGCTGTCATTTCTTGTGAATCATGTCACTGATGCCATAAATTGCAATTTGCCACCAGAGGTTACACCATGACCCAAATAATTTGTCACCTTACTCAGGGTACGGGGTGTGACTATAAGGTTGTCTGATCTGATAGGCAAGCCTTCTCCAGTGCCCGCATCTTACTTCGCGCAGTGAATACGACTGCGAAGGTCGTTTGCTTGTTGAACCCGCAGTGCATCAATGGTTCGGATGTCCCAGCACTCAAGGCCCAGATCGGTGTTTTCTCTGCGCGGCTCGAGCGAGTTTCTCAATCGCAAAGCGACTATTCTTGCTTGCGACGCTGTTTACGCACAGTTCAAGGATCACAGCTCTAAAATATTACAAGCTATCGACAGAGTCGATAAAACGTATCACCCCTCGAAAATCTTGTACACTGCCGCAGCCTCACATCACGAACGGGTTCGATCCTGTGTTCGCAACTTTGAAGCTACAGTTTTGGAATATTTTTATAATTTGCAATATTTTTAAAGTATTCTTTTGAAGTTAATGACAAGCTTGTGAGCATTAAAGACGCGAATAAGACTGTTACTTTCCGTTCTAATGTTTGGAGAGCGCCACAGGTGCGATGAAAGCCCCGAACCCTGTTGCAGTTGCACACATTACAAACGTTTTTGTTCCGTCTATACAGGCAACTTGGACCATACCAGCCTTATATGAGCCGGAAACAGCTACAAAACAAAACACATCCACTCAAGAAGATGCGAAGATTTGCCACTTCTAAACATAATCGCAACCTCTTCACTTTTAGTGTCAAAATCCATTCCGTGGCCTTAAAAAACAACTTAATATTAAGCGCCCTAACCCCGCAAATTGTTTGGCGAACATCTTAACTTAGAGCACCGCCACGCACGCTAAAGGTGCAATGGACGCAACGATCGTTAAGCGTCTGAGGTCCGAGTCCGACCAGACTGGTGTGGTTTGCTCGCGATCCACTAATGCGCTTGCAACAGCCCAAATTCGTTTGCTCCTCCGTGCTTCGAATGCTTCGCTTTCCGCGGTGCTCGCACTCCTTGATTACCGTACTCAGGCGCAGAGAAAGGAACACAACTTGAAGTGATCGACAGTTAAAATTGGCCCATTGGCGCACCATTGTAACTGGACAGCAGATATAAACGAGGTGTGCTGATGCCAAGATTCAATTCCCGGAAACTGTCCTACACTAGGTAGGCGTCTGAACCGCGCCTTGAGAGAAGGAACGTCAGGGGAGGGGGAAGAGGAAAGAGAAATAGGAGCAGGCAGGCATGCGTTGGTTGGCCCAACAAGCTTATGCTCGGGACCGTTGAGCAGCAGCCCACCATGCTCCTGCGGAGTGCAGACGCTTCTGCAGGCGTCGATGCTCAGCTCTCATTCCCAGGAAGTGAAATGCAAGATTTTTTGGCATTCCATCGGAAAGGCAACGTTGCGTGAGTATTCAGTATCACAGGTGACGTTTTCACAACGAAATGTGAAAAAATACAGATAAAAACTTGGAAAACGAACTGGGGGTGAAAATCAACAGCGTATGATTATAACAGGAAAGAGATTAAGGTAGCTGCACAGGTATATCTGTCTTGTGATTATAAAAGTAAATAACGTAAGAGAAGTCGATTGCTCTATTGTGACTCCTCTGTTACTTTTGTGGGAATGTAATTGACACTGAAAACAGTTATATTTCAGGAGAAGTGATTGTAATCAGTTGTTTCTCTTGTCTACAGTGTACAAGACTGATTACGACCAAACCACTAGAAGCTACCAGCGACAAAAAATGCAGGGAAAAAAACGGGATATGTATTGTGCAAGAAATTCCTGTTGAAGTGAATGACAGGTTGTTTGACCGAACATGGCAGTGGAGAACCCATGAGATCCACCACTGCCAGTTTACGATCACCGTCTGAACTTTTGTGGGGCATAAGGAGGAGGACCAGCCAATAGAACGATAATATGAAAGACGGGAAAAGCTGTAGAGAGATAGAGGAAAGAAGGGTGACAGAACTGCAGACGGCTGGCGGGTAAGGAGTGTTCTAGTTCAACCCCAAGCGAAAGGTCCTCTCGCCCGCCTAGTTGCGTACAGGGCACCACGCGAAAGCGCGTGTGCATGTCACAGCCTTGCCGCGAGAAAGCTTTAACATTCATCTGACGGAGTCTTTTTCATCTCCTCCTTCGACACTTTTCTGCACTATTTTGAGTATGGCCGGATTTTTGCTGTCTTTCATGCTTCTTAATGGTTTGCCTACATGTGCATGGTGAAATAAACGAACTGAATTGAATTGAATTGAAAGATTATTTTTGTCTAAAAAATGAGGCTGCCCAAGTTCTCTTTAATAATTTGCCTGCGGAATATTTACTGTTCTGCTTAAAAACGGAAAAGAGAGGAAGAAGTGCAAAATATTGCTGCTGAATAAACTTGGACGCTTCCTTAACAGATGGAAGTTCGGGCAATCGCTGGAAACGCACTTCTGCGTTCCCTTGTTGCTAAGATCACTTCCTCCCACGACATTTCACTCCGGCCCCAAAAGAGTCAGACATACTTGAACGCCCCAATCTAGAATACAAAATCTCGCTGAAATCGTTTTCGGAGAGACGCCAAAGTCAAACGGCACCTAACCAAAGTCTTTCCACAAGAAGCAACCGTTAAAGAGCAGCAGCATGATGCTGCACTTAACGGCTTGCATCGGATTAAAGGAGCGCTGAAGTGTTGACGAGTGGGGAGGAAGTCGGGCTACGTACAGTTGATTTCCATTCGATGACTACGCCGCAATTTCTTTGAAAGGGCAACAAATTCAGCGGTGTCTTCATCTCGTAGATTGAGAGATACGCAGGGGGAAATGTCCGACAGTTTCGCACGACCACTTGCCTTTCTCACCAGCTCAGTCGAATCAGTGCGTTCGAGTTTACCAACGAAATCACTCGGTTGCTTCCTCGAAATAAAAAAGACTTTACAGTACCCTCATACTATATGCAGCGTATAGGATACCTTCTCTCCGACGTTTATACATCGTTAACAGCTGCTGCTTTGTCGACAAGAAACGCCTGTATGTGGTAGCACGTCCAATCATGACTTGAAAATCTTAATTGCATTTCCAGTCCGAAAATTTCGAACGCGGAAATGATGCCACGCCGCGACGCACAGATCAAGTTTCTGAGGGGAAACGAGAAGGACCGAGCCAACTAGTCAACCAATACAACGAAATAATGAAGAATAAAATGTATAAAAATATAGGGACAATAGAGCTTTAGAAAAGTTTTAGCTGCAAAAAAAACGTACAACTCCGTAGTTTTCGCAGAGGTAGACTTCTTGAAAAATTAGTTTTCCTGCACTGATAAGGGTGCGATAGCTAGAAGCAGAGATTTTTGGTACGTAGTGGTACCTGCATGATCCAAAGGTGGTGGCTCACAGCAGGTGGCGCCCTATATCTCCTCGGCGACTTCCGTCCCCAGCTGCGCTATGAACACGCCCAAGACCCGCAGTGGACTGTAGGGCGCCACCCGGCAGCCGCAGCCGCAGTCGCAGCCGCAGTCCCAGCTCCCTGAGTGCAGGCAGGCAGCGGATCCGCAGCGCAGCGTCTGCCGAGGTCACAGCGCCGGTTGGAAAAGCAACCACAGCCGTGGAGCCGAAACAGCAGCGCGACGTGCCTTCGTGGCGGTGTTCGATGAGTCGCTGTTGCTGCTCGGCGCTGGGACCGGGGAACGACGCGCTGCAACGAGGAAGAGCGTATGCACAAGGATATGTGGCTATTCTGCGCATACGATCTATGTGGAGGGGCACTCGCAGAAGTTCGTTTCAGTACAGAGCAAAATGGCAGATGAGTGCATATAACGAATCTTATCTCGAATTTAGCGTGCGGGAAGCAAGTTCGAGCCAAGGTGAAAGAGCGGAGTTAACGCACATTGATTATGTGGTGTGCATCGAATATGACTGTTTTAATAGTATGTTCAGTGATGTGTGCTTACTACTATGCAATAATACGCAACGCAACAATTAGTTGCTTCTTAATTCCTATCAATGACGAGAAAAATCACCCGTTTTCACTTATGTGCAAATCAAAATTTCGACGATGGCTCTGGTGGTGCGAAATGCTGATGTCATTCGCAGTACTCAGCAACTCTGTGTAACGGTGCAGAGTAGGGGTGTATAGGGTGACCGTGCCTCAAGCACAGGCATGCATCCGTGTAAAATTGTATGTCACACACTTCAACGCACGACTGCTCATCCATCCATGTAAAGTGGGCGTCCGACATGACAGGCAGCGTGACCATTGCCATGACGTCGTGCATGACGTCAATGAACTGCGGCACCAATCAGGTGCCGCGCTGCACCTGCTTTCTTTTCCCCTCCATCCTCGCATTCCTTTCTGTTACGCCAACGTACGCACCAGAATAGAGAAGGACGCCTTGCACAGCTGCGCTGTAAAGCCTTACATTTTCCAGCGATGCCCTGTGAAGGCCACTGAGTCATCTTCTGAGTGGGAAAAATGAAGACATTCAGCAGGCACACCGTCTCCTCGACGTAAAGGTCCCAGACCCGTGAACCCCTCTTACGCTAAGCGCAGCGCTACACGATGAGGGTGAAGTGAGCTCTTCTTGCTTTGTTTGGCATATTTTTTGCCCTTGACAAAAGGACTCGCAAGGAACACATTGGGTGTCATCCAATCGCTTCGGTAGCTTTTTTTGTTTTTGTCTTCTTGTTTGCGCTAACATAATGTATCTGAGCATGTTTAACCTAGTAACCCAACAGTGTGCATCGTGATTGTTATTTTTCAACTGTTTAAAGCTCTTGCAAAAGCTCCTCCTTGAACAACGAGAATTCAAAAACTGCATGCAACCAACGCTAGCCACCAATTATGCGGCCAGCTCTTTACCGTAACCATCGCTCACCGGTGTTTGGTGCGCCCCGTCGGCGACTCTTGGTCTTCGGTGACGTCAGGCACGTCTGATTTCGGCGGGCGAGTGCTGGCGCGATATAGGAACTCGCCCAAGATGCCTTGGTTCGAGTCCTCATCGGCGTAGAGAGCCTGGTACAGCTCGCATACCAGTAAGAAGATCGCTTTGTCGGCCGTGACCAGCAGCCCGCGATGGCACCCCACAACTGTCGAAGAAGATGCGCTTCCGAATGTTGCCCGATAATTCTGTCATCGTGCGTAAGCTAATCAAGAGTGCAGCCCAAAAGCTTTCACGTGGTTCCTTTTGGACGCATTTGCGGGCTGAAGTGCGCGGATCTCCCGTTATACTCCAACTACGCGACAGGACATTAATAACATTCATTTCCCATTTCCACCCCGCCCAGATCTGTTCCCCGCAGTGCCACCGCGCCAGACCACGCTTTCCCGTTTTAAACAGCACAATACGCGTCGATTAACCTCCATGCAAACTTTTTGCTGTGCGAGTCCTGTACAGTGCCCGCCAACATCACCTGCTGGACTTACTAATGCTTTGAACTTTCTTACGCGCGCTTCATTCCAACGTGAGAAGAGGCCCTGCAAATAAGCTCACCATTCTTTTATCCTCTTAGCGCGCAGTTCGCTTCCCCACGTCCACCATTTAAGCGCGCTCTGTCGCACCCCTTTCTATCACCAAGGCCTCAACTACTGCTCTTCCGTCGCCTCTACTCTCGGAGTTCCCTCTAAGCGGCCACGCACGCTGGCGTCAGTAACTGTCGGCTCCCGTGAGTTTTGGATGTTCCGGCACCGCGGATGTCGTGACGCCTCCCGGTACGCCGTTTCGTCTTGTCTTTGGGCGCAGCCTACGCCGCATTGCCGGCCTCGGATGTTTGCACGCTACTATCGCCAAGCCTCTGCTGAATGAATTCGCTTCCAGTGGCGGCCCAGTCGCTTCCAGTCCAGTCGGGGCCTGGCGGCGCTGCTACGTGGTGTCGGTTGTGTGTGGTGTCTTCGTGCGTGGGAGTTCGTGTTTTACTGCGCCCCCCCCCCCCACCCCCCATTATGCACGCTTTTATCCTTTGTCAACCAGACCCACTTCCTATCTTCAATTCTTCGGTCTGCTAACCCAGCCAAACACAGTTACGGTGACCCTACAAAAGGAGGCAGATTCGGGGCTACGCTTTCAATAACCATTTGGTTCACCCAGTCCCCCTGAACGTCCACCTAAACGATAATCACTCCTCCACTCTAAAGAACCTCCCTCCAACGTTAGTCAAAGTGTCTCTAATGCAGTATTTGCTGCAGTTCTAATATAAAACACTACTACAAGCTCCCACACACAGCTCCTATTCATAGACTATTACAAGCTGTTTCATAGCTTTTAATTGTAGCTGTGCATAAAACAGCATTCTGGGAAATAAAGCTTTGTAAGTCACCTCTCGACCTGTCTTGCTTTACATCCGCATCACTGCTTTGCGCAGCTGTTCGTTTTCGTGAAAGAGACTTCGATGTGTGTGGCATCCGGCCCCGCACGCGAACGTAGGAGCGCATGCAATCATCGCGTCGAATGATAACTGTGAAGCGTTTTCAGGTCCCATTCTCATTAATCTAAGCGAAACGTTTTATCGAAATCACGACGAAACAGAAACGGAAACTGATGAAAATTGTGAAGCCGAAAGCGACGCGAATTTTTGTAATGCACCTATTTATACACGAGCAAAAAGTTCGGTGGCACATGTGCGCCTCTGCTCGATATGCATGCTCGCGCAAGCGTAGCACTTTGTGCAACTGACGCCTTGACCACTCACATACCACTGCAAGGATAAAACCGGGTTTATAACAGTTACTTCCATTTCCATTTTCTAGAGATTAGCTGGATAGAAAAAATGATCCCACATGGACAGCGCACTCGAAAGGGTGTAGGCCGTCACATTTAATACCAAATACGGTTTTGTATAGTATATAGATGGCAGTCACAGCGTGCAAGAAGAGGTGGTGAAGAATATCGTGAGGACGCAAAGGAAAAGCGGCTAAATCATTAGCGTGATCCTGCAACCATCGTGGCTGGAACGAATCTCCTGCTCGTCCGCATGCCCTGTGGCGCTGTTTAGTGAGGCTGAATATTTGGAAAGCAAGTAAGGGTGTCCAAGCTCTTAAGACCAACACTCGACTGACACTGGAGTGCACAAGCGCTGATCGGCAGCGGATAGTTCACGCGGTCACGCGTCATTAAGGAGAACGAAGAAAAGCAGAAGGGCACCGTGCCAAACAGGCATAAAATCTGGTCGAGAGCAATTTGAATATTGCGCCTAGCAGGTTTTGTGATACCGCATTAAGGATAGTTGCCGGGCCAGTTGGTACATGATCACACCGTAAAACAGCGCGCTTACACGGGACGAAGAAAGAAGACACGCACACACACAGCGCTGAACTTACAACTGCATGGTTTATTGCTTTGCTCGCAATAAATACCGGATAGGAAAACAAAAAACAACCAAAGGAAGGCGAGGAGATATCCTCCTGTCGCATCATGTCAAAGTCAAAGTGTCAAAGTCAAAGTGTTTATTTAGACAACTCAATGGTACAGTTGCCTAGGGCGCAGACTAAAAGGCAAAAGGATGCCTGACAAAGAGTCCACGCCCTTCTTGCTCCCATTCGAGAGCACAAGACATTCAGCGAGTAAAATAGACATAAAAACGAAATGGAAATACAGAAAGGATTGGTTAACAGTGAACTGCAGTAATTTCATCTTAAACATTTATCTACAGTTGGAGAAGTACTATGAGAGACAACAGAATAAAAAAGAAAAAAAGAAGTGGTTATGCCTGGAGTGACAACAGATACATGGTGATGCAATTTTTGAAAGCTTTCAATGATTTGCTTTCTTGAATAATGTTTACAGCAGGATGGTGATCGTTTAAAAAACTGGAAATTCTGTAGCTAAGTTTCTGGGCGCCGTAGTTAGTACGTATTTTTTCCTTATTATAACTTATGTGCCGTATGTTGTAGCTGTGTGGTTTCGTGAGATACTTATGACAAAAGGCGGCAGGATCAGAATGCATTTGTTGGTAAGTGGCTAACGCTATCTTTTTGTTTATAACATTCCACAGTGTAAGCAATTGGTGTTTCCTAAACAATGGGGCAGTGTGGCTAAGGTATGGTGCATTATCCATTAGTCGCAGAAATTTCTTTTGTAATAAGTATATGTTTTCTATGCTTGTTTTAGGTGCTGTGCCCCAAACAAGAAGACAATAGTGGAAACGCGAATGTACCAGTGTGTAGTATAGTTGTTTCTTTAGCCACATAGGCAAAAGGTCCTTTAATTTATACATGATACCAATGGACCTAGAGATACCTGTGCGAACTTTTTCAATGTGAGGGGACCAGTCGAGATGTTCGTGAAATATGACGCCAAGAAATTTATGAGATATTGCACGTTCAATAGATTCATCACAAAATTGAATCAGTATTTCTTGTTTAATGCACTTGTTACGTGCGCGGAATATAATGTACTTAGTTTTTTTAGTGTTTAACTGCAGTTCGTTAGTGCGGAGCCATGTGGATAAGTTTTGCAGCCATATATTGGTTTCTACTTGGAGGGCTTCCAGATCTTGTCCGCAGAAGAATACATTGGTATCGTCAGCGTACAGTACTATTTCTGGTGTAGAGGGCACGTTAATTACATCATTTATATACAGAAGAAATAACAGCGGCCCAAGGATTGATCCTTGCGGAACTCCATAATGTATCAGACCTAAGGTGGACTTTGCATTCGGGATGTTCGTGTACTGTTGACGATTTGAGAGGTAATTCTTTATTAATGTGAGAGCCGTTCCTCTAATGCCATATTTATATAACTTGTATAACAATATCGGGTGCTTGATAGAATCGAATGCTTTCCTAAAGTCAAGAAAAACACCTATTGTATATATTTTCTGCTCAAAATTGTCTATTATCTTATCCTTAATTTTTATTAGCGCCATTTCAGTAGATTTCTCTTTCTGAAATCCATATTGCTGTTCTGCGATGATATCGTTTCGCTTGCAGAAGTTTAGTAGTCTGATGTTTATAACCTGTTCAATTACTTTCGAGAGGACTGGTAGTACCGAAATTGGCCTATAGTTATTTATATCATTTCTATCGCCTCCCTTGTGTATGACGGAGACTTTTGCAATTTTTAGTTTGTCTGGAAATATTCCGCTACTCAAAATAAGGTTGCATATATGCGTAAGTGGCTCACTAATCATGTGACTAACGGATTTTATAGGTTGAACTTTAATATCATCAGCACCACATGCACTGCTACTTTTTAAGTTTTTGATTACTGTGCAGATTTCCAATTCTGTAGTTGGAAACATGAACATTGAGCTTTCGATGTTGGATGTGAGATACGATGTAAAATCACAGTTACTTGCCTGAGATTTATTTGAAGCCCCTGATATGAGAAAATGCTCATTAAGTTTGTCAGCAAGCGACGCCCCTGTGTAAGGCACACCATTTATAACAAGTTCAGAGATGCCGTCTCTTTCATTTTTGGACATTAGCTTGTTTACGGTATTCCATACCTGTTTAGGGTTGTTGCAGATATCAGTAAACTTATGTTCGTAATAACTGGTCCTGGCTTTTTTAATATCAGAGCTTAACTTGTTACGAATTCGTTTATACTCAATCAAACTGTCTATATTTTTCGTTCTGATAAAAGAGGCAAATAGTCTGTCACGATTTCTAATTCTTTTCAGAAGTTCAGCATTTATCCATGGTTTTCTGGCTTTTTTGCACTTTTTGAATTGCACTGTAGGAAAGGCTTGATTATAGAGCTCGGTAACTTTTTTAATAAAGACGTCATATGCTGTAACGGGGTCAGATAGTTGAAAAACCTCTGCCCAACTTGTTTCTGCTACTAAGTTTCTAAATATTGTGGTCTTTGCTTCATTAATGATTCTATATGTAATCGGTGCACTGATTTTGGAATGACTCTGTGTTGTAAAGTATGGTTTAAATGACAGGAAAATCGGCAAATGGTCACTAACATCAGCTATCAGTACACCTGCTTGCACATAATCCTTTTTGTAGCTTGTGAAGCACACATCTAGTAAAGTACGGCACATATCAGTCACTCTAGTTGGCATATGTATCACATTTTCACAACCAAACGAGAAAAAAATATCAAGCATCCTTTGCTGATTAGATTCAGGCAATAAGAGATCGATATTGAAATCACCACAAATAACTACAGGCGACTTAAACTGCATGCACTGTTCTAACATATTTTCAAGAAATACTAAAAACATTGCCTGTGATCCAGAAGGCGGCCTGTATATAACGGCAAATATGGTACCAACACATTTTAACATGACACACTCAAAGTGCTGATCTATGACACAGAAATCTTCAATGGTGACATAGTTTAGGTGGTTCATTACATAAATGGCCACACCTCCCCCTCTCTTATTACTCCGTGAAACTGATGCGCATTTGTATCCTGGAAATTGTATGACATCATAATCATTGGTAAACCAAGTTTCAGTGAAAGCTAAAAATTCAAATTTATGGTCTAGTGCATTTAGGAGGGTTTCTACAGAATCCTGTTTATTCCGAAGGCTTTGCGCATTGAGATGGAATAAGGAAAGTTGATTTTTTTCTCGTAGAGGCTTGGAATGTTTAAACGAATCAGCATCATGATAAGAATATGCGAACGAGGCTGTCATTTTCAAGGGTGCTGCTATCAGTTACCGTGGTGTGCATACGGCCTGTTACTCAACGTATCTTATCCAGATCGTTAGTCGTCCTAATCCTGATAACTCGGCTGCGGGGGCCACGACGAACAAACATTTTTCCATTCTTCAACCAGGCAAACTCATACTCTTTTTCCTTGGCCGTTTTTTTCATTTTCCAAAAGAGCGCCTTGTTCTGTGCTGTCAGGTTTTCATTGAAGAAGATTTTAGATTTCGCTTCCTTTAGCTGTCCCTTTTTTGCAAGCCATGCGTCTCTGGTTGAACGGGATAGGAAGCGTACAAGAACAGGTGTAACGCATCATGTCGTCAAAGGTTATGCAAGATATTTAATCTCTTTTCTTGTCAGTGCCATCGATGGAGTGCTAACGCATGACGCGCCTTTCCTGTCTATGATGAATGCTTCATATAGTTCACGTTTGTGCTGATGATTGTACCGCCTCAAAATCTGGCATCGTCCAAGGTTAGGTGTGCAATGACAGGCAGATACGTGTTTTGCCAGCGTGCTGCCGTATCCCATGCGGATGTTATTGGCGTGCTCTCGTAGACGGTCGTTTATGCAGCGTCCACTTTGGCCCACATAAGATGCGCCGCATGACAGCGGTATCTCGTAGATTATCTCCGTGTCACAGGTGGTGAACATTTTTTCATGTTTCTTACTGCACCGCGCTGGTTTTGGGGCATCTTCATTCACCATTCTGCAAAGCATATTGAGCTTTCTGGGTGCGGTTAGGACCAAGTTCACTCCAGCACGCCCTACTATCTTCTTCAACGAGTGGCTGATCCCGTGCAGATACGGCATAACAGCCATCTTCTCTCTTTCTTTTCGTGGCCTCATCGGGAGGCTAGATAGGCGGAGATCCTTCAGGAGCTTGAAGCCGATCCCTGAAATGAGGGCATCCGGGAAACCCGCTTCGCGTAGACGTTTCAGCTGAGATTCCATGCTAGCTTGCTGTCGGTGATGGCACGATCTTTTGAGGGCATTGTTCAAGGCGCCCAAAGCTATTGCTCGTTTGACAAGCTTCGTATGCGCGGACGAGTAAGGCAGAAGGCATTTCTTAGACCTCGGAGCATAGCACCAACACAGATGGTCCTCACTCGAGAACAACCGTAGGTCAAGGTACTGAAGTTGGCCTTCGTCAGGCAGTTCTTTCGTGAGTTCAAACTCACCCAAATTTTCAGAGAAGACCTTGAAAAGGGCCTCCACGTCCTTGCCTGGGTCCTGATCCGACTTTTTGTGGACAACGAGGAAGTCGTCGACAAAACGGAAAACCCTTATCACGCTGGTGTTCAGCAACGCTTCTTTTAGCCGACGATCAGCCTTCGCAAGCAGAAGATCGCTGAGTAGAGGTGCGACACAGGATCCTATGCACACGCCCTTCTTCTGTACAAACAGTTCTTCATTGAAACTGATGAACGTTGACCTTAGGTAGAAAGCCATCGCCTCGAGGAACTTCTCTGTGCTGATTCCGCAAGCGTTTTGAAACCGGACACTCCCCAGTGCTTCAATGCCTTCTCTTACCACAGCAAACAGAGAGGGGTGCGGTAGTGAGTAGTATAGGTCCTTTACATCGATGGAAAATACACCCACTCCTTTCGGGCATGAGCCATGAAGGAAAGCGGAGACTTCTTCAGGCTTCTTGACCTGGAACGGATCTTCTATGGCTAACAAAGAAAGTGAGTCTTGTAGAAACTTGCCCATGGAGTGCTGCCAGGTGCCTCTTTCCGAACTTTGCGAGGCCTTCAACCTGACAAAGCTCGGTGCAGCAGTGACGAAAAGCAAAGGACTGTGCTTAAGCGCGTTCTTCATGGTAAAGACACATAAGGAAAACTGGCCTTTCAGAGCGATCGTTTCGGAAAGAGGCACCTGGCAGCACTCCATGGGCAAGTTTCTACAAGACTCACTTTCTTTGTTAGCCATAGAAGATCCGTTCCAGGTCCAGAAGCCTGAAGAAGTCTCCGCTTTCCTTCATGGCTCATGCCCGAAAGGAGTGGGTGTATTTTCCATCGATGTAAAGGATCTATACTACTCACTACCGCACCCCTCTCTGTTTGCTGTGGTAAGAGAAGGCATTGAAGCACTGGGGAGTGTCCGGTTTCAAAACGCTTGCGGAATCAGCAAAGAGAAGTTCCTCGAGGCGATGGCTTTCTACCTAAGGTCAACGTTCATCAGTTTCAATGAAGAACTGTTTGTACAGAAGAAGGGCGTGTGCATAGGATCCTGTGTCGCACCTCTACTCAGCGATCTTCTGCTTGCGAAGGCTGATAGTCGGCTAAAAGAAGCGTTGCTGAGCACCAGCGTGATAAGGGTTTTCCGTTTTGTCGACGACTTCCTCGTTGTCTACAAAAAGTCGGATCAGGACCCAGGCAAGGACGTGGAGGCCCTTTTCAAGGTCTTCTCTGAAAATTTGGGTGAGTTTGAACTCCCGAAAGAACTGCCTGACGAAGGCCAACTTCAGTACCTTGACCTACGGTTGTTCTCGAGTGAGGACCATCTGTGTTGGTGCTATGCTCCGAGGTCTAAGAAATGCCTTCTGCCTTACTCGTCCGCGCATACGAAGCTTGTCAAACGAGCAATAGCTTTGGGCGCCTTGAACAATGCCCTCAAAAGATCGTGCCATCACCGACAGCAAGCTAGCATGGAATCTCAGCTGAAACGTCTACGCGAAGCGGGTTTCCCGGATGCCCTCATTTCAGGGATCGGCTTCAAGCTCCTGAAGGATCTCCGCCTATCTAGCCTCCCGATGAGGCCACGCAAAGAAAGAGAGAAGATGGCTGTTATGCCGTATCTGCACGGGATCAGCCACTCGTTGAAGAAGATAGTAGGGCGTGCTGGAGTGAACTTGGTCCTAACCGCACCCAGAAAGCTCAATATGCTTTGCAGAATGGTGAATGAAGATGCCCCAAAACCAGCGCGGTGCAGTAAGAAACATGAAAAAATGTTCACCACCTGTGACACGGAGATAATCTACGAGATACCGCTGTCATGCGGCGCATCTTATGTGGGCCAAAGTGGACGCTGCATAAACGACCGTCTACGAGAGCACGCCAATAACATCCGCATGGGATACGGCAGCACGCTGGCAAAACACGTATCTGCCTGTCATTGCACACCTAACCTTGGACGAAGCCAGATTTTGAGGCGGTACAATCATCAGCACAAACGTGAACTATATGAAGCATTCATCATAGACAGGAAAGGCGCGTCATGCGTTAGCACTCCATCGATGGCACTGACAAGAAAAGAGATTAAATATCTTGAATAACCTTTGACGACATGATGCGACAGGAGGATATCTCCTCGCCTTCCTTTGGTTGTTTTTTGTTTTCCTATCCGGTATTTATTGCGAGCAAAGCAATAAACCATGCAGTTGTAAGTTCAGCGCTGTGTGTGTGCGTGCGTGTCTTCTTTCTTCGTCCCGTGTAAGCGCGCTGTTTTACGGTGTGATTGTGATACCGCCTATGCTGGATACATGTGGTTTCATCCCCAGTGCCCAAAAGAATCTCCACGGCAACTGAAAGCCCTGCTGGTATTTTGTTCCGTAGTCTAAAACCGGCCTATGCATGGTAGACTTACTCGCTCACCTGTCACGAGCTCGTAGGTATCCGCTTGAGAGGGGAGGAACACAAGCGAAGGCCGCATGCCAGCGCTGCCAGCACCGCCAGTACCGCCACGCAACCACTTGAACTTGGGGCTAAATAACAGCACTCGTTCATGCATGCTGGTCACCATCGGCACGAAGCGCAGCTCCAGGGGGTGTCCTACACAAACAGGTAGAGACGAGTAGGGGCTAAGGATGCACACATTTCGGTCTCTCGCCGAGGCCAGGGAAAGCGTTCACGCCAACCTTAAGGTAATGCGCTGAACTAGAAAGAATTCTTGATACTAGCCTAAAATCATGGCAGTCATATGTGGGCACTTCTGCAGTAAAGAATTTTACAATCAAGGCACAACAAAGGACGGTGGATTCAAGTCATATAAATTTGCGAACATTTTCTGAGTGGCATCACTCCCACTCACATCAGAAGAAAACGTTAATCCGTTCACTCGGCAGTGAAGATAGAACAGGGAAGTGCACACTGTGATCGGCAAACTAGAAGGGAAAGCGCGATCAGTAAACGCGATCAGTTTAATTGGGCGCTGCATTCGCAAAAAAAAACACTGCGCCAGTGCACGCCAGGAATGTTTAATATGCCCTCCTCAGAACAAAACTACGAACACTGTGAAAGGTATGCCTCAGAGTACCTGATATGTAAGACAGAAGTTCCCCAGGCCAACGTCATAATAAATAGCATCTGTGATGCTGCACTAGTTAAGCGACCTGGCTTGAAAGGCCTAGCTACCAGGGCGTGAAAAGTGGCAGTGCGTGTGACAATGTTGGCTCATTGCTGTTCGGGATTTACCTAATGGGCAACGAGTTTAAAAATGGCCGTGATAAGAGAAGTAAAATACCTTGACTAATCCGCCCGTGAAACGCACTGCCACCCCTTTATCTCCCTGCATGTCACACTAGCGGTCCATTTAGATGCTGCTCACCTGAGAAAGTGACTCCGATGGCAGTGAGTCTCCCGTTCCCAGGCACTGGTCTTCTTGTCGCCGGAACAGCTGGTTCACCTCTGTCCACAGGAACAGAACAAGGTGCCTGAGTAACGCTCTCCGCCTTGTACTTCCTTGCGCAGGTAAGGGCACCCGCCGTCAAGGACCCTTGGCGTCGAGTACCACCGATACGCCTTGCAGAGAAGGGTGAATGGAACGTTCGACCCGAAGTCTGGCAGCGCTGCTCAGGCCTCCGCTCGCGCCTCGCTCCTCGAGCCTGCCGCCTCAATGCGATCTCCTTTTTCTTCTTCACACTGCATCCAAGGTAAGCGCACCTTCGTCTAATGCGACTGTCTCAGGGGAACGAATCAGGCAGTACATATTTCCTTGGGCGGCTCTTAGCCTTTTGGGGAATAAAAAAGCTCTCGGAAGAAGGAGATAAAATTGTCCAGCCCGAGGTGCCACTTCCTTGAGCCCTTATGATGGCAGAGGTTTCAATGAAGTGGATTAGTCAAATATTCGAATCTTTGTTCCAGACAAGCGTAAAGCAACTGAGCAGCTACAAAAAAACCGTCATGTGTGGGAACGCAAAGCACTTTTCAGGCCCACGACCCCAGAACGTTTTCTCCAGTTATACATGTGTTGCCTCGAAGCCGCACGACGCCGCATGCGTTTCCTTGACGCCTTGACGTCGCACCTACCCGTCATGTGGAGGCGCTACGGGGACTCCGTCGAGGTAAGCCAGGGCACGGGCAAATATGCGTCACTGGTGTCTGCCATGACGTCCAGCAGAGGCGTAAATAAAAAATTCTGAATGAAGAGGAGTCATTTAGCAGGGATATTTGTTGTCGTTAAAGCAGGCTGCATTATACAACACACGTGACTGCCCAAAATTCACTTGGGTGAAAGACGAAGAAAGCTTACTTAGGAGCTCCGGGTAGGCGTTGGCTTGGAAGTCTCCGACTTGCTTTGCCCTGATGTGTATCGGGCGAATCTAATCAATAATGCATGCGTGCTAAGATTAGAGCCAAACGTGTTGCTGGATCGTTGCGAGTTAATGTTCGGCAGTAAAAAGAGCTTGCAAAGTTACGTACTACTGCGATCACTTTTTCAGGATGTGGAGGTCCTCAGAAAGGTGCAATGTAATGGCAATAGGGCGCTAATATCTAGAATTAGTATAGACTTCAACAGTTAACGGAAGAAACTAGCAAAGCAGGAGCCCATCAATGAGTTAGTGATAAGAGGAATTGTGGAGAAATTCGTGATCTTGCTGCAGAAAGGATATTCGGTTTTAATCGAGAAGAACGACGTTTTACCGGGTTGGGATGCCTGCTTGTCGCGTGGCGCACCGGCAAGCAGACAGGGTCGCGTGGTGCACCGTAGTTGCCGTTGAAGGCATAACTTGAACCGGTGAAAGTGTGATCAGCTTCGGTCGAAGGTCTATGACCGCGTCATGCTCGATCAGGTTATTCATGCTCAAGATTAAGTCATGGCGGCCCTGCAGAAGAACTACGAAGCCGGCAAGATGAATCTGCCCGTTGACCCTGTCGGAAAACGCAGTGCCTCTCGGACACAGTGTGTCAGTGCCATACCTGATTATCGGACCGGTCTGATACTGCATTACACTACATTACACTCGGGCACTACTGGCACACTTCATCGCACTGCATACTGGTACACTTGATAGCACTGCATACTAGAACAATTTGTAACACTGCATACTCGTACTCTGTGTAACACTATACTCTAGAACACTATGTAACACTGAGTAACACAGCATACTGGTCACTTGATAGCACTGCATACTGCCACACTGTGTAATACTACATGCTGGCAGAGTGGCACGCTGCCAGCAGATCACCAACACACTCGATACTGCCATATTAGCACCGAGTGTTAGAAATTGCGAGCCAAATGATGGCATGCATGCTCAAACGAAACAAGTGATGCCCCGTCCTCACGCACTGCAACACACACCTTCGCACAATCTGCACATTTTTATTGTCAGCCAAGGGCTTCAGACGAACGCCCACACTCGCCACTTCAAGAGCTTTTCGCCCATTGGCCATCCTGTTTGGTGCCGGCACATCAGCTGGATCCTCGACCCCGACCTTTTGGACGAAGCCTAAAAAAACATGATTTGTACAAGCAATGGATTAAAATCTTAGCAAAATGACTTAAAAGGCCACGGTTCACAAAATTACATTCTCTGTATCTGCGCAAGAAATTTTGTCATTGTTCGCTTCAACGAAAAGTATATTAAAGCTCACTCATTATTTCCATCACTTTTGCTGGTGTTGCCGGTGCCTTCGCAGTGCTGCCTGAAAAACGCCGAGAAGGCTGGCCGGTCAAGCTTCTTTCTTTGAGTTCTTGAGGCGACCAGAAATACCTGGCCAGCTCACGCCCCACCTTGGTTTCATTTTTGTGCACATAATAAACTGGAGCTTTCCTGCTTCAATAAATAAATTTGACCCCAGGTGAACCTGTAGGAACAAGGGCGGCGTGAATGTTTGTGTAAATATACACACTGCAAAAAGCAGTTCTTCATAAAAGAACAATAAATTCCTTTCAAATAGCGCTGCAGTATTCATATATGCTACTTTTCTAAAATGCTTTATTTATTGCTATGTCTTCAACCGGCTCAATGTTATCGCCACAATGCCATTCAGCCAGCTTGATTTCGATGCAACGAACACAGTTTTGTACTTTAAAAATAATTAATGGCAATTGTACTCGTACCATTGCGAATGATCAGTGCTAGCTGGTACGCTTTATGCTTTAGGTGTTGTGGGGACTTGCTGTGAATTCTGCTGCCAGGCATTACTTATGGGACAGGTCCTTTAAGAAATCACAAAAAAAAATTACCACACGTGACTTGGGGATGAATGTGTTCCTCTTAACGTAAGGTTACAACGAGCGCTTTACGGTGGTAGAAATGTACTGGCGCGGTTCCCGCATTCTGCACCTGTTCCATTTGTCTTGCTGGTTCTGTTGTCCGTTCCCAGTGATTAGTGTGCGATCTCAGCAGCAAATAATGACATGGCTGTGTTGACAGCAACGACGAACCGGCTGCTATCTTCATTCCCCATTCGACAAAATGGGGCTGCGAGCAGCTTTCTGTGTAAGCATCTAAAGTGATTTCATAGACGTGCTCGTCTGAGATAAGCCTTCAGCGGTTTCTGTAGCATATGAAGGACTACTATCGTCATCGTACATTTACAAATCCTGACCTACATGGCGAGGTTTTAATATAAATATCTGCCTTAATTTTGCTTGAATGCACAGGTTAATGTAGCCGAAATCACGAAGTAAACGCCTTTATTGAAATTTCATGGCAAAAATAATCTGTCTGGTAATGTCGTGAACGATAACAAACCCGCGTCTCCCAGAGTGGCAGCTCCCGCAGATGCCCCTCCGTCGCTGGGAATTTCTGCGCCGAATGCGTGGACGCGGCCGAGTGCCTTTACACTCTTTTCATGCTCTGAACTGGCCACCAACAGAAGGTTCCAGCACCTTATTTTTGCCGGTACAACCTTCAACAAAAAGCACAGGACCGAATGGCGGGCACATAGCCAGTTTGTCTTGCCCAACGGATCTATAAATAGCCTTCTGCTTCGAAACAACCACGATGATATTTAAAAAAAAACCGCTGGAAAACTCTTCGTTATTCCGGGCCGAAGAACTCGTTCCCTGTGATGTGCAAAGCTCGTGCAAAACTTTTTTACCCCTCCATCACCATCACTCCACTTCCTTTTGCCCTACCCTCTGTGTGAGAATAATTTTATTATATTTTTATTTTTCAGGCACATCCGGGATTTTGTTTTTGTCCTGCTTCAAAAAGAAGTCAGCTGTGCACAGCTCGCAGCCCGACTCGGTGGCGCAACGGTAGCGCGTCTGACTCCAGATCAGAAGGTTGCGTGTTCGAATCACGTCCGGGTCAAGTCTTTTTTTTTCGAAGTAATTAGTGGGTTTTCAGTTTACTTATAAATCTGAGAAATCAAAAATATGAAGCCGTGAGCAGTCGTTCTACAACACCACGTGTGACTGAAATGCAGTTGTACGTCGCTGTAGCTTTGATTGCAAACCAAACTCGTTTTAGAGCGCAGCTCTTTGGCGCCAGTTCCTGCGTTTCGCGGCGTCGTAACCAGCTCCGCAGCCGGGGCAGCGCGCTGCTCTAGCTGCACGCGCTCCTGAAGCCATATCCGGCCCGCCCAAGCCGAAACGCATAGAGGTCGCCATTCGCCACTCGTGTACTCTTCGCGTGATTCCTGCGCTTTCTTCTTTTCAGTTTCTTCGCATCAGCGTCTTAATAATGATACTATGTTGCGGCGGCAGTCAAAGCGGTGCTTGAGTTGGTAACCCTCACTCGGTGGAAGAATGTTATTGTCATCAAAATGCCGGCATCCGGTTGTCCGGGAAGAAAGAAGGTAACTTGAGGAATGGTTCGTTAAGATGGAAGCAATTGTCAAGCGCATTTCTTTTCTCCGTTCGATTCAAGCGCTTCCTTTACATTGCTCCGACCCACGTTTCGAGGTCGGAGATGTCTGTTTTTCGCAAATAGTTTTCTTGGGATTGCAGGGTCGTCGCTTCGCACACCACCTACTTAACTGCTGGATTTCTTTTTATAGTATATGTCACAGACTTTTTTTAACGCAGAATGCCGCAGTCGTAGTCTATTACACTGATTGCGGCTCATGCAAGTAGCCTCTGAAGAACTACTGTTATCAGAATCGACCTCACAACGGCTACCCGTTCTAGCACCGTAGCCTCGTTCTTTGTTGAAATGCACGACCGCTATACCTTATCGCATCATAACCGTAACAGTGCAAGGCCACACCGTCGCATATCAACACCTCCTTTATCTCGTGAGGAGTCTCTTTCCTGCAGTGCTGTGTGATTCCCAGTGGCATGCGGTGAAAAGTCAGACGAAAAGCTTCGAGAACTAACTCCAAAGAACTGTTGTACACCACCGAAGATGCATGGGAGCAAGCACAAAGACAAAATCAAGAAATTTTTGTTTGTATTTTTTTGTTTATTTCCTGGCGGAAGGCCGTGTACATTTCTCATCGGTGTCTGTGCCGACACATTTCAGCGAAGGCGTTAGAGCAGCATGTGCGAGCAACTCGTCATCCGGCGGCTTCCGAGGGCCATTCTGCTGAGTACCTCTGCGATATGGACTATCCTGGACTCAACGTTCCGTCGCGCAGACCATGCATGGTGCTATTTCCTTGTTAGGTTCTGCTCGCCTCGAACACTTTTAATTATCCTGGAGGATATTACCTGTTTCTACAAGTGAAGTTTCAGCACTGGTCTCATGGCTACAGGTGTACGTGTTTGCTGTGTCCACGGGTTCTTGAACATTTCTCAACAACTATGTGGAAGCTAAGCTGTGATCGGTTCCCTTGAGGCTGCTGGCTGCACCTCCCAAAATAATAGCAATTCTCGGTACCATCCCCACTCCTGCGTCTTCACCCTCGACGGTTCGTGCCACCGTACTCAAAATTCTGCAGATGTGCAGGCTGTGACACTGCGAACAGCGATGCAATGCCACCTGAACCGGATTGGCCAACAACGCCACCACAGGCATTGCGTGCCATTACATGTATTCGCCAAAGATATTTTGGCAAAATGTCAGGGCGTGATAAACTACTGAAATCATGGTGTACAAGCTTTTCAACTGGGAAGTTCCTGCTCATGAAAGATGCTTTCACAGATGTGTCACTAAGCGATATTCGTGAGTGCGCAAAGATACATCAGACATGGCATAAATCTCAAGTACCGTCGGGCAGCCGGTACCTTTCGGCATCGACAGCCGAAGGAAAATTCCCGGTGCGGTGGCCGTCGACATACCACGATGAAGCATGGAGACACTCCGCTCTTTTCCAAGCAGGTCAGGCAGAATCCGCAAGCACGGCTGAAATATTCGCCTGCGGCGATATAATTGGCGTGGTGACGTGCATCCATGAAAGCAAGACGCGACTAAATCTGTTGAGGTTCGATTGAGCTCTTCGCAGAATTTCGCTTTCGTATCGATTTCCACGTGCTCACCACGGGTGTATTCATCTCTACGGCTGGGATATCACATAGCCACCCTGCGGCCGTCCGATGGTCTGTGGACTGGCGGAGAAAGCGCCAGCGATGACTTTGTCGCTTTGATTTGAGAAGTTTTTGGTTAAAGTTTGCGGAAGCTGTGTAAAAACGGTGACAGACAAGTGGTGTTCCTTGAACCAGGGTTTAAAAATTAGCGGCGCACCGGAGCTGGGTGGGACCGACAACATATATTGTTTGCTATCGTGTGGCGCTCCTCAGAGTTTCTTTAATTCCCCTTGATGTGTTAATTAGCTAAGAATAATTATGTAATTTTTGAATATTCAGATTAGGGTCATGTGCGCTTCGTCAAGTTTTAGAGGGATTAAGAAACAACTGCTCAATTTTTGTGTCTAGCAACATATTCCTACCTGGTTCTTTTTTCCGGCATTTAAAAATACCTCGTGGAATATGAACAAAACCATGTGGCTGCGGGCTTGCGCTACCATATTCCAGCGATTTCAAGCGTGTTTTCAACAAATTAAACATGCGCGCTGACCGTGCCCAAATAAGGGGTCACTGCTCAGTTCTACGGGCGACACTTATCAAATAAAAAAAACGGGGGCTACCTTGAAATACGTGACCACAATGCTTTACATTCCTTTTTTGCTTTGTCTGTGTGCTTGCTCAATTAAAGCTCCGTCAGAATTGGCTGCCGACGGACTGCCTACAAGTTATCGCAGATCACGGAGCGCGCTTTCCATGTTCCGGATGAGTCCGTCGACCGTTCACTTCGAGACGGTGAGCGCTCACGCTTCGTTCATTCGAAACGCGTTCGACATAGCTACGATACGGTAGCACAAGAGCGCACTTATATATTTCAATGGGATTCTTGAAATGCTGGAATAAAAACGACCACGTAGGAAATACATTCCTGCAAAATACTGCATCGGTTCTTTCATAACGCCCTCTACAGCTTAGCGTTACGCTAGTGACACTAAAGAAACGAGCAGGTGAAACCATGGTGGAAGGAAAACTCAGGAAAGGCCCTTCGACTTTCCAATGCATTGACGGAAGTGTGGCGGAAGTGACGTCAAAATTTAGGCTTAAAAAGTCGAGCCACTAGGAACGTTGTCGTTGTTGCCATGAGAACTCGGGCCACTAGCAACAGCGTACGGCGTCGTTGTTACTAGGAGACGGAATGCCCGAGTGTGTTTCTCGGTGGCGGTGGATGGACTTTCGGCATGGTGTGTTCGGCCTTGCGTGTTGAAGTCTGCATGCCTCGCGTCGTGATGTTATGCACGCATCTAGGATTGTTTTTAAATACGGCGAATAACTGCTGATTTGATATTTTGTTCGTAAAACTTGGCGTAGGGACGCGGAGAGATCGAATCGTTGGAATGAATCTCGCAAAAAGGTGGAACTCCGGAATCGCGCATCGACATGCGAAGACGCGTTGCTTGTTTCGATCAGTGGACTTTTGCACCCAAGCATGAAGCCGCTCTTGGCGATGGTCAGCTCCGTTTCGAAGGCCACACGGTGTACGGTAGTCACGAGGAAAATAGTGCGCTGTGCTAAGCGGTGCGCAATATCTTTCTTGGCCTGGCGTCGGAAAAGGTTCATCGCACCTGTGCGCCGGCCTCCCAGACAGGACTGAAATATCCTGAGGACATATTGGGGATATTTTTCTGAGGACATTCTTTATCCACAGGATGTCCTCGAGTTAACCTCAAAATGTATTGAAAAGGACCTCATGTCCGGCCTCAGGACATCCTCAGAACAGCAATATATGATGCTTTGAGTACATTCTGAGGAGGTTATAGCTGGTCAAGCTGCATGAAAAAAAATGCAAAAAATTCATGAAAATCATTTCTTTGCTGCCCTCTTCAGTTGCTTCACTGCTGTTTGCCGCCATCAGTGTGCGCTGTGCTGGTCTTTTTACGTCTCTTCTGAGCTGCTGTCTTCTATGCTGCCTACAGAAATATAAATGGAAAGTCAGCATTTGAGTATGTGTAATTCATTTCAAGCAAGAAAGCAAGCAGTTCTTAATGCTACTAGTACAATACTGAGCTGCAACTATAACTTTTAGTATCTGAACATAAGTTACAACTTATAGTGCATCACCGCCCTTCAGCATGAGCAACTGCCATAAAAGTTAAGCACTGCAACATGTATTCCTGCTTCTACACCTAAACGACGGTACTGTCCTCCCGACATTTCGGAAAGGTCACTAGACTTTTTCGGAGTTTATAGCTAAGGCGCTAAGCTCTCGCCGATGACGGAAGTGAAGAAAAACACCTGTGACTGCGGAGCACTTTCAAAAGCGACGTGGCAGTGGCATGCGACGACGCAAACTCTACTGCCCACGTTTGAAGCTTGCGCCGAAAAGTCGCTATGTCCTCGTCATCACGTTCGTGATCCGCTGCACAACCAACTTTGCCATCAACCTGAGGAAACTGGTCTTGATGATGGCAAACAGCGCTTGCATCTAAAAAACCAATAATGTCCCAAGTTCAATGTCTTCGCTTCTGAAACCAGGCCTCGACACGTCCTGTGTCTGGCAAAAAATACTTGCTAACACAGAAAATTCACACTAAAGCTGGTTGCACTGTTTTGTCAGTTGATCAGGATCAGCTTCGGTACATGCAGCGAGCACAGGCTAGCGTCAACGCATCGTTTCCTTGTGCGGCAAAATTGCCGCGCATGACTATCGGCTGACATCATAAAAATATACAAAGACATCACTTATTTTTTTTTTGCATGTATCCATGATTTGGGCACAACAACGCATACGTGCGAGTCACTTGCGTCTGCGTGAGTCGGAGTTGCGGATTCCAACTTTGGCTTGGCTTGAATGCAAACTGGCCGCACACAGTAATGATGATGATGATGTTGTGGTCGGTATGCGATTTTATCAGGCAATAAATATTACGGAACAGTTGACTTTATGAAAAACAAATTTTTTATTCCCAAAAAGCAAACTATTTATCTAAATCTGTCCACCCAGAAACTCACAGACGGGCCTCAGGCCCCCCAGAATTTAAGCCTGTGGCTCGGGCTCTTTCGCCAAAGGAAAAGCTACCGGCATGGCTAGCGGCATTGTTTACATCTTGGAGGGCAATAAACGATTAGCAGAAACGATTAGCACGATGGCATCATCGCATAAAAGCACGGCATTCGCAACTGCGAGACACTAGAACTAATCGATTTACACAGGGCATGAACCAGCAGCGATGCGGGTTGCAGCATGAGGTTCAGTACGGCGTTGCATAACCTGTGCCCGAACCGGACCGGACCCAAACTTTTTTCTCTGTGTCGTTTGCACTTCGTGCGCAGCAAGCATGCTCTTTGTTCAAGTAGAACGTATTTACATTAAACAGCCTGCATGAATGCGCTGCATTCTACTGAATGCGGTTACTGGGGTTTTCGCGCTCAGCAGTTTGCGGACTAAGCTTGCTGTCGTTAACCAAAAAAACCTTTTCTACATGAGGTTGTCAAAGGGAGAGAAACTCTTCAGAGTCATGGCTGGCGCCGCGCAGTAATGCATCTCAAAAACTAGGACAGCAAGGAACTATATGTTAGAATGCAAATTACATGCATTGTTTTACCGGCCATTTTCATGCATGCCTGTTCGAAAATATGTCCTCGAAATGACAATTTGAAGACCACGAACCCACTCGTATGACCTGAGGACATCGTTCTGAGCACGTTTCCAGGACAATCTAATCTAGGACATTATGAGGACATACTGAGGATGTTTTAGAAGCCTTGAGGACGCTTGAACCATTTGAGGATGTCCTCAAGATGTTTAGTGTTGTCTGGGCTGTCTTGGTGGGTGTTTGAGGGGGGAGGTGCAGGAGCAATGCGGCGGGCGGCGCGGTTACGAGATATTTTCTTCCATGAAGCGCTTGAACAACGAAGCATCGGCGGGGACCCTGTTTGTCGTGCGCTCTGGGTGCTGGCATCGGATCACAACGGTGCCTATGATCTTAGCTGATCTTTCACGGCCGATTTGTGCGTAGATATTTTACGCTACTGACCTGTGTAACATCTGATCAAGTAAAAAGTAACAAATTGCGTCTTTTGCGATGCTGGTGTGCTATTGGTGCGGAAGTTTCGGTTGGCAAGAACAGATTCGCTCCCCAAGTGCAGGTATGAAAGCAATCAGTAAGCAACACATGCACCTGCTAAGCCATATACCAGGTGTTTAAGCGAACACTTTCAAAAATTTTCACAATAGTCTTTGGGGGGTAAAAAATGGCTGAGGCTTAACTTGGTTAAGCTTGGAGAATGCGAAGCATCATCGTGTCGCGTAATTTGGAGGCGCACAACCACAGCGACGGCGCGAGGTGGGCCCCCGTTTCTCCACTGTCGTGACGTCATCGTGTCACGTGGTGTGACGTCATGTATCACGTGATTTAGAGGCGCACAACCACAGCAAAGGCGCGAGGTGGGCCCCCGTTTCTCCACTGCCGTGACGTCGTCGTGTCACGTGGTGTGGCATCATCGTGTCACGTGATTTGGAGACGCACAACCACAGCGACGGCGCGAGGTGGGCCCCCGTTTCTCCACTGTCGTGACGTCATCGTGTCACGTGGTGTGACGTCATGTATCACGTGATTTGGAGGCGCATAACCACGGTGAAGGGCTGAAGTGGTAGCTAAAGTAGTATGCTTCGCATAAAATGTGGCTTTTGCGGCATAGTATTACCAGTGTTGGCGGCCACCAGAAAACCGGTGAATCATCTTAGGTAGTAAGCTGCTTAACTTATTTCTAATAATGAACTTTTTAACTAGTAGGGTTAGGCGCCTAGTAATAATTAGATATTTGTAGCCGGTCGCTAGCAATAACCATATCAGATTTTAGAATTTCGAAAACGCAATTACTCTCGCCGCTGTGGCTCGACAAAGTTTGGATGCATCATGCGAGAATACATGCGCTTTTGAAAGCACGCAGGACAAGCAACCCCTCCAGTGCACGTAACTAGTCGAAAAAGCCATACTTTGTCGAGCCGCTGCGCCAAGGGTAATCGCGTTTTTGAAATTCTAAAAACTGATATGGCTATTGCTAACGACCGGCTACAGATCCCTAGTTGCAACCAGGCATCTAACTGTAATAGTTAAAATGTTAATTATTACAAATTAATTAACCAGCTTACCAGATAATATGATTCACCGCCTTTCTGGTGCCCGCCAGGAGTGGCAATACCATGCCACAAAAGCCATAATTTTAACCTAAAAAGCCTACATTTTTTAAAGTGTTCGCTGAAACACCCGGTATACACCTTTCAAATGTGTGCTGAGTCGACAGCTACACGGCAACAGCTACACTGCAACAGAACGCAGCACGTTTTCCTTGGAGTAAGCAGATGAATCGATGAAATGCTCACTTGAGAAACTCAGAATTCGTGTGCACGACTTGCAGCGTGAAACACAAAACCTGGCTTACGACACTCCACTCCACTGGCTTACGGCACTCCAAAAACACGCTAATGACGCAGCGAAGGAAACTACGCGCTACACTTTCAGAAGTTGCTCTTTAGAGTGACACAGCGCTACCCGAACCGCGCGCTGCCCGCGCCCCGAAGCTCTGCGGCGAAGAAAGCGAGGAGAAACAAGTGAGCAAGAGAGGCGAGCCAACTTCCGTTTGCGAGGCGGTTTCGCAAAAAGTGACGTCAGCCTGAAACAATATGTGTCTCCCTGATATGCTGAAAGCTCTTAATGGTTTATGGTTTTTGATTATAATCTGTTAAATGAATTCAGTTTTCCTGTATGATGTGCTTCCGCATTATAATAGCTTCTTTTCTCATGATGTGTGTGTTTGATACTAATATCTATGTACATGTTCTTTCAACATTGATGTCTGTTTGTTTGCTTGCTTGTTTGCTTGCTTACTTGCTTGCTTGCTTGCTTGCTTGCTTGCTTGCTTGCTTGTTTGCTTGCTTGCTTGTTTGCTTGCTTGGTTGCTCGCTTGTTTGCTTGCTTGTCGGGTTTAGCGTCCCAATGCGACTAAGGCTATGAGAGACGCCGTAGTGGAGGGCTCCGGAAATTTCGACCACCTGGGGTTCTTTAACGTGCACTGACATCGCACAGCGCACGGGCCTCTAGAATTTCTCCTCCAAAGAAATTCAACCGCCGCGGCTAGGATCGAACCCGCGTCTTTCGGGTCAGCAGTCGAGCACCATAACCACTGAGCCACCGCGGTGGCTCAACATTGATGAGTGTGCACTTTTAATCGTTTAATAACCTGCGTTGACTGCCGTTTTGTACTGCGGTGCCTTGGCCTCGTCAAGTTGCTGAGTGCATTTTTAGCCCGGGGACCTTCAGAGTTGTCTGCAAACACTCTTAAATTAAACGAATTGAATTCTGTCGCCGCTTTAATCGTAGAGACGCGAGCGCCACCTCTCGGGAGGTGGCGTAGAGTATTGCGTTAGTTTCCTAGGTTTTCTTCTTGCTGCCGCGACGCCAAATGGCTGCTCTTTGTCGCATGGCCCGTTTGACATAGCCAATGCTGGCCGCGCTTCGCTTCGTCTGCGCTGAGCGCTGCTGCTTGCTGCTTGAAAAGTTCGCGTGCGCTACAGCAGGATGCTTAGGGTTGAGCTTTTTGGTATAGATCTCGGCCGAAACTGAAAGCCCTCCTTCCCATGGTTCCACAAAGAAAAGTAGGAGAAACACGACGGGCCACTTGCTTCCTCGTAGTTTGTATTGATAAAACTGGTTCGGTTTTATCTTGGTTTTACGAGGTTTAACGTCCCAAACTGACTCAGGCTATGAGGGACGTCGTAGTGGAGGGCTCCGGATAATTTTGACCGCCTGGGAGTTCTTAAACTCGCACTGACATCGCACAGTATACGAGCCTCTAGGATTTTCACTCCATGGAAATGTGGGCATTATGGCCGGGATTGAACCTGCGTCTTTCGGGTGAGCAGCCGAGCACCATAGCCATTGCGCCACCGCGTCGACGCACTTCATAAAACTCCTCACGTGCATAATATGCGTCTGTGCAAAGTAGATTTGCAGGTCCGCTTCTTCAACCGTGTGCAGGTCGCATCTCTGTTCTCCGTTGATGCTGACCTTCCCTTTCTTACTAGCGATGTGATGCGAAACAACTCTTACACGTTGCGTCGACCTCCTTTTGAAGCGAAGCTCCACTACGGAACCTCGGACTTCAATCGCGGACCGTGCAAATATGACCTTCAGCTGAGTTAGAGGTCAAACTCAAGGTCAGGGTTGAGGTTGACCCACCCAAATCTCAAGGTCAAGTCAAGGTGAAAGTCAAAGTTTTACGTATGGGGGGTCGCTTGAGTGACGTCATAGGTGACGTCATAAGTGACGTCATGACGTGACGTCTCGGACCAGCCACGTGTGCCACGCGGCTCTATATGAGCGCGCCGCTGCCGTGTCTCGGCGGCAGTTGGCAGTGGACGAAGAGCCGGAGCACCCAGCCGTTGTCGCTCGGCGGCTCACTTGGCTTATGCGACAACGCGAAGCCGAGAAGAGGAAGTATGCAGCAGAGCCTGACGAGGAGCGTGCACAACAATTTGAAGCTTTCCCTTACACACCAGGTTTAAGCCGAGTTAAACCATCAGCAATTTTTAAACTGCTGCTCAAGTGGCAGTTGCAGCACTCAATTTCGTGAAGTGACGGTTCCTTACTGCTCACCTCCCAACACCGACTGCAGCAGAAAGCGGCTGTGTGAAGATCATTTTCCGTTGGCTTCTTTTAACACTTGTGTGAAGAAATAAAATATTGACCAACTGAGATTCTCACAACTAATCCAAACACCTACTGAATTCCGCATCCCTAGCCTGGGTGTAAACTCCGAGCTTACACCCAGGCTGGATTGGACTCGTCTACTGAAGTGCGGAAATGCGAAAGCCTTCCCATTTCCTCTCTTTCTCTCTCCCTCTTCATGCTCGAACCCACGACCTTCACGGGACTCGAACCCACGATTTTGTGATATCGCTATCATCCCGATTACTATCATCATCACTAACATCACTGTCATCGTCATCGCTGTCACCGACTATTACTATCGCTATCCATCGTCACCACCAATATCCTCATCATCATCGCTATCACCAACTATCTCTATCGCTATCATCTTCACTAGCATCATCGTCGCTATATAAACTATCACTATCATCATCACTACTTATCTCCAGCACTATCACTATCAGTAGCTGTCATTATCACTATCACTGCCATCACTATCTATCTATAACACTAATTTTCACTATAAGTAGCTATGATTATTGCTACCTATCACAATTTTTACTACCTATTTGCTATCTCTCACTACTGTCATTACACATGTGTTGCTTATCCAGTGTTGCTCAACCAACCTCTATATTTTATTTTAATTACCATACAACTTATTCACAGTTCGTGCGGGCACTTTTTCGGGCAGCCTCTGTCTACAACTTCCGTTCACGATACTCATGAGCCAAGAATGGCTTTCGTCCTAAAAATGGGGCTGGTAAGGCTCCACTGTCGGCTCCTTTAACTGCCGATAAATTTAGATCAGGCACTGCCAGTTTTTTTTGTCCTGGTCTGTGGAGACATAGAGAAGTTGCAGTAACCAGATATTGCGCCAACGACAGAATGGAAGATTAGAAAACTATAAGGGAAGAAGCAAGCGGCACAGAGATAAGCGCCGCATGCCTCAGATATTCTCTTCCGGATGTATCTATTGGTTCATAACATGTCCTCGGGCGATGAAGGAAAGCTGGCCATACAGGAGCCAGCACGCACCGCACAGCTGTTGCTTCAGAACAAAATCGTCATTCACGAGGGAAGTGATAAGAGCCCTTGGCTATGCACTGAAGCTTTGTTGGACTCAATCTGTCGATAAGAGATCTATATCCCAATCTGCTGAAAGGTTCTGTGGCAATTCAGTTGTCTCAAAAAGTCCGATTGGCTGTCCGGATACTTTCGTCATCGTTGACAACCTCGGTATGATTTAACATTGCGTGTGACGGTAGGCGGACAAGCGTGGCGAGCAAAAATTCTTTGGAGGCACTTGGATATCTCTTAAGTGCGGGAAGGCGAAAGCCGCTTGCGACTCATTGCAGTGATTTAAATTTGCTGCGCTTGAATTCATTTCACGACAGAGGAGACTAGCTTGGCGAGAGAAAGCGGTGACGTCACGCTGCGCATGCGCAGCGCGTCGGCAGTTGTTGTTTGGCGGCGGATCACACTGCTTCGACGACCTTTCGTCTGATGTGACGTCATCATCCACTTTTCCTCCTTTTTTGAGCAATGTTTACCCAAATTTAGATCTTTCGGTGATCTAAAGTACTAATTTCGCTTAATTTCACATTTTTCAACCGAAATTGACAAAAATCTGGCGTTTTTCCGCCCATTCCGAGATAATTTCCACTATGCTGTGACGACTTGCGGTGGAGGTGACGTCACATCGTTCGTTCTCGTGGGTATATCGACGTCCGCGCTATTTCGACGCAATTTTGACATTTTTAACTATAAATAATTAAATAATCACTCTACAGTCATCAAACGTGGCTTCTAGGTTCATTTTTTCCTCCTCTATCTGAAGCAACCATTCTTTTTCTCCTATCCTTTTTAGTTCCTGAGTTAAGACTTCCGGTTGGCGATGTAACGGACGGACGGGCACCGCGAGTATGAGCCATTAAAGGCTTTCGCCTTAATATTTTCCTCAATTCTCCGGAATGCAGTGTGTATAAATCCCATGTGTCCTGCGGTACTTAGACGTAAAAACGTGCGGAAATATTTGTCAGATACTGCAAGTTCATAACGAATTAACTAATAGAGCTTTCCGAAGGGTTCTTTTCCAAAGTAGGTCATGTGAAAGAGTTGGCATTGCAAAGAAGCTGCAAAAACTCGTCCTTAGAGTGTGCACGGGAAATGTCTCCAGGGTCCCGGGGACGTGTGCACTTTGCTGGCAATAATCGCCAGTACGCTGCATTAAGTAGATTAACCCCTTCTGTGCCGCACCGTTTTCTCAAATTCTGACCAAAGATTCCCGAAGAGAACACCTGAATCCTGATTGCGCTGGGCCATGGAATATGTCAGGTCATTTACCAGTACATCGGGAAAACACATCAGAAGAATTCGTCTAGTGTATGGTTTTCTAAAAAAATGCCACTGTTAGCTGATAACTGGATTACTTACTGTTCTATTAATTCCACGGCTGATCACCATGCTCTCCACAGTGCCCTTAACATCATTTCAAATTGCTGTAATCATTTGGAAATGGCGCTTAACTCTACCAAATGCAAGGTTAACTCTTCCTAGGCGCAAGCATGTCAGTTATAACTTCTTGTACCTCGTGATAATACAGAAATTTCTCCGGCTTCATCCTAAAAATATTTAGGTATTCATGTTTTATGCATATTAATAGTTTTGGCAAAACTAACTTCAATGTCACTAAAATTATTGCACCAGAGCTTGCGCAACTGCCTTAATAATACTGGAAAAGTTACCTATCCAGCTCTTGTTCAACCTCCGCTAAAATTTGCGACATCAACATAGTTTCCATATACAAAAACACTTATACAGCATGCTCCGTACAAAGCAGAGCCGCTCGCCACCCCCCTTCAAGCATAACGCATATCAAACTGTCCACTTGTAACCAGTTATTAGATATTCGCTCTTCATTCGCTGTTCTATGCCTATTTCAAAAATATTACAGCGCCAGGCCATCTCCCTCTCCGAAGCCCCATCACGTATTTCACCGCAATAAAACAATCTATACATTATCATAGAAATCGATGGAACTACTATGCCTTCAATTCATCTGCCTTCGCTGGTGCCATCGTGCTACGTTTTATTTTTTATTTATTTGCATGATATTCCTGTCTGCGTGCCTAAACTGAGTGTGGGATATATATATATATATATATATATATATATATATATATATATATATATATATATATATATATATATATATATATATATATAAGCAAACCAGGAAAGGGGAATGAGGGGCTCGTTATAAATATGAGAAAAGCCAACAGCCAGAGAAACCAAGGGTCACAGGGGATTTTTAATTAATCTATTTATTTTGTGCTGATGTTCGATTTTAGAATATTACTGAATGTAATTGCTTTAAGCGATAACACATTCAGTAATATTCTAAAATCGAACAACAGCACAAAATAATTAAATTAACTAAAAATCCCCTTTGTCCCTTGGTTTCTCTGGCTGTTGGCTTTTCTCATATATATATATATATATATATATATATATATATATATATATATATATATATATATATATGAGAAAAGCCCTTGCTTGTGACTAGCCTTTCGGGCAACGTAACATCTTTGGTGGAGGTGCGGGGTATCGTTTCCAGTACCACGGAGCTCCGAAGCGGTCGTCAAACCGGCGCTACTACCATCATGGCCCCACCCAGCGAGTCGCCGACCACTTCTGCTGCTCCTTTCGTGGTCATGGCTTCGTCCCGTGACCCCGGTACATTTTCGGGAAACGACGGCACCGATGTCGACGACTGGTTAAGCCTTTACGAAAGAGTAAGCGCATATAACCGGTGGGATCAAACGTTAATGCTTGCTAACGTAATTTTCTATCTGAATGGAATGGCGAGGGTGTGGTTTGAAACCAACGAAGAAGAACTTACAAGTTGGGATATATTCAAAGAGAAATTGCGAGCACTCTTCGGAAGACCTGACGATAGGCAGATCACTGCGAAAAAACAGCTTGCTTCTCGTGCGCAGTCGTCGACGGAAAGTTACGTGGCCTATATACAGGACGTACTGGCACTTTGCCACAAAGTCGATGCCACCATGAGCGAGTCCGACAAGGTGGACCACGTGCTGAAAGGCATTGCTGACGATGCCTTTCATCTGCTCGTTTGCAAAGACTGCACAACTGTTGACAGCATTATCAAGGAGTGCCGTCGCTTCGAACAAGTCAAAAGCCGTCGCATTTCTCAGCAGTTTTCCCGACTTCCAAACACAGCCGCTACATCTTCTTGCCAGGACCAACGACTTCAAACTCAAGTGCCCTCAGAGTCTCCTCCTGTCACCGACACTGTGACAAGAATTGTTCGCCGTGAACTCGAAGCCCTAGCCCCTGTGGTAACATCGTCGACCACACCTAATGACACACTGCCTTCCGTGTCGCTTATTCAGGCTGTCGTGCGGCAAGAACTCGCCCATCTCAACCTCCCTCCGGCTTTGTGCGCAATCGGAAACTCGTCCCCACAGCCACCACCTCCAGTCCCTTTCCGACCCACCTATTATTCACCACGGCGTTACCGCGATCCGAATGAGTGGCGCACGCCAGACGACCGCCCAATCTGTTTTCAATGCTCTCGGGTCGGCCACATTGCCCGCCACTGCCGCAGCCCCTGGTCGTCACCCCCGCGAGACACCTCCTACTACCGTCCAAATTACACACGCCGCTTTTCACCCCGCCGCCCATCCGAGACGTCTGAGGCCGCCGATCAACCTCCACGACAGTCCTCCCGTTCGCCTTCGCCGCTAGCCCGCCGCTCACGCTCACCGCAGTCGCCTCGTGTTTCGACTGCTGCGTACTACCGCCCCTCTCATCGGGAAAACTAAGTGATGCAGCTCCCGGAGGTGACGCTGCATCAACGACCCGGACCTCAAACCCTCTACTGACGACTCGACCCAATCTGCTAGACGTTACAGTTGACGGTGTTCCTGTGCAAGCCCTTATTGACACCGGTGCCCATATTTCCGTGATGAGTGCTGCCCTCCGCCGTCGCCTACGCAAAGTCCTTACGCCTGCAACGTCCTGTGTGCGCGTCGCGGATGGTGCTATGCCTGCTGTCGAGGGACTGTGCACCGCTCGCGTGACAATCGGTGACCACAGTACGCCGGTTCAGTTCACCGTCCTTACCACATGCGCCCATGACCTCATTCTCGGTTTAGACTTTTTGTCGGATCATTCTGCCCTCATTGACTGCTCGCAGGGTGTCCTTCACCTTGAGCTTCCCCAACTCAATCCTGACCCCATCGACTCGTCGCTCCGGTTGACCTGCCCCGACTATGCCCACCTGCCCCCTCAAGCCTTATCTTTCGTTTCCCTCACACCTTCTCGCCCTGTTCCCGATGGTGACTACATCGTTGCGCCAGTCCTTGACCTCGCACTGACCCGCAGTGTTGTCCTGCCCCATACCATCGCCACCGTCACAGCCAACAACCTGTCTCTACCTTTCTTGAACTTCGGCTTCTCCTCACAGCTGCTTCCAGTCGGCATGTGCGTCGCTACGTTGTCCCCACTCGCCCAGTGCCATGTGGCTCCATTAGATGCCTCTCCTAATCGCGACCCACCAGACCCACCGCGGTCCACTCCGCTGTCCTCGGACGCATTCACGACCATGATGCCCACCGATCTCCGCCCCGCCCAAACTTCTCAGCTTCGTGACCTTCTCCAGTCGTTCTCCGACATTTTTGACGTCTACAACACCTCACTGGGCCAAACTCTCGCTGTGACGCACCGCATTGACACCGGCGATGCCCCTCCCATTCGCCGCAGGCCCTACCGTGTCTCCCACGCCGAGCGCAAGGTCATAAACAACGAGGTCTCAAAAATGCTTTCCAAGAACATAATCGAACCATCCCACAGTCCCTGGGCCTCTCCAGTGGTACTAGTGAAGAAAAAGGACGGCTCATGGCGGTTTTGCATAGATTATCGACACCTCAACAAGATCACTAAAAAAGACGTCTATCCCCTGCCGCGTATTGACGACGCCCTTGACTGCCTACACGGAGCCAAATTCTTCTCCTCCATAGATCTTCGTTCCGGCTACTGGCAAATTGCCGTCGATGAGAAGGACCGTGAGAAAACCGCTTTTGTGACCCCTGATGGGCTATATCAGTTCAAGGTAATGCCTTTTGGCCTATGCAACGCGCCTGCCACATTTGAGCGCATGATGGACGCCCTTTTGCAGGGATTTAAGTGGACCACTTGTCTGTGTTATCTGGACGACGTCGTTGTATTTTCGCCTACATTTTCATCCCACCTAGAAGACCTTTCCCAGATTCTTTCCCTCTTTCGTCGTGCCGGCCTACAGCTGAACTCCTCGAAGTGCCGTTTCGCGAGACGTCAGATCACTATTTTGGGCCATATCGTTGATTTCCAGGGGGTTCACCCTGATCCCGATAAGATCCGGGCCGTGAAAGACTTTCCCCTTCCCCGATCTTGCCACGACGTCCGAAGCTTCTTGGGGCTCTGCTCGTACTTCCGTCGATTCATTCAGGGCTTCGCCGACCTCGCCCGTCCCCTTACCGACCTATTGAAGAAAGACGCCACCTTCGTCTGGGGACCTGACCAAGAACGAGCCTTCTCCACTTTGATCGCCAAGCTGACCACCACACCAGTTTTGGCGCACTTTGATGTTGCGGCCCCCACCGAAGTCCGTACTGACACCAGTGGCTACGGCATCGGCGCTGTGCTCTCTCAGCGACAGTCCGGTCAGGACCGTGTCATCGCCTACGCCAGCCGCCTTCTTTCTGCGCCCGAGCGCAATTACTCCATAACAGAACGTGAGTGCTTAGCCCTTGTCTGGGCAGTTGCCAAATTCCGTCCTTATTTATACGGCCGCCCTTTTACGGTTAAAACCGACCACCATGCGCTATGCTGGCTCTCCTCTCTGAAGGACCCTACAGGGCGGCTTGGGCGATGGGCATTGCGTCTGCAAGAGTACGATTACACCGTGACTTACAAGTCTGGCAGGTTACACCAAGATGCCGACTGCCTCTCACGTTACCCCATTGGCCAGTGTGACTTGTTTGGCACTGCCACCGAAGCCGACCTGTTTTCTATCTCTGTCCTTGCCAACATGGGCGAAGAACAGCGCCGCGATGACGATTTGAGATCAATTATCGACCGCCTCAATTCCACTCCGTCTGATTCCTCGATGCGGCGCTTTGTGCTCTCTGACGGAATCTTGTATCGCCGCAGCCTCAACCCGGATGGCCCCAACCTTCTACTCGTTGTCCCCAAGCACCTTCGTCCTGCTATCCTTCATGAACTCCATGATCTCCCCACTGCTGGCCACTTGGGTGTATCGCGTACATACGACCGTGCGCGACGTCGCTTCTTTTGGCCCGGCCTGTTCCGCTCCGTACGCCGCTATGTTGCAGCCTGCGATGAGTGTCAGCGCCGGAAACGCCCTGCTACTCTCCCAGCTGGCACACTTCAACCTATTGATGTGCCCCCAGAACCTTTCCATCGCGTCGGCTTGGATCTTCTGGGTCCGTTTCCAGAGTCCACCTCCGGCAACAGATGGGTTGCAGTTGCCACGGACTACGCCACCCGTTATGCGATCACGCGGGCACTGCCAACCAGTACAGCTACAGATGTTGCGGACTTTTTGCTATACGACCTCATATTGCACCATGGTGCTCCCCGCCAACTTCTTACCGACCGCGGCCGCTGCTTTCTGTCCAAGGTTGTCTACGACATTCTTCAATCCTGCTCTACTAAGCACAAGCTCACCACCGCCTATCACCCGCAGACAAACGGACTTACTGAGCGTCTCAACCGCACTCTAACCGATATGCTCGCTATGTACGTTTCCCCCGACCACCGCGACTGGGACCTCGCTCTCCCGTATGTTACCTTCGCATACAACTCCTCCCGTCATGATACAGCCGGTTACTCCCCTTTTTACCTTTTATACGGCCGCGAGCCCCAATTGCCTTTGGACACGCTGCTGCCTACTCCTGCTGCTCCGTCCTCTGAATACGCCCAAGACGCCATTGCCCGTGCTGAATACGCCCGTCAACTTGCACGCTCCCGACTTCTCGCCTCGCAGGCCTCCCAGCAGGAGTTCTACAACCGCCGTCACCGCACAGTCTCTTTCTCTCCTGGCTCCCTCGTCTTGCTTTGGTCCCCATCTCGCCGCGTCGGCCTCTCCGAAAAACTTCTGTCCCGTTATGTTGGCCCGTACCGTGTCCTGCGCCAGGTAACTGCTGTCACTTACGAGATCGCTCCAGCCTTCCAGCCCGCTTCCTCCCGCCACCTTCAACGTGATATCGTCCACGTCTCTCGCCTGAAACCCTACCTCTCGCCCTGCCGCTCGACGTCATCCAGTCCACCGTGACGGTGTTTTTCCGGACGGGGGGCCATGCAACGGATATTCACAGAAGACGATGAGAAGGAAGTGCCTGACTGGTGTGCGCGCGCTATTGTTCGGTGCCTCCTGTGTTGTTCGCTCTGCGCTCCAGTCGCCCTTGCTTGTGACTAGCCTTTCGGGCAACGTAACAATATTATATATATATATATAAGATAAAGTCACCAGAAATTGAAAACCATAACAAGATTTAATTCACGACGTTTCGGCTGGAGGACCAACCTTTTTCGGGTGTATTACAGCATTCGAAACAAGCAGCTTTTGTAGCATCCGCGAGGTACAGGAAAAAGTGTAAAACACAAATGCAAAAAAATGGTGAGGGGAGAGGTTTAAAAAAAAAGTTGGTTACAACTTGCAACGGCGGATGCGGATGCTATAAAAGCTGCTTGTTTCGAATACTGTAATACACTCGAAAAAGGCTGGTCCTCCCGCCGAAACGTCGTGAATTAAATCTTGTTATGTTTTTCAATTTCTGGTGACTTTATCTTATATTAATCAATCAGCTGCCAAGAAATAACTTTTATGTATATGTATATATATATATATATATATATATATATATATATATATATATATGGGTTGATGTGTTTTGTACAGTTGTGATTTCCTGTTGTTTAATATATATATATATATATATATATATATACACCCACCGGCGGCATGTGGTTGTTTTTTCTTCTGCTTTTCTAATCAATTAGCTTTAAGCGACAACATATTCAGTAATATTCTTACTTGATCAACACCACAAAAATAAATAAATTAATTAATTAATTAAAAAATCCCCTGTGCTCCTTGGTTTCTGTGGCTGTTGGCTTCTCTCATATATATATATATAGCACAATAAGGTAAACGTACTTGGTTGCTAGTTTAAAATAAGATGCGAAATTGAGAAACGCTTCGTTTATTGGGAGTCGACGTTTCGGACAGAGTCTGCCTGTCCTTGAAAAAGGACAGGCTCTGTCCGAAACGTCGACTCCCAATAAACGAAGCGTTTCTCAATTTCGCATCTTATATATATATATATATATATATATATATATATATATATATATATATATATATATATATATATATATATATATTAAAAAGCATGAAAACACAACAGTACAAAACACACCAACCCATTTGGTTCACCGGAAGGTAACTTTTGTCACAGCACCACAGTGACATAGCATGAATCCAGCTATCCCTCAAGAAACACACAAAAAAACACACTGGAGGGAGGAATTCTCCAGTCTCTATATGTTCGATTTTCGCATCTCGAATGACAGGTGACAGAATCCAGGCAGCCTGTTCTAATCGGTAACTGTGTTAGAACAAAAAAAAATTTAGGTCAAGTTAGCTTTTGCAAAATAAGGAGCGAAGAAGAGTGCGTGGTAGTGGCGAGTCTGTCTGGTAGTAAGAGGGTGCACGAGAGGGCTAGGATCAGGCAGGAGTTCGTGATTAAGCAGGGGTATAAAAATTTTAGCCTTAGGAATTTTTGTCTAGACTGGAGAGTGTGAATACCTCTCATTGGCTCGGATACCGAATCGGAGCGACTGTACATGAAACAGATGAAACGCACTGTGCGTCTCTGGATTTTCTTAAGACCTATTATGTTGCACAACGGATGGGGGCCACTGGCCGCCAAGTTATGGAATCAAGAGCGGTGTAGCGGAAGATGCATGCTGTAGACTCGACTGAACTCCGGTGGATGAAATTATGAGAGTTTCAGCAGAACAGTGCGCGCCGCTCAGCAGCGACCGTACCGAGGGTGGCTAGGGAACAGACAGGTTTTGAGCAGCTACCACAATTTTGATTGTGTACGAGGGGGCTCTCATCGCAGCGGGCAGAACCGCAACATAAAATGGAGAGTTTTCGAAGGAGGAGCGCAAGATGCATTCTCAGGGGCTCTTTTTGGAAGGTCGGATAATGCTGCTGCTGCATCGGCTCTTCAGGACGCCGCTTGACATCTGCTTCTGCCCGCAGATGTTTGGCTTCTCGTTTGGTCCTTCAGCCTCCGCGGGAGGTGCTGGAGCCAAGAGCTTCCCTCTGGCTTCATTTGCAAGCCCGCAATGCCATTTTTTATGCGAAGCATATTAACGTAGGTTTCGGGACTTCGCGCGACGCCCGGCGGTGGCCACCATTGATCTTCAAGTGGCCTTCAAGTAGGTCGCGAGACATGACGTCACGTGATGACGTCACACCGGCTGCAGATGGGGCCTCATATCGCGCCGTCGGTCGCCTCCCGGCGGTGGCCACCATTGACCTTGAAGTGAGATCACATGATGTGACGTCACGTGATGACGTCACACCGGCTGCAGATGGGGCCTCATATCGCGCCGTCGGACGTCGCCCGGCGGAGGCCTCCACGCTTCGGTTCGCGCCGTCGTGCGCGACGCGGCGGCGGCGCCACCATCGCTGCATCACGTGATATGTGACGTCACGCCAAGGATGAGGCGGCGCGCGCCCGCCGTCGCGTCAGTCTCTGTGCCCGCAACCGCGCCAGCGTCTTTGCGCCGGGCGTGTGTGCGGTCAAGATGCCTCCAAACGCTAAGGACATGCTTCGCATCCACTGGGCTTAACCTTGATAAGCCTCCAATTTTTTTTTTACACTGGAACGCAACACTGAGATACTGCGCATAAGTAGTATGTACCGACTTCACAGCGGGCATCATTTTGTAATACATGTAGCGCGGTGGAAAGCTGCAGGTATACCAAATAGGCTTATCGCTCCCTGCTTCGGCTTGTTCTGCTGAAGATGCACACTGTACCATGAACTGGCGCCTGTGACGTCACTTGCATAGCTCCTATATAACCTCCCAGAGGAAGACATCAGCATCGACTTATTCCGTGGACTAGCGTCAGTCTATTGCCGACTTTCATTTTCGTTAACAAATGCGCCACGCTAGAGATGTTGCTCGCGCCACCCATTTCGCGCTGGGTGCGCGTTCCGAAGCTGCCGCGACCGTCTGCTGCTGAGAAAGCTTTTACGCTGCAGCATGAAATCTGAGAGAACGTAGTCTATGATTTCTTCGACGTACAATACGACTCACTCGACATATTTCAGGTCAAGGAAACTCCTGCCATTCGCATCGCTTACTGCACTTGAACAGTGTCATACGCCGTGAATGCCGCCACATCTTTTTGACGCTGTGTTCAAAGGGAAGCCCGCACATTTTCAAACAATCTGCTTTTCAAACAATCCCCACGGCTTCACGACATAAGCACTCGCTTCGTCTCATCCCACGCCTCTGCCTGTGCCGGCGCCCTCTTTAGCAGGTCTTTGCTGGTATAAGAGCAAGATCTTTGACTCGTTCTGAGTTATCGCACACTTTTTTAATGACGCTGTATGAAGATCTCCCATGCCTAATTTCTCTCGGAATCTCTGTTTTTTGGCGCAAAGTCGATCCAACATTTTGAAGGTTACCATGGAGGTCTATGCTTCAACTTGCCGAAAAAAAAGCGCGTTCCTCATTGTTTCATTGGCGGTGACTAAATATGATTAATTTCTCATTTCAGGAAAAATCATATTTTCGGAAAATACAAAACTTCATTCGCGCTGTGAAATTCCTCCCAGAACAACATTTGCAGGTATACGCATTTGCACTTTCAGGCTCTAGCGAAGACTGGCGCTAACTGTCTGGCTTGGCTCACAGCAAATCGTCGCTATTCGCGTCGTTCTAGTCCGAAGCAGTGGAAGGCGTAGGGACATAATTGCGGGCATTTCTCTCTGGCTACAAGTTGGCCATACCGCTGTGCCTTATTCAATATGAGTGCAACACAATGAAAAACGTTTGCCCAGAACTTCTGGAATTTCTCCTTATCGAGAATCAGAGCATCGTCATAGGATCCCTGAAAATTTGTGCATTGGCATGGAGCGCAGCAACGTGTTGCGACCCCTTGTCGCCAACCGCCATAAAAAGGACGCCCCTTCACCGATCGACTACCCTATGCACGTATAACGGTCTTGCAAACGCACAGACGTCTACTTGCAATCGCAGCTGCTTAATGGTCCCTCTAATTTCGCGCTTTTATTAATGCTTGCGGGGGACGCGTGGACAGAGAGCTCCGAGAACTCTCCGTGTAGCCCGGAGGAGCACTGCGACCTCAGGCTAATGCAATTAAAATAAAGCTAAATGAGGTCATCAACGAGGCACGGCCTTACATGAGGTTTGGTAACTAACCTTCAGAGCAGTGTCCAAGGTTCAAACCAGGCAATTAGAGTCAAAAGCTACTCGCTTTTGGAATCGCAAAATATCCTTGCTTCGATTCTATTGAATATATTACAGATAATTTGTAAAAATGTCGCCATGTAGGTGCGTTGGAAAACGCCTTTGGACGCCGAGAGGAACGCGGCACGCACTACCAGCATCAGGCCAGCACCGGGGGCTGCTTCACGGGCACCGAAATCGCGTGCCATTTCCCTCATGCTCAGCACAGCGGCAGATGACCGAACCTGCCAGATTGCTCCCCAGCTGTTCAGACGGACGCATGCAGGTCATGATCGCTGCGAAATTTGAGCGACCACGTTTGCCTGGAGCCTGTCGCCATCGGTTCCTGGTGAGTATCAATGAAACCGGTCATTAGCTTTTGCCTTGAGAAGATAGGACCTAATCATAAAATTCTACAGATGCTTACTGGCTGCTTGCGCGACGTTGCTGCTTTGTCTCGCTCCCAGATAAACACCCCGTAGGACAGCCACAAAATGTTCCCTTACAGCATCGAAATTCATCACTTAGGTCACTGGAGCCTCAGTTCAGGGGAAGTGCCAGGTCATAATTTGTGGTCAGTCAACACGATCCGTGAGATCGCAAATTCCAATAATAGACAGCGCATGACGTGATTAGACGTTACCGTCTCCGCCTCGACTGCGCAGGCTGAAAAGTGCATCACCTTTTCCCTCTCGGATTCTTGCTGATGTCTGCTGAGTTTTTAAAGGTACTAAAACTCTCAGGTGTGGCAACAATAGAAGTGTCGTTTCTAAGCGAAAGCTTCACTATGGGACCTCGTGCATCGATCGCCGGGTGTCTAGTTTTGACCTTCAGCTGAGTTAAAGGTCAAACCATGCAAAAGAGCAAAGGAAATTTAATCGATATCCATGACCTTGTAGTAGGTTGATTTCTTTTGGCATGAATATTTTTAACTAGCCTGAAAATCAATTCTGTAGGTGGGCTGGAGTATTGCTCTTCATCGTGTACAGTGCGCAGTAACTGTAGCTATGTAGGCTGTGTCGACGATATATCGAATGCCGTGGTCACTTATTCTAGTATGGACAAGTGCTCCTCTGCCTGCTTTTTGAGAGTGCCATGACTGAAGTAGCAGCCAGTGTTTGAAGCTTTTGAAAGCTTCAACTCGTTCTCTGAGGCACCGTTCAAGTGACCCATGGCGAAGCGGCATGCGCCTCCCAAGCACCTTGTGGGTAACTTTGGTCTATAAAACCCTTGTTAGCGTTTTCAAGTATTTCCTTTTGTGAGCGCTAATGACATGGCACTGGTACTTACGCCAATGAGAAAGCCGGTAGGTTCTCGTCCATGGCGGAAGACATAAAACAAGGCCTCCACCCCGCACGAGTTAGCTGCTGGGTTGGAAACCTGGGTGCTAGCAAACCCCAGCGTTACTCCATTTGGGCGCCCCCCTCCCCCCCCCCTTTACCTCCTGCCGTCTCCTCCTAGTCCCAGGCTTTCTAAAGAGATCGGTGCTTCTAATACATGTCACCTTTTTGTTCCCCTACCATGACCACTGCACCAGACGGAAAGCGGCTGTTCGACATCGGAAATGATTACTTCCTGTCGATTACTTCAAGTCGACGCAAAGATTTCGTCTGGCTGAGCGAGCTGCACTTTCTCTAAGAGCTTTCAGTCCATCTAAAGGTAAGCACCGCTGCTTTGAAGCGTCTGTGCACAATTTAAAATCCGGCAATCCGGCTGGCGCCCGATAACAACTGAATTCAAATCCGACGTATTTCGCCTGCAAGCTGGCTAACCCCTACTACTAAGTTACTACTGTAGTCATAAGTCCGAGAATATTAACGGTGGAACGTCGGCTCCCATTGTATCCCTGTTTAAGCCAACCATCATCCTTCAGTTTTTCGCAGCCTCTCTGGCCAGTTTGTGTTTTTTATTATTATTATTTTAACACGGTAGATGAACTTGGCACTGCAAGCGCTATGGGCGCGTGTAGATTACCGAGCTGCGTGAATGGTGGAGGCGACGGCTCTTGCCGGAAAGCGGGAAGGCGATTAATAAGCGGCATCTCCAAGATTAACAGAACAAATTAAAAAAACAATAAGGCAGAGAGGTGATCTGCATGGGCTGTGCCAAATGAAAACAACCGGCTCCCGTCCAGGATCTATCTCACGATCGGCTCATGCTGGAATGAAGGCAAGAATTCAGCTCACCGGAAATGAGGTTCTATTTAGGCTGTGGTAATTACCAGACTAAAATCTTGTAACAACATTCACCACGTGCTTTTTATATCACGGATGATTAGCCGCAGCATGGAGCGCTATTATGAATCCTAGATGCAGGAGTTAAATCGGAGAAAAGATTTGTTTTCAGCACAGCGTCCCATGTCGCAGACACGAATAGTGCAGGGTTTCCTCAGGTATTGCCAGCATCCTTTAAGTCGTTAGTTAGCGTATTACGGTTTCAGAGAGAAAAAAATTGTTCTCTGTTGATTAGCTAGCCACTCAGCTGGTATTCTTTCGAGCGGATAGAGCACGAATGTCTCCTTATGCATCTACGCCTTTTATTGACATCCCTTGCCTAGTCATGCAGAAATGTTTATTCCCGCGAATCCATACCCCGCAAACTTTTTGTCGGCTTTTGTTCCCGGAGATGCTCCTAGCTTTATTTATTGGCTTATATTTGTTGCCTTCCAATGAGCTCATTTCATTTTAACAAATTCAAAACACCCCTAATGTTTTGCCCAATGAACGAGAATGTAGCTTAGTGCCTTTAGTGGAAATAGAAATGCGCTTTCGAAACCAAAACACTTTCAATCCCTTGCATTCTAAATCATACGTGACCTGAAATGCATTAATGTAACTGACCTTACCGGGGCTACTTATTGTAATTGCTGTCTTGGTGACAACAATGGTAGTGGAATCATGCTCTTATATGCATTTCCTGCTAAACACCCTCAAGTATCATGATTTCAATGCCTTAGACGACCCACTGCTTTCTAAAATGCTACGTAGGCGCCTTGGAGCACCTGACGACACTTCTGGAAGATACTGCCGCTGCCTGCTCCTGCTCCGGCGGACGGAGCGCGCACTTAAAACTTTCAGTCGGCGCAGCCAGACTGAATATGAGGCTGCTTCACGGGCTGCCTCGCTAACCGCCTGCCCCGCACAGAGTCTGCGCACTAGAAGGGCTACATATGTGCCACCTCACCGCGTGGAACAACTTCTTGTTCATTGCGAATTCCGCTGGGAGAATCGGGGCTTGCTTGTGGCTTCTTGGCCCGGGCCCAGGAATTCTCTACACGCTTCAACTTCCTGGATTCATCAGAGTCTGAATCGCCACAAGGCCTGCTTGCATGAACTTCATTGAGTCGAGTCGAGTTTGCTTGTCCAGTAAAAACCAGTTGTCGGGTTCATGTAAACGCTGTCGGGTCGAATAAAATGAGCGGCAGAGCGAGTCGAGTTAACTCGCCTGCAAGGGGTAGGTTAACTCGCTTGACCGCCTTCCTAAAAGCATGGAGTCGAAGAGTCGGATTAGCGGGAGGGGAGAGGATAAATGCGAACCTGTTTTTCGTCTGCGCCGTCGCGCATGGAGGAAAAAAAACTGAGGAGGGAGCGTCCGGCGACAACCTTGAAGCCTAGTCTTAACAAGTAAAGATATAGCAAAAAAAGAGAGTGTGTCCCCCCGTGATCGCACCACGTGATAGCGTGCGGTAAAGTCTAGCCCCGCTGCGCGCGCGCATGCGCCGATTAGCGCGGCAGACTAACTGTAGATCAACTTCCTTGCTGTAGACGCTCGCGCCGCGGGTCGCGCATACGCGCGCACTAAAACATACCGGAATCAAAACATAAAGAACCGGCTCGGAGAGCGAAAAACTGAGGGAGAAAACGGCTTCAAAACACTCGGCTTGAGAACGCTGGCCGCCTGACGTCATGCTCCCTCCTTAGTTTTTTTTCCTCCATGCCGTCGCGCCTCCGAGACAGCGGTTCCTTACCGCCATCTTGGAGGCTGCCACTGCCCTCTCCCGCTTGCGCTGTTTGACGCTTGGTGTCGCTGGAGTTGAAGAGGTCTCGACTCCCTAAAATCGAGTTTGTCAGTGGACAAAGTCGGTCAAATTCATTACATTTTAATTATGAACGGCTCGCACCCTTAATCTAATTCACATTTCGCTAGTCGATTGCGCGTCCGAACAGTTGGTTTAAGCGCCCTGGTATAGCAGTCCTCCTTCGAAACGTCTCGAATACTCCTTCCTTCCACGAATCGTTTGTGTCCACTCTCTTACCTTTGGCCACCAATGACAACTTCCAAAATCCAAGATGCTTTTCCGCAGCGAGGTATAGAATGTACATTAGCTTGTGCTAACCCTCTGTTTGAAATGGTTACCCGAACAGGCACAAAATTAAAGACTGACTCACGATGGACTCGCTGCTTCATTAGGCGTTGAAATATGTTCTTGGTAAGCGCCTTGATCTGAAAGGCATTGCTGGAATTGCTGTCCAAGTATCGTTTTAGCGTAAAAGTAGCCCCTAGGAACGAAAGTGCAAGATAGAGTACCATGTGAAAATTTTTAAGCTCGGTCATACAAAATAAAGGCCAGAAAGTCAGCCAATCGTGACGCCTACTCGCCGGTTTTATTGGCCAGGGCCGAGTGCCGGCAGTGATGTGGAGCATAATTAGGCGTTGCCGGAGAAAGATAAAAGGTAACGGCTTCAAGAGAGCTTGGCTTGGGAGGGTCGACCATACGATGTCACGCTTTTTTTGTTAATCTCTTACTTTTTTCCTCCATGCTGGATACAATCACGTGATCTGAAAAGATTGATGTTTTCAGACCAGTAAGGTCTGTTTTTTTTTTTTGTCCACAGAGTAACGGTAGGATATGAAAAGGCGTCACCACAATACCTACCACAACGGTGAGCAAGAATACAGAAAAGGTGTGCAATCGTGTGCAGCCATTCTCTGGCTCTATAATCAGTACATTAAATCTGTGCTTTTGCGAAGTTATAGACGCTCTAAGATCTGGTGGTGTGGTGGTATTTCGGTATCCTTTAGTCAGAGATAACCTGCATTGCACAAGGATGTGTACGAGGACGTTTAAAAATCGTAAAAAACCTATCTTCATTAGTACCGCAAATCTGGTTACAAAGCAATCGGCTCCACTCTGTTATCATTCTCGCAAAAATTAATTGGCATCAAGGTTGGTCCTAGTCAGGTATTTGCGAAATTTCAAGTTATGGTCAGTTTTTTTAGATCTACAGTGCGGTTGTATAAACTACATGCCTTTGTTAATTCCAGTTTTGCTCTTATATAATCAAAATAAGAATTTCAAATTCAATTTTCTTCGGCGAGAGGAGAGCGCTTCTCTTTCCAGCTCACTTTTCACTTTAGTACTGTTCTCCCCTCGCTTGTACTGGCCCAGAACAAATCTTGCCGCTCTATTCTCTATTCTTTCAATGTTATGAATCAAGGTTTTTGGGTGAAGGTCCCAAGCAGACCACGCATACTTCAGGATCGGTCAAACAAATGAAATATAAGCTGAGCATTGTTTTTTAGTGCAAAAGGTGCAGATTTCAGATTTCGTTGAGTGAAATTTTGCACTCTGGCAGCCTTTGCAACAACATTATTCCCATAGTTGTTCCAGGACAATCACTCCAAAAAGTCAGACCCAATTATTTATACATAGATTGGTGGTCAATAACATCAGTGTCCGAAAAATAACGCGTGTGTATATTTATTTTTTTCGTGAAGGACAGATGGAGACATTTTCTTTGCATTTAATTGCATTTTTCACTTCTCACACCCTGAAACAATGTTCTTAAGATCCGTCGGCAAATCAATAAAATTCAAATTAAATTTTTCATACATGACGCAGCCGTCGGCGAACAAGCGTAAACGTGAGGATATGACGGAATAAATATCGTTAATATAAATTAAAAATAATAGCGACCCTATAACGGAGCTCTGAGGAACACCCGATGTGATCTTGACAATAGGTGAAGTAGCACCTTCCACTATTACACATTGCCGACGCTGGGCAGGTAATTGGCGATCCAGTTGATTAATATTTGCGCTATGAAGTTTGCGAAGTAGCAGTGGGTAAGAATCTGTGTCGAAGGTCTTTAGAAGAACTTAACAAACACTATTTTTGCCCGTTTTCATCCACCTAGGATACTAAGTCGTTGTATACAACTCAATCAGTTGTGTTGTGCAGGACAGGCCCTTGCGAAAACAATTTTGATTATCAACTAATAATATATGTTCAAATAAATGTTTAATTACTTCTTTGTATAAAATATGCTCTAATGTTTTGCGCGAGTTCGATATTAATTAAATAGGCCGATAATTATTTACGTCTTGTTTGGACCACCCTTGTGAAACGGAACTACATGTGCCATTTTCCAGACACCTGGTAGCACGCAAGTAGAAAGAGATTTATTGTATATCAGATAAAAGTACTACACGATCGGCCAGGCACAGCGCTTCAGTATGCGGGTACATACACCATCTGGAACGGGGGCTTTGGTTTTATCGATAATTTTTAACAGTCATTCAATACCACTCGCACTGAGCTCGACAGGTAGCATTAATGACCAGAACTTACATATAATAATTTACTGAAGTTTGTTTTAGGCAAAAATACAGAATGAAAAAAAAAATTGGCAGTGGCTCAGCTAAGCAGTGCATAAGCAAGATATACGTAGCGAAAGTAGTTTCGTCTACTCACATTTCTGTAACGACACGCCGTCGTTGTCGTTCAGCAGCCTGGTTACGTCTCTACGCGACATGCTCCTCTTGTTTTTCGGGCGTATCGGCCTCCCGCTTCGCCTTTCTCGCATTGTTTTCACGCGGTGCGGAAGCTGTGCGCGGTCCGCCACCTGCGCCATCTGCTGGCCCAGCGCCGTACATTGCGAGAGTGGTTTTTAGTGGGTGCCGCATGATGGCGCTTCTACTACACGCCAAGCACAGAGGAGGAAATTTACCGGAAACGGAGGAAATTTGGTACTCGCTTGATTGCGGCATCTGCCATGCTCATAATTACTCATGCAGCCCTTAATACATATCTCGAAGATGAGTTTTTAAGAACTGGGAATGCACTAGACGCTCCTTAATTCAGCTTGGAACGTCGAAGTGTCGTGGCAGAGTAGCAGCGTCCGTGTCTCGCACGCCGGCGTGCCTTAATCAAGCCTGCCTTAATCAAGACTCGGCATGTACTTCTCGGTGAGTTCTATCACTGCTCTTTTAAAAGAGACAAAGAGACAACACAAGCATTTTCGCAAAGACAGTCGAAAACGCGCAAATGAGCAAATAGTTCATAAGAAAGAGCAGAATAGTCACCCTTATAAAAAAAAATGCCTTCCTCGTGGTGTGTCATACTTCTTTTGAGTGCATGTCTAATGCTAGCCACGACAGCATGATGGTTACTTAGATCTGGGATACAAGTGACAGAATTGACAAAATTAGGTGAGCTACAGAGCTGCAGGTCTAAAATGCTTTTATTCAGTGTAGGCGCACTCACGTATTGCGTGAAGCTGAAAATGTCAACAATTTTCAAATTTTCGCGACAGCCAGTCGTAGTTACGCAGGTTCCATTAGATCAGTTCAATTCAGGTAGGTTAATATGGCTGGCAAGTATTATCGGATCCCAATGTTTTACAAACAATCTGGTACACTGGCTGCTACGTAGTCGCATCAGAATTCGGTGGGCTATAAAATGCGCCAGCAGTAAATGAGGTATTATCAAGAAGGGACACTTGCTTAGGACCGATGCAACGTCGTCATGTCGAATACCTAGCAAAGTTCACCGCAAAGAAAACTAAGTCGCAGAAAAACTCCGCCAATGCGTGCCCTGTCGTTTCCATAAGCGGCGGAGTGCTTACGAAACACCTCATTATCAGTGACAGACGGGTGCAGCCACGATTATACACCACGATGTGGGGCGTATAACGTCCGATAGCTGTGCAGAGACGACGTAGTGGAAGGCTCCGCTCTAATTTCGACTACGCTGGGTTCTTTTAAGGTGCACTAAAGAGGAATCTGAAGTCTTTTTACCCCGGGAACTCGATCTGGACCCTCCGAGCAATCTTAGACACCTCGAATTATTGCCCTGTGCAGCCGATTTCTTAATCAAATCGAATTGAACGTCTCGGCTCCCACCTTTCTTTTTTTTCTCAACTCACCTTCGAAAAGAAGAGCAGTCAGCCAACGCGTAGGGTTCCTTTCAGCCAGTCACGTGGCGACTTTCCTTTCGCTTGTATTTTGTTTTTTTTTAGGTTTCCGTGAATAAATTGTTTTCAGCCACAGACTACATGGCCGCAAATTAGGCCCGTGAAAATAAAAATATGCGTGGACTCAGCTTTCGCCGATCACTACGCATCACTCCGCCGATGGCAGAGCGGCAAGCCGCCACGCGGCTGGCTGAAAGGCACTCCACGCGCTGGCTGACTCCTCCTCTTTTCGAAGCTGAGTTCAAAAAAAAATGCGGGAGCCGGGACGTTTAATTTGATTTAATAAAGAGATCAGCCACACAGGACAATAATTCGAAGTTTCTCAGACGGCTCGGAGCGTGCAGATGGAGTTCCTGCGGTGAAAATACCAGCTCATAATCCTCTTCAGTGCACCTTTAACGCGCACTGTCATCGGACAAGTCACGGATGTATTGTGTATTACGCCTCCATTTCAACACAGTCAACGCGGTGCTACGCGCTGCTAGGAGGAAGTTAGAAGGAGAGAAAAGTCACGCACATTCGTGCAGTAGTCTCACCGAGCAGGGCAAAATGTGCTGTCACTGTATGCTGCATCAGAAACACATAGCTACAGTAAACATATCTCCGTAAACAGAGTGTCAAAGTTACGTTAGCCCAGCAGTCCCTACATTCATTAGCCACTAAGACGAGGGATCCCCAATTTGTATGCGTTATTTTAGGCACTGCCGGATTCTTGGTGAATTCCCATAATGGCTGCGAGGCACCTCATTCTCAGGCTTAATGACTGGCGTATATTCGATGGCCGAGCGGCAGCCGGGCTTCAAGCTAGAAGAATTACACTCCGGTGTGGCGTGTTCCAAATTTTTAGTGTTCTGTGTTGACCCGTCCAGCTTTATCAGCGTAACTATTGCGGAGCGAAATCTCTACTCCTCCCGTACAAAGCCGAAGGTCATGTGGCTGTGAAATTCTACTTTCAAACCAGGAGGAGGGGAGGCTTGGCTCTGACGTCATGCCACGTGACTCGCCACTCCTCGTCACAGCTGCGCGCGTTGAGCGGCCGGCGGTCACTCGCCTTTCAACTATCGAATCACGTGACTCGCTGCGCCCCGCCACAGCTGCGTATGCGCAGCCGACGGCACTCTCGCAACTGCCGGAAATTGCGTGACGTGCCGTTCGCTATATAAAGCTTGTGGCGTGTGCTTACCCTCACACAAAGCCATGGATGAGCAACATGCCGGAACTTATGCTGCGACGATGTATCGTCACCGTCAAGCGGAATCGATGATCTTTACAATTTGAAAAGGCGTCAGATTAGGTTGGCAAAAGCGAAAGCGAGACAACTTGCCTGATTACAAGCCGAAACCGAAGAGGAGCGCGAAGCTAGACTCGAGAAGAAACGAGAAAGTTAGCGTGCTAGACGAGATTAAAAACGAGCACCTCAGGCTGCTCGTGCGTCTGCTTCGACCACTGCATCAACCGCCAATGCGAGCGTTTCGCCGATGGTTAGCGAAGAGCCAAGCCGGAGGCTCACCGACCATACGATTCGCCTGGCCCAGTGTGTAAGTGCAACGAATCGATATGCAGTAAAGTTTAATCAAAGCTAAACGATGTCTCACCATGCTTAACAGAGCTTTCGCTCGTCTTACCAGGCTCAGCCGGGTTGTACCTCAGCTAATTTTTTGTGTGTGCGCTCGCATGTTTGTTGGCAAAAGCAAATTAAACTAAATGTACAGCAAAGTTTCTGCAAGTAACATAAAAATTATGGGGCACCTAAACAATTCTTATGATGTGCAAATGCGAAAGCATTTATTCTTGTCGCTTGGAGTGTAGCTTAGCTGTTGTGGGAGGCCGGGGGCGCGGGGTGAACGTTGTTTCACTGCAGCAAGCTCGCTGCGCACGTTTGGGTGCGTTGCGATGGTCTCGTACTTCGTCAGCAGTGGTCTGTCGCCTGCGACCACGCTTTGCTGTCTCGCCTGATGATGTAGACGCGAACGATTGAACTTCGGATGATGAAGACTCCTTGCGCTGCGTTTACGTGAATACGACAGTGGACACCGTATTTGCTGGAGTATCTCGCGGTGCCGACACGCCACTGTGTACATGTACCACATCAAGTCGGTCGGGACGGTGACCCCTTACCCAGTCCACGTGAGGGAGGGGTACTGCCCACCGCCCTCTGGAGAACTTTCCTAGAAGGTGTTGAGCCGCCCCCTTCTTGTGCGCAGTCTGCTTTTTTATCCAGCTGAGAGAGTATTGCATAGACCGTTTACAGCGCGCAGTTCTTCCGTTTCAGACCAGGTGGCGCCACAGGTGACCTCGGAACACGGCGCCATTACGGGCCTCGTAAGTCGCCGGCGTGTAGGCAGCGACGCAGCTGTGGAAATATCGCGGGTGGCTGCCGAATGTGTTCTTTCTACGAAGATGCAGAAATGCACAGAGAATACATGCCGTGTTTTGGATTGCAAGAAATGCGGCAGAGAGTTAAAGATGCGGGATGCTGTTGTTTGCGAGCTTCACGCAACCGAACTGCACCAGGACATATACTGCCCCTGCCATGCCCCCTTTCCGAACGGGCGAACGCACCAAGCACGTTCGCCGGCGCTAGACAGCCGATATAGAAAGAAAGGTTTCGATCTTAGAAAATCTGCGAGGGTAAGTGCAAACTATAGGCGCATGAACAAGCTGTTCCGCCACCGAAACCGTCCCCTCGTGCTTTCAGTTGCTTTGCAGTTGCATCTGCGTGTGTGGCGAGAGCACAATGCTCTTGAGTTAAGGTGTGCGGCCATTAGTAGCTGGAGCCCCCAAGGCCGAATTAGGAACGAAAAAGAAGGACGGCTTACTCTCCTACATACCGCTGCTGTAGATTGTGCAGTGCACAGCCGTGGGAGAGGGCAATGCTTACGGTCAGTCCGTGTATTACATGACATCTTGGTGCTATTGTTGAACTTCGCTCAAAGTAGCATGGTTTTCGTAGACTGTATTCGGAATAAAGCGTTTGTGTAACGGCTGCTGTGCTGGGTAGTTTTCACTTCCCCGCGGTCCATGCCAGACAGTCACTAAAAGTGACTCCGCTGGCCAACACTCAGAGAGAAGGTGATTGCTTACAACCAACGAGACCTCGAGCATTTTAATGTTCGCATATCGAGTGTGGAGCGTACCACAATGTTAGATGTGAGGCTGACATAATTGTGAACTTCGTGTAGTATGAACGCATTGCCATTCACGCGTGATATTACGTCGCGGAATACTTCGAAACGATTGCACGCCAGCTGGTGAAGGCTGCTTGATGCGTAGTACTGCTACCATGATAGTTAACATTCGTGTGTCTATTTATTTTTCTCACTTGTCTGCATTTAACAAACCAGTATAAAATATTTTAAGTTTCCTATACGCCGTTAACAGGTTGTAAACAAATGCGTACGATGTGCATATGAGAGTTTTAGAGCGGTGTCTGCATGCATGTACACAATACGAAAACGACTTGCGTTGCCACAGGATCATTAAACCTTGCCGTTTTAGATAATAACAATGAAAACAATCAGCAAAGCCTTCAGCGGATGCAAAAACATGCATTCAGGCGATCAATCTGTTGGCTCGAAGAGGGAGCTGAGCGGCTCTCCGCGACATCAAGCCCGATCGCGTTTTCACGCCTCAAATGATCAAATTAGGGTTCTCACATAACGTTCGAAGCTTTGGCCAAACCACAGTGTAGTCTTCCCAATCCTTTACAACCGTATCAGCTGAAACACTTCCTGTCAGAACCGAACCATCAGACGCAGCAGCCGCCGCGACGAGGCGCGCGCAGAGCAGTCAGGAGGCGTGTAATGGCGGCGTGATCACGTGATCAAGGATGGTGGCCCCCAGGATACGGCACTGTAAAGTGTCTATAGCCACTGCGGGGAGGAGCAGAGGCTCTCCCAAACCTGCAGTTTCATTCATCGCGAAAGTCGATTTGTCTTTCTCGATCTACCCCTGCCTTGTGGTGGCCTAATGCACCGAGAACGGTGATGACATCATTCACGGGTCGCGTTTCTGCCACGCATCTGTCATGGCTTTCTTGAGACGGCAGGGTTTTCGCACAACAAGAAGTAATGCTCTCGCATTAATAAACTATACCCCAAAATTGAAACAAAACAAAACTAAACTCAGTATACACGAATTGTAAATACGCTTCGTCTACTGTGGCGCGCCACATGTTTACGATCGCCGTCTTTGCTTCGAGACAAAACAACTTCGAATAGATGTGCCTATTTTTTGGTACACAATACTCCACTCAGGAAGAACGTCGACAGCGTCAAAAACGTATACAAACATGAGAACACGTTGTTAAGTATATGGGGGCCTGCAGTGAGAAATGGCGACTCTTCATATGACGTTAAATCCGCAGTGCGTGTAACGCCACCAGGTGTGGGTCGTCTACTTTAAATTTTAAATGGCCGTAAATAAAAAAAAACTACATGTCTGACGGCCGTGCCGCTCGGCCCCGATTACAGTCGAACCAGGGTAGTATACTGAATTCGAAGGGGGTCGCAAAATTGTTCGATATATCAGTACTTCTATACATTAAAAATGGCGATAAAAAAACATTTGTGTAGCCCAGAAACAAAAAATATATTGCACCTACACTAGTGATGCTTTTTCTCAGGGACGTGCTGCCCACCGGCTTGCCGGCAGCTGGCCGCTCGGTAGGCTTTTCTACTCCTATATCCTACTTCGCATCGAAACAAAATACAGTTGCTTTCAGCAACGCCCTCGGCACAAAACACGCTAGGTGAGGGCCGCCACAAGGTCTTGATTAGGTTAGCTCCCCCGTATAACAGCGATGTGGCGTGTAAAATCAGTACAACAGACCAAAGGCCATATCCTCTAACCCACCTGACGTTCAGTTCGTCAAGCCGTTTCAAAGCGCCTGCGCTTCCAGCACTCCCAGCAGCTGCCCAAGGCTGCGCAGCCGATCCGTCTCCACGCGTGAAAAGGGTCCGAAGAGGCACTTAGAGGGGCTCTGAAACAGCTTCTGAGCAGAGTACATAAACTTGCTCAACCATTCGATTCTCTCGTCATCAACACCTAAGCCAAATAATACACTTCTACACGCAGCAGAAAACCCAAAATATCGCACGAAAGTTGGCGAGTCTTTACATGCGACTCCCCATGCTCGCGCCTTCCTCCGTCGCACGCTCCTGCGTGATTCTGTTCAGCGATAGTGATTGGTTAGATTCTTTGAGGCGTCACGCAGCAACCATGGCTACGACCAGTCAGCAGTGTCGCCCCGGTGGGTCAGGAAGTTAAGCCCCACACGGTGTTCCCGTGCGTGTCGGCGGTGGGGCCGACGGAGGAGCGCTGTCCTTTGAGCGAGAAAAAAAATGAAGAAGAAAAGAAGCCGTGAAGACGCTGAAGTTGTAATTTTGGCTATAAATAACTCGGCTTCTACATAACTCATTCAAAATATTTTTGCTGGACTATATTTATGAAGAGGCGTCCTTTATGATCTCAGGAATGCTGCACCTTTATCGAGAGCCCCTTTCAGAGCGCATGGAAGGGACGCGGCGTGCAGTTCGATATATGAAAAGTTCCGCTGAACGCAAATTCGATATATGCGAACAGTACTGCTATACTTTTGTACCGGATTTTCAAGGGGACGTTCTACCTGTTGGATGTAAACAATAATTCCATATATCTGAGCTCGACTGTGCTTCCATTATTTGTTTTGCGCAGTAACTGCAAATTTTGGTCTATCAGGCATTTATAAGCGCCCTCTGTGCTATTGGTTATCCAAAAATATCGATGTTTTTGTCTACCCGCTTTGCAATACCGGAGTGTCACGTGGCATTGTTAGGCCGCGCCTTTCGTGACATGAGCATCAAAAGCAGTTAATCTTTATACCTCACAAATAACTGCAACCGTGGGGAAATTATGCCGTGAAACGTACTTTCCTGCACGGCCTGGCCGTTCTACCAAACGAAACAGCAATTAACAAGTTACAGGGCTTACCCAAATAGTACGGCTTGTGATCAGTGTTAGCTGGTTCACTAAGTGAATGACAAAATGCAGACGTTATGCATATCGAGTTTGGCGACGTTTGCTGCGGTGGCAGGTGTGTAGTGGTGTGGGGACCATTAATATATTAGAATGCGTATTATTGCGTTCGACCGCTTCCGTTGGTGACTACGTGCCGCTTCCGTTTCTTGCAACCCGGTAATATGCCTGCCTTGCAGTCAGCGAAATGCGTGCATGTGAACGTAATTGTTTTTGCACTTCCCTGCCTGCTGATTTCAGAAAATGGCAAAGCGCACTCAGAAGACAAACACAGAGGCGTACGAAATACATAATACAAGCGCTTGCTTTCATCTCAAATTCCTTGAGGGCCACGCCAGCAGATAAGAGGGGGGGGGGGGGGAAACGAGTCACACTCAAAAAACATTGCCGGAATCAAAGCACTTTCACGCAAACCATTCAAGATCCGTCAGTACAGACCTAAACACGGCCACCGAGGCGCCGCTGATACGTTCACTTCCTGTCCTTTTTTATATAAAAGGCTACCAGCACCTCTCGTGCCATTGCCTCTTAGCTTCTGACTACGGTCATCATCATCTGTAACCATGGCTTATACCTCCTGCATTGGCATGATAATGGCGCTCCTCTGTCGCTCTGTACCGAGTGTCAGGTAAGTGATCACTAATGCATCGTCCCACTCGGCGTACACGGGCCTTCCCGCAGGTGAACAAAATTTCACTCACGACCTCAGTGGAAGAACTTCAAAAACTACCTGGCATGTTTTTTAGGAGCGCAGCTCTTAGGCATCCGTTTCTGCGTTTCGAGGCGTCGCCGTTGTCCGTTGTAGCCAGCAGTGGACACCCTTCAAGCTGCGAAAGCAATGAAGCAGGAGCTTGGAAAGAAGAATGTAAAAGCGCAACCTCCTCCGCCCCCCCCCCCTCTAGCAACCGGCGCGCCGGTGGGGGCGCAGCTGTGCATAGCAACCGTGACGTCACACAGTAGTGGTAGAACCAGCGCGCGCGCGTCAGCGATGGCAGCTACCCTGCCGCTCCTTCGCCAGACGTTTCGATGCAGTCGAGTTAGGGAGACGCACGGTTCCGAAGCAGCCCAGTGATTCCGCGCCAAGCGGTTCGGGGAAGCGGCAGTGGGTTGACCACAAGGCTTTCGCCAAGCCCACTATAAAATTTCCAAAGTGTCTTCGGTATTTTAGAGCGCAGCTCATTGGCGCCCATAGCTGCGCTTCGCGGCGTCGCCGTTGTCCCTCGTAACCAGCCTACAGCCAGTGCAGCGCGCTGCTGCAGCTGCGCGCGCTCCTGACGCCATTTCTGCCGCACGCCCAAGCCGAAAAGCATAGCCGCCGGCCTTCGCCACTGCGTGTACCCCCCACCCCCGCCCTTTTTTTCCGTGGCGGCGACCTCGCGATAGCGCGCGGTGTTCTCCGGTTGCCGAAGGGCCGGCTGGGCATCAGCGGATCACGGTGCGTGCACCCCAAACCGAAACGCAGGGCCACATTCACTTGACTCGCTAGCAGCGTCAGCGGCATCATAGACCTCGTCTTTGAGAACCATGCAATGGTGCAGCAAGTCGAGCATGTATGCATCTATTTCTCCGACCATAAACCTTCCTTCATGGCAATCAGGAACTGTTAGTGGAGTGTTTCTTGAAGAAGGAGTATGTGTGAGCAAGTTGTCTGTAATTGTACATACATGTCAATCCAATTCTTTGCCTCAATCTAACGAAAAGCTGAAACAGCTGATGAGCTGCGCTCAAATTTCGCATTAGGAAGTAACGTAATCGTCGGCAATTTTTTTTTTCGCATTCACCCTATCTTTGACCGGTTGAGATGGGCGGGCAAAGCTCGGCAAGCTTTCGAGGAGCACAATACATGACAGCTACGCCACGTCTACTCTCCACTTTCTTGACAGGCGATCTTGTGCACATAAGAAACCACTTCGGTTTGGTTTGGTTTAGGCTATAAGGTTTAACGTCCCAGAACGACTCAAGTGGAAGGCTCCAGATAATTTCGACCACCTGGGGTTCTTTAAAGAGACAGCGAGGAGAGCTCTACTGATATTTTTTTTAAAGCAAAATCTGATAGTTCGGCATTTCATGGCTTTGTTGCCACTTGGCCGGCAGCGAAAGATGCATTTATTTCTAAGAAATTTGGATTCGAAGTTGAAAAGGTTTTCCCGCCGCTCTGATTCAAACTTGGGACTCTCTTATGACGACACAGGACTAAGTGACGTGAAACATGACGTGCACATGACGTAACGCAGACTCCATGATTTCTGGTGGCCAGCAGTGCGGCCTAGCAGCAGCCGAAAAGAAAGCTACCACCGGCCGCACGTTGAAGGCATCTATCGGCTATTGCGGCTGTCGCTACCGTCGCTTCGTTTACGCTTGCACCGGCATTTTGCCAGCGTTACGATGGATCCCGTTATCGAAGTCGTCAACGAAGTTCTCGCCAATAGACACCTTTAGAATACCATGTACCTTGTTACCGTTAGCGGAATACCGGGAGCATGCCTACCACCGGTGAGCAGGCGCTGATTGGTCCCGATGCTGCAGGCGCGCGTAGCTGCCGGGTACGTGGGGCCATCTGGCGATGTCAAGGAGATTTGCGCATGCATTGGCTGCGGCTCAGTGATTCGTGGCTTCTCGTGTCCCAGTGTTGCTATAATTATTGGTTCTAGCAACACTATTTTGTCCTACGACGTCATCACACTTGTACTTGCGAGTTTGGCCTGTGGCGGCGATAGCTGTATTTTGGTTCTTGCTCTTTTCTACGTTACAAGAGCTTTGCTGTCAGTATGAGTGGCGTTTTTGTAATATACAAGCCAACTTCAATTTCTCCTTAGTGTCTCTTTGCACTGACATCGCACAGTCCACGGGCCTGAAGCATTTCACCTCCATCAAAATCAGACCAGCGCTGCTGAGATCGAACACGTGTTTTTCGGGTAAGCAACCGAGCACTATAAACACTCGGCAACCGCGGCGGCTGAACCACTTCGGGTTTAACCATATTCTTCTTCTGCTCGAAATTGCTTCTTTAAAGGGATACTGAGGCGGTTTTCGAATCAGCCAATTTTTTAGGGTTTTCAAGTAATATCATTGCTGATCACGCCTGTGAAATCATTTTTTCGATTTTGGCTAAAACAGCGCCGCAATCACCAGTTCAAAGCGCGATAATTAAATCTCCCGCGCCCCGCGCGAACGCAGGAGAGGAGAACAGCGGAGAGAGAAACCTCGTCCATGTCGGCCAACGTGACGTCACGTTGAGGAGCCGGGGATACTTCGGCGCACCCGATCGAGCTTTCAGCTCGCGTTGTTTATCGTGCTGCATGCGTTATTTCTCGTACTGCGTGCGCTGTGACGTACAAAGCGTGTCAGCCGACCTTGAGAATCATATTCAACACGAGGCACTACTCTGCGTTCGTGTCCACGAACAACCACGGCCGCGACTGTGTCGTCTACATTTTTCCCCCATAAGCTCGCAGAGCAAGCGCTCGCTGCTGTGACGAAGAATTCAAGCCGACCAAAGCAAGCATACTCTGCACGAAGCACTTTCGTAAATGCGGCTACATGCAGGGCTTGTCCCTAATGTGGTCTCTGGAGATTTCTGTCAAAAAGGCGCGGCTGAACCACGACACAGTTCCTTCGATTTTCTCGCGCATGAGAGGCGTGTCACCATTCCGAAGAAGCGCCTACACCGACTGCCTTGCCGTCCTTAAGCAGCTCAAGGCTGTCCGGCGCACATTCCAAGTTACACAATCCATTCACCAACTTTGCACAAAATACCCCTGTCCTGTGCGTATACAATGGATTCGCGGGCATGCCCAGGATCCGCATAATATTAATCCATTCTCAATCCATTCACCAACTTTGCACAAAATACCCCTGTCCTGTGCGTATACAATGGATTCGCGGGCATGCCCAGGATCCGCATAATATTAATGTGGAATCGGACGAAACTTGGTCCGATTCAGAAGACGCTATAAAGAAAGTGTGCGAAACAAATCTCGGTTTTTCGCTGTCAACAGTGGAAAGGGTTCACAGGATTGGAAAATTCAAGCAGGGGAAAAATCGGCCGATTATAGCTCATTTTTCTTCGTTTAAGGAAAAAGAGAGGGTTATGCAAAACGCAAAAAGCTTCAAAGGCACAGGAATGAGCGTGTCCGAGGATTATTCGAAGACATTAAGACGCAAAAGACGGCATCTTTGGGAATTCGCAAAAGGCAGAGCAGACAGCACTGATAAGGTCAAACTCAAGCTAGACATGCTGCTTATCAATGACACCAAATACATCTACGATGACGCCACTAACGAAGTTGTACCCTTTGAATGACCACATGACGGTACACACGCGAGGCTTTCGTGTCTGGTGGTGAATTGTCGTAGCGTCAAAAATAAGATTGATGAATTCAGTAGCCTTCTCCATACTGTCAAGCCATCGGTAGTTATTGGAACTGAATCATGGTTGGCGAGCGATATCGGCGATGGTGAGGTATTTCCAGAATCGTATGCATGCTACCGGAAAGATCGCAATAGCCATGGAGGGGGTGTGTTCATCCTGGTAGACAAAAAAATTCAGTCATCCCAGATAAACATCGATTGCGGATCATGTGAAGCAGTATGGTGTCAGTTGAGGCTCCATAATGGTAAAACCTTATCTATCTGTTCATTTTACCGGCCACCCGGAAGTGCATTTCATCCCCTTATAACACTGACTTCTTTGACTGAATTAATTACAACTGATTTTTTAGTTATTGGCGGTGACTTCAACTTGCCTAACGTCAACTGGCACCAGCAAGCTAGCATTCCAGCAACCGGGGGGCTCAATGAGGCTCTGGTAAATTTAATGAACCTATTTTCCTTAAACCAAAATGTTCTCAAACCAACTCGAGGGGAGCATATCTTAGATCTATTATTCACAAACGAACCTGAACTAGTTGAGTCAACAATAGTAGTGCCGGGAATTAGCGATCATGAGGCTGTCATATGTGAATTAAATTTAGAAATCGTGAAGGAATATTCTAAAAGTCGTCGTGTCTACAATTATGAAAGGGCCAACATAACGGAAATTAATTTAGCACTAGATAGTTATTATGATGTGTTTGAAACTATCGCTGAAACTAACGACGTTGCAGAGCTCTGGTCATGCTTTAAAAGAAAAGTTTTCGAGCTCCGTGACCGCTTTGTTCCTTCCTGGATATTAACTCCAAAAAGAAAGAGAAGCAAACCATGGTTCAATGTGTCATTAAAAAGGTTGTTAAAACGAACGCAGAGAGCTTATAGAGCAGTGAGACAGAATCAATCTACTAATGGATTCCATAAGCTTAAATTACTAACAAATGAGGTAAAATCTGCACTTAAACAGGCGAAGAAAACGTTCTTTGATTCATTTCATATTAAGATCAGCCAAAATCCTAAAGAACTTTGGAAATATATAAAAAGAAACAAAAAGGATAACTTATCTATTCCACCTCTTCTGGAAGCTGGAACAGAAGTCAGTGATGCTGCAGATAAAGCTGAGTGTTTCAATGCATATTTTGCCTCAGTGTTTTCCAAGAAAGCGATAACCACCAGCGGTTCAGCCTCGCCCGTCACGATTACAGCCTCATCCTCAGAAAATCCTTTTTTTAGCTTGAATGGCATCAAGATGCTACTGGACAGGTTGAGCACTGCTAAGGCTCCCGGCCCGGATGGTTTGCCAAATGCGCTTCTTCGGGGGTGCTCAAGTTCAATAGCTCCATTCTTGAAAATAATATTTGAAAAATCACTGGCAGATAGTTCCCTTCCGGACGATTGGAAAGTCGCTTCAGTAGTTCCGATATACAAATCTGGCCCTCGAAATAAAGTGTCAAACTACCGTCCTATCTCACTTACCTCAGTTCCCTGCAAACTTATCGAACATATTCTGTATTCAAGTATTATAAAACATCTTGAAACCCATGGCTTGTTAAACCCCTACCAGCACGGTTTTAGGAAAGGATTGTCGTGCGTCACACAGCTGACCGAATTCGCCCATGACATTGCCAAAGCCTTAGATGCCAGCACCACTGTCGACTGTATCTTTTTAGACTTTCGTAAAGCTTTTGACACCGTTCCACATGATTTGCTTATACAGAAATTGTACCCTTATAATATTGATTGTCGCATAATTGCCTGGGTAAGTGAATATCTGCACGCGAGACGTCAATTTGTAATGGTTCATGGAGCTGAATCTGATGTTGTTGATGTAACATCAGGCGTCCCTCAGGGTTCCGTCTTGGGACCTCTTCTTTTCTTACTGTACATCAATGATATCACTGAAAATATAGCGTCACACATGAGGATGTTTGCAGACGATTGTGTTCTGTATAAAATTATAACATGTAATGCTGACCGTGATGTCCTTCAAAACAACCTTGACACTGTTCATAAGTGGTGCGAAAAATGGAAAATGAATCTAAACTTGGACAAAACAGTGTGCATGGCGTTTTCGAGGAAACGCACAAAGCTAGTACCCACATATACCATAAATAATGCAAATCTGAAAATAGTTGAAGAATTTAAGTATTTAGGTGTATATTTCACGTCATCGCTCTGCTGGCATCGGCACGTTGGTTATATAGTTGGAAAGGCCTGCAAATCCTTAGGATTTCTCCGCCGAAACACTCGTTCCTTCCCGCAAGCTACCCAAGAACTCCTTTACAAAACTTATGTGCGGTCAGTGTTGGAGTATGCTAGCACAGTGTGGGATCCTCCTACCACAGGTGACAAAGAAAAACTTGAGAAAGTTCAGTCCTTGGCGACTCGATACGTACTTGGTAAATCATGTGAGTGAACGCAACTTCAGTGCAACAATAGCAAAAAAAGTCCTTGTTTGGGAATCGCTAGAACAGCGGAGAACTAAGCAGAGGCTCAAACTCTTCCATAACATATACTACTCCCACATTGGCATTCCACGCGAAACATACATCTTCATACCACATTACGTATCCGCACGCCTTGACCATGATCAAAAAGTACGTGAATACAAGTGCAGGACGGCAGCATACAGCGACTCTTTTTTTCCGAAAACCATTCGTCAATGGAACCGTTTGCCGGCCGTTGTTACTTCCATCTCATCAAATGCATCCTTTTATACCGCTTTGAACAGCGTCACGTCATTTCATAGCTTGACGGTGCGTCGTTATCTGTGCGCTGCTTCTTCGTTTCGTGCGTTCCACTGTGTATACCTGTGTCTTCCTGTCAATGCGCAGTATACCTGCGTGAAATATACGTTTGAAGTTTTTTTTTTTTTATGTCTACTGCGTTGGTGCTTTCTTCTAAAATGCACGTTTATTGGGTGAACAACACAGTTGACTTTCTTGTACCCAAATTCTGTACATAGATGCGCATTGCGTCAATTTTGTTCTTTGCTTACTTTGTGAATGCTTGGGCTGCTGTTTCTCTTTTTTTGTATTTACCTGCATTTATGTGCTGTGTTGCTGTATCAACCCCCCCACTGTAATGCCAAATGGCGCTGTGGGTAAAAGATAAATAAATAAAATAAATGACACACCTTGACACATCCGATATCCCGCCACCTTAACCTCTTCCCTCAGATCCGTTCCTGTCCCGTGTTTCCGAGATACAGGCTTTGCGTCAGCGAACACGCGCTCTAATTCCTCCGTGTTCGTACCCTCTCTAACTCCCGCTCTAACTCCTTCTGTGCGTCATCGGTGGCGTGACAAACGCTTCGAAGTGACTGACAAGTGTCCCCTTGTGGTGCTGCGCCAGAACAGTGCGACGAAAAACACTTGCTGTGGACTTGCCCGGCTACAGCTTCCGTGAGACGACGCTTCCTAAGAAAGGTAGGCCTGCGATGGGACGTTGCAGGCGACTATCGCAAGTGAACTCATGAAAATCGCTTTATCACGAACTTTTGCCGCTTTTTAAGTGAGGCTTGTTTGCACTCCTTTTTATAACTTTCTTTCCCTTTTTCATTATGCCTAATGGCAAACAGCTCGAATAAAAAAAAGTAGAAACATGCTCACTTAGCCCCTGCAGAAACCTTATAGAGGCTCAAGCATGTGTCGCTCTCCTCAGCTTAGGTGATAGCCAGACCACCTGAGGCGTGCTCAGTAAGGCTCGGTTAGTGATTTTATACTCGGTTCGACGTGTCCAAGCAAGCAAGCAAAGCAAAGCACAATAAAGTAAAGCAAGCAAGCATCGAAGCTCTTCATATGCGGCATCTCGTTTAATCGTAGCTAAGCGATTAAAATGAAAGCGTTCGACGTTCTGATTTCAGATGCAAATTTAAGAGAGAAATGAATGCTAACCAAGTTTTTGCAGAAAAACACCATGTTTCGCAACCTTCTTCGGTATCTTCATGGCAGCGGGCGAATTGCAGCTAGCTTGGCTTTTAAACACACATATAGTTGGCCACCACTTCACTGAACCTAAACGGCAAATCTAGGAAGGGCGAATGTTTCCGAGGGAGCGATTAATATTTTCTGGCATCTGCTGAACGCGCCACGAGTGAAGCAGCAGCCTTGTGTGCGTATTTGGTTTGGTTTCGAGCGCACAATGATTGCGTCACTATCCTGTGGTCACATGCCTCGCAGTGCTTGGCCACTGCGCTTCGCTCATTTTGACATCAGCTTTGTTTCCTTGAAATACTTTCTTGCCCTCACCTACAACGCCGGGTACTGAGAACAGGATTTTTTTTTTGCAAAGCGCTTTGTGCCTTTATTTTAGGATGACGCCCTTTCGGGCGAGCCAGAAGGCGTCCGGTGATAGTAATTGACTTGAATATTGTTCGCACCCCTTCCTTTCTGAGAATACGAGCCGAGGTTGTACTGGCACCTTTTACGCATGGTCTGCATACGCGTCTTTCACGCTGGCGTATGCTAGTGCTAGGCGCAGAATTTTTGCTTGCGTCTTTTTTGGTTTCAGGTGATACGTGGAATGAACAAACTGTAGTATACTTTTCTTTGGAGGTCAGTAAAAAAATTGTCGCCATATTCGCCTTTACAACACCACGGAAAGCTGCGATCTGCTCTCAACGCAGTGCCGGATCCGCATCGCCAGCTTCTCCAGTCCTCAAAGTGTCGTCACGACCTCTCTTGACCAGGCACGGGCGGCTGCGCGTCGCACGGTGTGCCCCGCGGCACAGGCAAAATATTTCTGCTAAAAAAGGCGATTCGCGCTTGTTTTTGCCTTATTTGGATGCGATATTCCAGTATACAGCATGAAAAACTATAGGACGCCGCTCCCAGTCTGATTTTCAAAAAAAGTGTTTCGGTCTCCCTTTAACGTGTCTTCTTCGGTTTCCCAAAGCAGGGGTTCAGAAACTCACATGATTAACAGCGCAGTGCAACCAGACTGAAAGTAACTGTCCAACTCCTTTTTTTTTTTAAATTTTAATGCATGGCATCGTGGCAAGATTCTCGGGAGCAGAGTCGAGGCATACACTTGCGCTTACTAACTTCACTACCTGAGGAACTGGACATTGCTGCATGCGCGTGTTTCATTATGTAGTCGATGCGCTGGATTAGTTTGAAAAATGTTGTCACTTAACGAGACGCTGAAGACGACTTGCTTGAGTTTCTTGAAGACCGGCAGTCGAAACCCTCGAGGGTTTCGACTGAGGGTTTGGACTCGACGAATTTTGCAGTATTTTCCTGAAAGGAATTACGAGGCCTTGGACGGCGTTTTGTTCCACGCCCTACCTTGACGACAAAGGCTTCACGAGGCACAGGCTGCGTGCACAAGGTGGCCACGTGACCGTAGGTAAGCGCGCTCCACTCGACGTCGACGAAGAAAGCGCGAGGCACGAGGAGTGCGGGACGGCTATACGAAATTTGAGAACGATGATGACAGCGAGCGCTGCAAAAAAAAAGATGCAGATTTCCAGGCAAAAACAGAAATTCTTTAGTAGTGGTGACGAATTTCATTGCTCTAATGAGCAAGCAAAGTCTTCGTTCTAGGCAGCGGCGCTCTATGCGATCCTGAGGAACTCAGGGTCGGGGTCTGTTGTCAGGGCCTCCCACTGCTCTTCAGGAGTGGTACCTCGGTGCCGCCGCACTCCCGCACCATTTGGCGCAAGGTGTTGGGCACCTTGCAGTTCGTAGCACTTGAGGTAGTACGCCTGGGTACGATGGCGCTGATGAAGGATTTTATATTTGGTGGTTTGGGGAGGGGGTTAACGTCCCAAAACGACTCAGGCTATAAAGGATGCCGTAGGGAAGGGCTCGGGAAATTTCGACCACCTGGGGTTCTTTAACGTGCGCTAACATCGCACAGTACACGGGCCTCTAAAATTTCTCCTCTATCGAAATTTCACCGCCGCGGCCAGGATCGATCCTGCGTCTTTCGCGTGAGCAGCCGAGCGCCATAGCCACCGAGCCACCACGGCGGCTGATGAAGGATTTGGTCTGAGCTGTAGTGCTTTAGTAGGCCAAGCAAATTCAGAGCACAAAAATGAAAGAAAAGAAACCCAGATGCGTGCAGAAGACGTCTACAGCGTTCGTCCCACTAACCACGTAAGGAAATCTTTCTGAACACTGTCAAGAGTGCAAGCCACGTGTATGCAGACAGATGTTCAATGAATGCAAAGTTATAAACAGGAGCAGAAAACAGCTAACACGGGAAATGGAAACAAGAGAAATTAAAATTTCGAAAAATGATTGTCTGAGCACTCCCTCTTTTTCGCTATGAGGAAAGGAGATGGTGTTTCTTGATGGCGCGCGCAAAACGTAGAATTTTACGGACAAAACGTAGAAGGTGTGGTGGAAAGTGAGTTGCAGTGCGATAGGATTGTGGGACGATATGTTCACACTCTCGTAATGCACAAAAACCTGCACAAGCGTTGAATAAAGATCAGTTGAAAGTTTGCGCATGTGGTGTCCTCTTTGTTTTGTTTCGAGCGCATCATTTTTCGTCATGGTATGCCTGTCGTGGCCGAGCAGTTAGGACAACGCGGGTGCAAAGTAACTGGGTTTATTAGAGCCTTTACATTGCTGCCACCGTGACATAAGTCTTGGGCATATCGGCGTCGGTCAAGTGCGATACGGCACCCGCTGCGCGAGCATGTGGCGCCATCTGTCAGTCCTGCCCGCCACCACACTGTCCCTTCTTTACGACAGTAGCTGGATGGTTGCTGGGCTACAGGTTAACGTGAGTTGGCGGTTTCACGACGTGCCTGCTTCTTGTCGTGACCGTCCCCTGGTTGCAGAGGCTGGAGGTGATTGGGGGTGCTACGAGTTAACCCACTTGTAGTTTGTACCATATAAGAACGCGGAGTGGGAGCCTGTGCGATCATAGTGTCTCTTGCAACTGCGCCGTAGAGGATACAGACTGTTTTGCTTGGAAGTAGGCGTTCTCTTTCACAGACCCTGTGTCGGCGATCATAATCGATGCATTGTTTTGCCTTCTACAACTGGTTTCTGTTCCAACGCGGTCTGAACTCCGCTGACACGGCTGGCACGTCGTTTCTCACGCGGCGTCCCATGAGAAGCTCAACCGGAGAGTAACCTTCGCGAGCTGGCGTGTCACAGTGAGCTAGCAGCGCTTTGTTAATGTTGGGCGATTTCCTGATGAGTTGTTTTGCAGTCTGTATGGTCCTTTCGGCCGCCCCGTTGCTTTGGGGATAGTACGGGCTCCTTGTGATGTGCCGTATTCCCCATTCTCGTGCAAACAACTTGAATTCAGCTGAGGTGAATTGCAGCCCATTATCCGACGGATGACGGCGGGTGCCCCAAATTGAGCAAAGATCTCCTCGAGTGCTTGCGTGATGTCTTTGGTCGTCGCACTTTTCAGCTTCAACTCAACAAACCTTGAGAAGTAGTCCACCACTACAATGTAGTTATCTCCGTTTCCACTGAAAAGATCAATTCTAACCACTTCCCATAGATAATTGGGCAGCGGAGTGTCCAGTAGTGGTTCTACACCAGGTTCCGATACTCTTAGCACACTGGGAGACAGCAGACATAATTCGGAATTTATTGACAAATGCAAGGCCACCACACAGATTGGGTGGCACGAGCACGGCATGTGCCTCTGCCTTGGTGGCCAGTGTGCACGCGTTCAAGCACTTCACTTTGAAGACTCGTTGGGACAACTATGTGATTTCCCTTGAGGACAAGACCCCGCACACATGCGAGTATATGATAAACAGTAACGTACTGTTGTAATGAATATGGCAGTGACATTTCTTTAAGCCAGGGCGTAAACAGTATCTTTTGGCTCTAGCTCCTGAGGTCCTGGTCCTGCGGTGCCTTGATTCTTTTAAGCATGTCGACAAATGCCGGAAGTAGATCAATCGTAATTCATATTCTAGGACTCCTGCATCGATACTTCTTGGATGCTAATGGTCTGCGTGACAATATATCAGCTGTGCGGTACTCGTTGCCTGATGTGTGGTAGATTGTGGAGTCATACTCCACTAGTCTCATTCGCAGGTGCTGCGAGCGTGGAGAATAGAGTTCATCCAATCGTTTCGACGACAGTAGTGGCACCAAGGGCTTATTAACCGTCTCTGCATGAAATTGTAACTCAAGGTGATATGGACGGAAATGCTCACAGGCCCACATGGTTGCCAGGGTCTCTTTTTCAATCTGCTCATAACGCTGTTCGCTTTCAGAGAGGGATTGGGAGGCATATGCGACAGGTAGGCGTCGTCCCGACGCCTCTTGTTGGAGGACTGCACCTAGGCCGTAAGAAGCGTGAGCAGACATGTAATGGCTGATTTAATGGCATCAAAACTATCTCGCTGTGTCTTGCCCCAATACCAGTCGACGTCATGATGAAGCAGATCCCGAAGCGGTTTAGTCCGCTGTTATAACTTAGAAACTTCGAAAGGTGGTTGGCCATTCAGAGATATGACCTCACTTCCGTAACATCAGTGGGCGGTGCAACTGAATAAGAGCATTGAATTTTTCAGGATCAGCCTGTATGCCATCAGTCGGGACAATGTGTCCTAAGAACTTCATTTCTTGTTTGCTGAACTCGAACTTCTGTTTGTTCAGAGTTATGCCAGCACTTGAAGCCGCTGGAGTACTTTCTATAAGTACAGTCGTGTAGTTCCTACGTTCTTCCAAACACGATTATGTCATCCTGAAGACAGCCTTGACGCTCCAGACCCTCCAGCACTCTTAGCATCTCTCTCTGAAAAAATTCAGGTGCCGTCGATATGCCGAAAGATAATCCCAGAAATATAAATCTTCCTAATGGCGTCAAGAAGGTTGTGTGCTTCTGCAAGCCGTGTGCTAGTGGAGTTTGCCAGTAACCTGCTTTTGCGTCTAGCTTGCTGAACCACTTGGCTCCAGCGAGTTTTGCCAGGCGCTCGTCGACAGTAGGCATCAAAACTCTTTCCTTGAGGATGCAGCTGTTGAGACCACTGTAGTTGCCACAGGTTCTGAGCTCTTCACCCTTCATTCGTGCTACTACCATTTTGTGCCCACCATTGTGTGCCTTGGTCTATCTTTTCAATGACTCCGAGGCTCTCCATGAGTTCCAGTTCTTGTTTAATACTTGGTAGCATTGGGAAAGGTACTCTCCTCGGGTAGGTTATGGCATAAAGCTCCGCGCCGGGCTGCAGCGTTATCTTGCACTCAATACGGATAAGTCCCAGGCCTGAGGTTATCCTTGGGTACATAGTCAGGAATTCTTTTTCTTTTCTGTCTTTTGGCTCTATGACCTCCAGAAGGTGCAGAACATTCAGGAACTTGATTGCCGGTCTTCCCAGAAGTCCGCAGTCTAAGTCCTCTATCACAAATACTTATTGCTGGGTGGACTGTCCATTCCACTCTAGGGCAGCCTAACGTTGTGCCGCAGTAGAAATCTTGACTCAGCCACGTCCCAAAAGATTTTTGGTTGGTTGCTGCAAAGGTCCGATGTGCTTGAAGGTATTGGTGGGCGCTATCAAAATACGGAAAAGGGACGAACACACAGGACGAAGCGCTTTTTAACAAAGGTTTAATCTCTGAAGAAACATCACTATATACACATAATGACGTCATACCATACACAAAAGAGGGAGGAGCGCATGCACTAACAAGAATGAAGAAAAGGAAAAAGAAAAAAAAAGAAGGAAAAGGGGGGAAAACAGGAAAAAAGAAACAGGAAAAAAGCTATCAACCCGTGCGCTTACAACAGCCGAAGATTACTATTCTTGAGGTAGGTTAATTCCGTTCAACCTAACATCACCATGTACGCTAAGGGGAATAGCCATTAAGGCATTAAGGCATAGGCATTAAGGGGAATAGCCGTCATGTCAGCCCCTGTGTCCACTTTGAAAAATACGGGCTGGTCGTTCACTGTCGCTGTGATGGTCTATGGTTAGGAACCGGCTGTGCGTGAGACTTCTCCCTTTTCTCCCAAGTGTACCTCTTCGTGGGTGGCTTGATGTCTTCTCCATGCCCGTCATCTTCGTGAACAAGCACACAGGTGCAAAGTGTCCGTTTTTGCCGAACTTCCAGCACGTTTTATCAGCGGCTGGACAGTTGGCGCGGTAGTGCAGACGCGTACCTGAGCCGCACAACTTGCGATTGCCGGTTACACCTCGGTCCCGTGCCCAGAAGTGATTCTTGAATGTGCTTGCGAGTGTTTTGCTGTGTTAAAACTTTTGTTATCAGGAGACGTAGAATTGAATCCTGGTCCTAATACTCGTGCGGTTGTACAAACTGATGTACCGGCAGGAACTGATATCAATACAATATTTGATATACTTCGGGACGTCAAAGAACAGACTTCTAGTATTGAAACTGGCCAGGCGCGCATCCTTGATTCCATTCAAAGTTTATCAAACAATCACAACCAATTAAAAGCTAAAATTACTGAGATTTCTGGCAGACTAGATTCTGTAGAAAATAAGCTTGACGTGTTAGAATCATGTAAGAAGAACATTGCCTCTGTGAAAAAAACCTCTGAAAGTATAATGAAGGAAACTGAGGCGCTCAAAGCACGACTCAGTGATCTAGCGGATAGCTACCGCAGTGATAATCTGTTATTTTACAATATCTCAGATGAACCAACTGAGTCATGGGCACAGACCGAAGAAAAAGTAAAAAACGTAATACAGAATGAAATGTCTATAAATATACAGGCCGCAGACTTTGTGCGTGCTCACAGGATAGGTGCAAGCGTTTCAGGAAAGCCATGGTCTATAATAGTCATTTTTGCCAGTTATAAAACGAAAGAACACGTTTTCAACGCTAGGTCAAAATTGAATGATTTGGATATCTTGGTTACTGAAGATTTCTGTCCATCTACCAGACATGCGCGTAAAAAGCTTATCGAGTTTTCCAAACAATCAGCTCCCGAAGGAAAGTTTAGCCTCCTGTATAATAAACTTATTTTGAACAGTAGGTGCTACGTGTACTGCTCATGCACTGATAGTGTACAGGAGATAAATAGAACACGTGTTGTCACCAACAGTCCACAGCCTAGCCCTTCTCCATAGCTGACCGACCATGCGCAGGAACGCATACGAACGCCAAAAGATATTTCGATTCTTTTTACTAACATACGTAGTGTCCTCTGTAACCGCGTTTCTTTATCTTGTGTATCCGACACTACATCAGCTGACATAATCGTTCTAACGGAAACTTGGCTGCACAGTTCTGTACGCGACAACGAGCTCTTTTCATCGCAGAAAAATTACAATATATTTCGCTTTGACCGTGCTACAGGCCGGGGTGGCGGCGTACTAATAGCAGTGTCTGAATGCATAGAATTTTCTCAAGCGAATGTTGCCACCTCTTTAGAATTTGTTTGCGTTCAGATAACTATCAACCATCAAAAGTTAAATAATCTGCGCATGCTACCGCGCACCATTTACACCGATCGGATTCTGCCATGACTTTTTTGCCGCCGCGGTGGCTCAGTGGCTATGGTGCTCGGCTGCTGACCCAAAAGACGCGGGTTCGATCCCGGCCGCGGCGGCTGGAATTTCTTTGGAGGAGAAATTCTAGAGGCCCGTGTACTGTGCGATGTCAGTGCACGTTAAAGAACCCCAGGTGGTCGAAATTTCCGGAGCCCTCCACTACGGCGTCTCTCATAGCCTTAGTCGCTTTGGGACGTTAAACCCCGTAAACAAACAAACAAAGCATAGAATTTTCTCAAGCGAATGTTGCAACCTCTTTAGAATTTGTTTGCGTTCAGATAACTATCAACCATCAAAAGTTTATAATCTGCGCATGCTACCGCGCACCATTTACACCGATCGGATTCTGCCGTGATCTTCATGACACTTTAAATACTATTTACACCAGGTTTCCTAATCTACCAGTTTTGCTGTTTGGTGATTTCAATTTCCCTGATATTGACTAGTCCTGTTCTAGTACTGAAAGTAATGGGTCGTCTGAGTCATAAAATTTTGCTACGCTTTGTTCGAATTTTCTGTTGGTTCAAGTAATTACAGAATCAACCAGGGTGACATGTTCCAGCTCCAACATACTGGATCTATTACTAACCACTGCTCCCGATTTAGTTTCTAATATAAGGTATATGCCTGCAATAAGTGACCATATGTTGTTGCACATTACATTAAACCTCCAAGCAGCTACATCGCGAAACAAAAAGAATACAATCTACAACTATTCTAAGGCTAATTTTTCCGCCATTAACCATGCTCTTGAAGTTTTTCTTGGCCCTTTTATTGACGAATTTGATGAACGATCGGTTATTGAGAACTAGATGATATTCAAAAATAAGCTTCTTGACCTAGTGAACCTACACATTCCTCGCAAAACTATAGTGACTAACCGGCACGCCCCATGGTACAACCAGACACTGAAACGTCTCGCAAACAAACCCTCGCAAACCCTTCTCTAAAGCGAAATATTCCGAACGGCAGGAGCACTGGTCGGCTCTAAAGTCAGCCGTCTGTACTTATAAGAAAGCAGTCTGTACTTATAAGAAAACACTGCCATCGATTCTATCAAACAATCCCAAAAAATTCTGGAGAATTATTAAGGATCAACAAAACACAGCAATATCACTGCTCGACTCACAGTCCAAAATTGTGTATACCAATGAATGCGCCAACATTCTAAATGAGACCTTCGCCGAAGCTTTTTCTCATGACCCTAATTCGCCTCTTCCCATATTCAACACTGCTTCTAAATTTCTGATGGATTCAATCATATTTGACTATGATGGTTTGTTGAATGTAATAGACCGCTTAAAATTGTCTTCTTCCTGTGGCCCAGACAATATCAGGAGCAAAGTGCTAAAAAGCACAAAGACATATTCCGGGATTGCATTATCCAAAATATTTGAACAGTCGCTTCTGCTTGGGATGTTGCCTGACGACTGGAAAATTGGTAGCATTGTTCCGCTTCACAAATCCGGGGATAAACACGTGGCAACTATCGACCAGTATCTTTAACTTATATATCATGCAAAATCATAGAACACGTCATCTTCTCTCTCTTAGCAAGCTTTCTAGAATCGATGCGATTTTTTCCTTCTTCTCATCATGGTTTTAGAAAACATTTCTCATGCGAAACTCAATTAGTTGCGTTTACAAACGAAATTCATTATTTACTTAGAGTTCGACATTGATTGCATATATTTGGATTTTCGCCGAACTTTTGATAAAGTGTCTCATAGACTTCTTCTTTATAAACTGAGTAAACTTAATATTGACCCGAATGTACTAGCCTAGACTGAATGCTTTTTAACTGACCGCTCCGAGTTCGTGCCTGCTAATGGTTCCATGTCGTCACCGCTTCCTGTAACCTCAGGTGTCCCACAGGGGTCCGTGCTCGGCCCTCTTTTATTTCTCATCTACATTAACGATCTACCAAACAATCTTAACTCCTCAGTCAGACTTTTTGCTGATGATTGTGTCGTCTACCGGGCAATAAAGACCACTAACGATATAGCCGTACTTCAAGCTGATCTTAATGTTTTTTCCGATTGGTGCCGAACATGGAATATGACACTTAACACGACAAAATGTAAAGTAATGCGTTTTTCACGCCGCGGAATTGTACGCCCTCCCTCTTACTTTCTTAATTATGCTTCACTAACATCAGTAAGATCTTATAAGTACCTCGGCGTTATTCTAACATCAAACCTGACCTGGAATGAACACATTATTTCTATTATCGCAAACGCTAACCGCATGCTAGGCTATATTAAACACAATTTTTCTATGGCGCCATCATCTGTGAAACTAATTCTTTATAAAACACTTGTTCGCTCTAAACTCGAATATGCCTCATCAGTATGTGATACACATACCGACGGATTAACCAATGCCCTTGAAGCAGTCCAAAATCGCTCCGCACGTTTTATTCTCGGTGACTATGGTCCTTTATCAAGCGTAACACTCATGAAGGACACTATCATTAGCACCCTTGTCGCTGCGCAGAAAAATTTCCCGTTTGTGCCTTTTCTTCAAAATTTACCACACCAATCCAATTCTAAAAAATGCACTGATCACGTCACCCACATATGTATCGTCGCGCATCGATAATCCGTGCAAAGTAGGTATCCCCCACTTCCGCACTACATCCTATCAGTATTCATTCATTCCTAAAACAGCAACAGAGTGGAATCGTCTGCCTACCGCGTTAGTGCTTACAAACAGTGTCGAAGTTTTCAAGAAAAACTTATGCTTACATTACAAAGCATAGAAGTTTTTTTTTTTTTGTTCTAACTCCTTTAGTTTGAAAGTTTTCAGTTATATTGTTGTGTGTTTTATGTAGTTTCATATTCTGTTCTACTTTCTTCTCCATTTTTAACGGCCAACATGACCGAATGTTGCCACTTATTAGCTATGTTTCTTATACAACGTCAGTGCTTTCTGTTTACTTTTTAGATTGTTATCCCCCGTTGCCGTCTGCTTATCAGACGAGCCCCGGGAATAATCCCCTGTTCACGCCTGTATTCAATTTTGCCTGTCTTTTTGTATATGTCGTTTTTTTTAATTATTTATCCCGCTTTCCCGAAATACTGCGCCATAACATTAGCCTCTGTTAATTTTTTGTATCTGTTACATTCTTTTAAACTGTTTGTTACGTATGTTGCACTGTTTTTTTTGTTTTTTTTTCACTGCATCACTCCCTCTCTGTAATGCTCTCTGGGCCAAGAGGGTAACTTGAAATAAATAAATAAATAAATATAGCGTAACGGGAGCCTCTCAGTTTTTACACGGTGTACGGAACCGTGTAATTCTTCTACGGTGGCGACATGTAACTCAACTTGCGGTCGCAATTCCTTCTGCTGAAGTTTGACTGTCTCGGAGTTGCGCGCTGCCAATATCACCGCCTCCAGGGTAAGTTCTGCATTCAGTTGCAACTTCTCGCTGAGGTTCATGTCGATCAGTCCAATGACCAGACGATCGTGAATGAGCTCGTCCTTCAAGCCGCCGTACTCGCGTGATTCGGCCTGCTTAAAGGTGTCGATGGTTTCGTGAGCTTGCTGCTTTCGTCTGTTGAACTTGGCCCTTTCATATATCACATTCGTGCTAGGTACAAAGTGTTTCGTGAACGCGCGAGTGACGGCGTCGTGGTCTTGCTTGTGAGAGTCCGTAGGCCTCAACGAAGCCAAGACGTCTTCTGCTTCTCAACCAATGAACTGCGTTTCGCCTTCGTGCTTTTTTAAACCCGAGATGACGCGGTAACGCTCCCAATTGTGAACCAACAGTTCCAGTCCTCTGGTCGTCGGAAATCAAATTTATTTGGGAGTTCGACGACAAACGGATTCAGCGGTGCAAGCTGCTGAGACTCCGACGCTGGTACAGCCGTTTCTGCACGTGTTGGATCCGGCGTTGCCTACAGGTCTCTTCGATTTGGCTGCACTAGTTCCGTCAAGTTACGCGCTGGTGCCGCGAGCGTGCAGCATCAGTTCAAATGCACCCTGCCACTGGCTGCTTCCAAAATAAATAATCGAGTGCAGTCACAGTCGTTTGCGAGTCTGCAAATACCAGCCAGCTGCCCGAGCTGTCGACATCAACGGCCGCCAAAATCTCGAAACACATGAATTTTCAAGCAGCAAAGCGCATAAGTGTCGCCATGAACCAGCACCAGAAAATCGTCGTTTTACTTTAAAAAAAAAAGGCGCTGCATATATATGCACAGATAATTGACGAATTTTCGCTGAAATATGTTGCTCATGGGACTCGACCGCTTAGGTTTACAATTCTGACGCAATTAAGTTAACTACCTCCTCCTTTCAAGAACGAACAGCCATCATTTCATTTAAACTACGCTCAAATTTTCTCCGACCTGCACATCGGGGCCGCCATATTGCTGCACTACAGCTGCACTTCCAATTCTGAGAGTGCAAGCCAGCCAAGAACTAGTGCTGCACTAGGCTGGCACTCTTGCAAAACGAAGACGGAAGAGCAGCTGGCGCGCACTGCATTGGCAAAACGAAGGAGAAAGTGCTGCACTCCTTGAACTGGTGCCGAAAGTGCAGCCAAATTGAAGAGACCTATAGTTAAGCGGTGCCTTAACGCATTCCCGTCAACGTCGTCACGTTAAGGTTAACTCCGTAGTTACCGCCACGACGCAGTTTCTCTGCACGACTACTTCGCAGTGGCCGCATTTGTTTTTCCAGTCCCGGACTACTTGCTGGCAGGTCTGGGCTTCCGCTCGGACAGGAAAAGCGTCATGGTCACATGACCTACTTGCCATAGGCTGCTTTCGAACACGGCGCCAGAGCCGGGCTCCCCCTCGGTTACCGTACAAGGACGCTGTCATCTGCTAGCAGACGATGCAAGCCACGGCCACTACGACGCCGAAGCAACGCCGTGCACTCGATCATGATACTGAGTCTATTTAAAGACTGTACTGTCAGCTTAGCGTAGGTGCATTACAGAACTCAGCTTCGGAGGTATGCTCGCCGCTACTGCTTGCGGCGAAGTTCGCACAAAGTAGCCCAACTCGTTGCGGAAAGGCGGATAGACGAAAGCCTCCGCAAAAATGTTGACAACAAGCTCTATAGCTGCTCCAGTATACGAGTGGTTCACCTGCGATGCTTTCAGGTAAGCGTACAGACAGCATGTGGCAAAACAAGCGAACAAGAACCTCTTGACGACACGAGCAAACAATACGCGCTCGCAGCTCCGAACGCGCGTCCGTGTGCGGTGGATTTCAAGAAAATAAACGAAGATGCAAGAACAAAAAGTCTTTCGATGGCTCAGAGAGGAGCTACGGAGCTCATGTGAAGGTTTAACGCATGATATCGACCTCCAGGAACACGAAAAGCACTCAAAATGCACACGGAGTCTAACTTAATATGGCTGCCAGCGCGGCGCGCAGCTATCGTCTGCTGCCTTCTCAGCAGCCCCAAGCAGCCCGCGGACTGCCATAGGCTAAAAACGAACGCGTTGCTATGGCGATGCAAGCAGGTGGGCGGAGCTTTCGGGCTGCCCGAAAAAAAACAAATACCGGACTCGAGTCCGCAAGTAGTCCCGGACAGTCCGGGACTGAAAAACAAATGCGCCCAGTATCACGCACATTCACCAGCTTCGAGTCGTGCGCGCATCCCAACGCTGCCACCATGTCATGTACGAGCAGTAAGGACAAGGCGGGTGTAAACTAACCAGCTTTACTCGAGACTACACATCGCAGCCACCACGACATACGCCTTCCTTGCGCCTTCTGTGTATCGGCGTCGGTTGAGTCCGGTGCGCACTCCTGCTGCACGCGCATGTGTCGCCATCTGTCAGTCCTGCCGCTCACCACACTATCAACGTCCAAGCAGCTACGCTTGCCGCCGTTCGGTGGAGAGATTTTCGACGAAAGATACGGCCCCTGCTACATTCCCGATATCCTTTACGTTTTATCGACAGCGGCAACTGAGCGTTCTTTTTCAAAACTCACGACTGCGCATAGCTCGACGGAAACAAGCGGTCGCCCGTTTTAAGCACCAATAAATTTCCACGCGTGCACGCAGCAACGCGGACGAGGAAAAAGAGGTGATTCGCCGCGAGGAACGCTGTGCCATCTTTATTTCAGGCCAACCAAGCAACGACCGCTGTGCTGTGTTGTGCCCCTGCGTGTTACATTCTAGTCCTCTACTCTGCGCCTACAGCCGACCTCCGGGCCTGTGCAACATGCGTGAAATTGTGAGTGTGATGGTAGGCCGGTGCGGAAATACCATCGGATCGAAGGTGAGCCACCGCTTCACGGCGTGGATTATTTTGTCGCTTAAGCGCATGCTGATTTCTTCCGTACCCAGTTGTGTGCCGGTTTTTTTTGTGTTCTTATGGGGTTGCGTCCTCCACGCCATCTTTTAGAGTACCGTTGCAGGCTGCGGGCATAAGTGTTGAGCTCATCAAGTCGCCGATTTCGGTAATGCCAGTTCACCTCTCATTATCAGCGCTTCCTCAGAGCGAGAACCCATGCTCACATGAGATCGTGCACATGCAGGGACTCCGGAACCGCCCCCCAACAGGGGGGGGGGGGGGGGGGGGGCAGCGCCCCCCCTGCATCTTTCCCGATAGCTGATGCGGTTCGCCTGATCGGCGGTGCTCGCCGCTTCGGTCTAAGCACATAGACGTACCAAACATAGACTTATTCCGGTTGTTGCATGGGGCTTGCCTGCGACATCCCACCGCTGTCGCACGCTAGCCCCAAGGGTAGCGTTGACCTGGCGGTCCGGTGTCCCGCGGAGAGCATCGGCAGGTTCCGGCAAAGAACGATGGCATCGTCTAACAAGAACAAGGTTTAATACTGCATCTCGTACGGACGGCAAGAGAAGCTGGCCCCAGAGAGAAATCTGACCCGCCCACACAGCAGCTGTCTCGACGGCGACCTAGCGGTGGGAGCATCCTTCAGAGGGAAAGGAGGAATATTCCGAAGACGCGCACGTGTCGAACCACCGGTCATGTTCATGGCAAGCGTCGCTGCCTCAGACCCAGCGGCGCCGTGATCCGGATCCACCCGGCCCGGGTCGAACACTCTCCCCGAGCGCCGTGCTCTCACAAGCGTTTGCACACACGCACGCACGCACACACACGACGACACGTGGCAAGTGGATCCATGATCTGTCTAGACATGATTCCCGAGACGGCTCTGGGCGGCAGACGGCCGAGCGAATTGTCCGTTGCTCGGGATGATACTCCTACATCTACTGCAGCCGCGTTGATCTCGCACAGCGGTGGCGAAACGTAACGCGGTCTACTTGCACGTCTCTCATCCCTTCAGTGTATTTTAAGGCGAAAGCCTTTAATGCCTCATACTGTCGTCAGCAGCCGTGTCGGCAGCCGTGTCCACGTTTTAACGGGTGTCCACCGAGATATGCGAGACAGTTACTGTGTAATTTCCTTTCCTCAAATACAATTTTCAGTTTTTTTCATTACGGCCCCTCTTTCTCTTCTTTCACTCCCACTTCCTCCCTTCCTGTACGGTGCGGTTCGGGTGTCCACCGAGATGACAGAGAATTACTGCACCATTTCCTTTCCTCGAAAAGCGTTGTGTTCAAAGGGGAAGGCATCGCGCCGAACGGGTGGTGGCGTTCCTCCCTTCCTGTACTGTGCGGTTCGGGTGTCCACCGAGATGACAGAGAATTACTGCTCCGTTTCCTTTCCTCAAAAAGCGTTGCGTTCAAAGGGCAAGGCATCGCGCCGAACGGGTGGTGGCGCTCCGTGGACTGCCTGGAAGCGCTACAACACGCTGTCGCGTTCCACTCCTAAAGGCGAAACTTAAGCGTCATTAATTAGCAGTTAATTAGTATTTAGTTATTAATCAGTAATTAATCACTGATTAGCAGTGTCTTTAATTCGTCTTCAATTATGTGTGACGTCATCCAGTTGTGACGTCACCAGTGTCACATAGGCAAAGTGGTGCGGAAAACGCTTTCGCCTCTACGGACTTTAGACAGTCAAAGTGCCCTCTGAATTTTTTTTAATAACTGCAGAATTACATGTCGTTGCCTCGGAAGATAGCTTTGTACAGTCTTTGTCAAAAGTTTAGAGCCCAAGGGTTCACTTCCAAGCTTTATACTGGGACTCCAGGAGCATTCACGGAAGTCCCACCTATTGCAGGAGGAAGTACCAGAAATCTTCTCGTGTCCAGGAAATTTGGAGCGCTAGAGATCCATTAAGAACGACACAGTGTGGCTCAAAAGAAAACCCCCTGGGCTCCAAACTTTTGACAAAGGCTATACCTAGTGTCTACTTTCATGTCTACTTGCATGAATATATCAGTTCACATTTGCTCCAGTGCGAGCGCGAATTCGGAAATGTCAAAAATGTTTTTTCGCAGCTTTCGAATCCGTTTACTCACTTGTGCGGTCTGCGCAGGTTTCAGTAATTATGAAATTTCCAACCATTTTTAAAGTGTATATACCAATGTAGAATAAGCGAGGATGCAATTACGTAAAATTGAAACGGCTACAATGGATTAAAACATTAATAATTAATAAGAATAAGAAGTGTCCAGCAGTCAAAAGGATGCAGCTAGCACAGGACCGGGTTAATTGGAGGAATATGAGAGCGGCCTTCGCCCTCTAGTGGGTCTAGTCCGGCTGATGATGACGATGATGAAATAAAGACGATACTTGCCGCCTCCTCCCCACTCCCAAAAACGTTCCGGAGTCACTGTGCAGACGTGACTTTGACTGTTGCGTTCCGACATTTTAATGGCTGTTTCTACTGTTCGAGCTTTTTTGACATTCTTTTACTGTCCTTAACTTCTGTCGCAGCCATTATCTAAATGTTGGCATCGGAGCAGATTTTATCCAGGTATTCGATATTGGCGGCGGCATGCGTGGCATATGTACGAAATTATACGTCACACATATTAGACACGCGGCACGCTAGAAAGGGGTCAATTAAATTCGGCCAATTCCACCCCTTCACTGTCCTTCTAGCTTAAATTCAATCAATTATTCGAGCCGCCGTGGTGACTCAGTGGTTACGGCGCTCGGCTGCTGACCCGAAAGACGCGGGTTCGATCTCGGCCGCGGCAGTCGCATTTCGATGGAAGCAAAATGCTAGAGGCCCGTGTACTGTGAAACGTCAGTGCACGTTAAAGAACCCCAAGCGGTCGAAATTATCCGAATCCTCCACAACGGCGTCTCTAATGGCCTGAGTCGCCTTGAGGCGTTAAACCCCGTAAGCCAACCAACCAATAAATTATTCGTGCAGAACTGACACTTCAGGCACAGTCCCGGTGCAGAGCACATATCTGAGTTAACCTACGCTCATTCAAAGCCTTGAGCAGTCCACAGCTTGTTTGATAATGATGCACCACTGTCTGCTTCTTCTGTGCAGATGGCTGCATCGTCATCTGATTAACGATTACAGAGGGGCAGCGGTTGTCACTTTTTCCCAGCGCACGTCTCTGTCTGGGTCACTAGCATAACAAGCGTATTCAAAGAAGCGCACTCCTTATTCTCCTGTGGTTTCATACTCTGCGAGTATTTTTCGTGAAGCATGGCTGCTTATTAACACTGACAAAGTATGAGTGGCCAGTTGGTCAGATGTATTGCTTTGAACGAATAGCGTAGCGTTGAGACAGCGCCGAAGAGGAGGTAGCGCCCGTCCTGTTCTTGCCTTTTGTGTGTGCTGTCTCAACGCTATGTTCTTCGTTCATACATAGCAATATCCGTGACTGAGCTATTCCTGATTGATCTAACACGTTTTAAGTTCTCCTGGTGCGAAAGGGATGTAAAGCAAGGCGTGGCGCCTTTGTAGCTATCTGCAGACACTGCAAACCATTGGTCTCTATTATCACATATGACTTGGAGATCATTTGGGTATCTGTGCAGCTAATTAACTCACTGCCAAGTAATATTAGGGGCTTGTTATCGGGCTCGTTATTCGTCATCCAAACTTCTCTCCGAGCTTCATAACGCCATGTTATCGCAGCGACGCGTTACCCGTCGTCGCCCGCACTTTTACCCTGCGGCTTTAATTTTCGTGGAATTTATTCTTTCTTGCCCGCAAATCCTACTAATTTCAAATCTTCCACTTGCCAAAAAGTCAAAAATTTATGGTCAGGCTTCAACTTTACGCAAATTTTTACACACACTACATGAAAAACACACTATCGCAAACATACTTGATGTGGTTCTCATTTCTAGCCCTAAATTATACTCACCAGGTTTAAGTGGCTATCTTGCACTCAATTTCTATATATATATATATATATATATATATATAAAAGAAGCCAACAGCCACAGAAACCAAGGGGCACAGGGAATTTTTTTTTTAAATTAATTTATTTATTTTGTGGTATTGATCAATTTAGAATATTACTGAACATGTCATCGCTTAAAGCTAATTGATTAGAAAAGCAGAAGAAAAAACAGCCACTGCCGCCGGTGGGATCCGAACCCACGACCTCCGAATTACGCGTCCGGTGCTCTACCTCTGAGCTACGGCGACGGCTGTCAAATCTTCTGCTTTCGGGGGTATTTATGTTTACAAGTAACCTAACCTTGAGAGTGTTCATCAGCGCCACCCACGTTCATAAGCGGCGGACGTAGAACGTCCTGAGTAACCGTAGGTAGTGACGTAGAACGTCATCGAACGGAGAGGGTGGAAGCTGCGTGAGAACCCTCTTATGCTTCCTATGGAGTCAAGGCTGCCAGAACCGAGGCCCTCGCTAAGCAATTAAGCAAACAAGGGAAGGGGAATGAGGGGCTCGTTATAAATATGAAAGAAGCCAACAGCCACAGAAACCAAGGGGCACAGGGAATTTTTTTTTTAATTAATTTATTTATTTTGTGGTATTGATCAATTTAGAATATTACTGAACATGTCATCGCTTAAAGCTAATTGATTAGAAAAGCAGAAGAAAAAACAACCACTGCCGCCGGTGGGATCCGAACCCACGACCTCCGAATTACGCGTCCGGTGCTCTACCTCTGAGCTACGGCGACGGCTGTCAAATCTTCTGCTTTCGGGGGTATTTATGTTTACAAGTAACCTAACCTTGAGAGTGTTCATCAGCGCCACCCACGTTCATAAGCGGCGGACGTAGAACGTCCTGAGTAACCGTAGGTAGTGACGTAGAACGTCATCGAACGGAGAGGGTGGAAGCTGCGTGAGAACCCTCTTATGCTTCCTATGGAGTCAAGGCTGCCAGAACCGAGGCCCTCGCTAAGCAATTAAGCAAACAAGGGAAGGGGAATGAGGGGCTCGTTATAAATATGAAAGAAGCCAACAGCCACAGAAACCAAGGGGCACAGGGAATTTTTTTTTAATTTATTTATTTTGTGGTATTGATCAATTTAGAATATTACTGAACATGTCATCGCTTAAAGCTAATTGATTAGAAAAGCAGAAGAAAAAACAACCACTGCCGCCGGTGGGATCCGAACCCACGACCTCCGAATTACGCGTCCGGTGCTCTACCTCTGAGCTACGGCGACGGCTGTCAAATCTTCTGCTTTCGGGGGTATTTATGTTTACAAGTAACCTAACCTTGAGAGTGTTCATCAGCGCCACCCACGTTCATAAGCGGCGGACGTAGAACGTCCTGAGTAACCGCAGGTAGTGACGTAGAACGTCATCGAACGGAGAGGGTGGAAGCTGCGTGAGAACCCTCTTATGCTTCCTATGGAGTCAAGGCTGCCAGAACCGAGGCCCTCGCTAAGCAATTAAGCAAACAAGGGAAGGGGAATGAGGGGCTCGTTATAAATATGAAAGAAGCCAACAGCCACAGAAACCAAGGGGCACAGGGAATTTTTTTTTAAATTAATTTATTTATTTTGTGGTATTGATCAATTTAGAATATTACTGAACATGTCATCGCTTAAAGCTAATTGATTAGAAAAGCAGAAGAAAAAACAACCACTGCCGCCGGTGGGATCCGAACCCACGACCTCCGAATTACGCGTCCGGTGCTCTACCTCTGAGCTACGGCGACGGCTGTCAAATCTTCTGCTTTCGGGGGTATTTATGTTTACAAGTAACCTAACCTTGAGAGTGTTCATCAGCGCCACCCACGTTCATAAGCGGCGGACGTAGAACGTCCTGAGTAACCGCAGGTAGTGACGTAGAACGTCATCGAACGGAGAGGGTGGAAGCTGCGTGAGAACCCTCTTATGCTTCCTATGGAGTCAAGGCTGCCAGAACCGAGGCCCTCGCTAAGCAATTAAGCAAACAAGGGAAGGGGAATGAGGGGCTCGTTATAAATATGAAAGAAGCCAACAGCCACAGAAACCAAGGGGCACAGGGAATTTTTTTTTAATTAATTTATTTATTTTGTGGTATTGATCAATTTAGAATATTACTGAACATGTCATCGCTTAAAGCTAATTGATTAGAAAAGCAGAAGAAAAAACAACCACTGCCGCCGGTGGGATCCGAACCCACGACCTCCGAATTACGCATCCGGTGCTCTACCTCTGAGCTACGGCGACGGCTGTCAAATCTTCTGCTTTCGGGGGTATTTATGTTTACAAGTAACCTAACCTTGAGAGTGTTCATCAGCGCCACCCACGTTCATAAGCGGCGGACGTAGAACGTCCTGAGTAACCGCAGGTAGTGACGTAGTACGTCATCGAACGGAGAGGGTGGAAGCTGCGTGAGAACCCTCTTATGCTTCCTATGGAGTCAAGGCTGCCAGAACCGAGGCCCTCGCTAAGCAATTAAGCAAACAAGGGAAGGGGAATGAGGGGCTCGTTATAAATATGAAAGAAGCCAACAGCCACAGAAACCAAGGGGCACAGGGAATTTTTTTTTTAATTAATTTATTTATTTTGTGGTATTGATCAATTTAGAATATTACTGAACATGTCATCGCTTAAAGCTAATCGGATCCCACCGGCGGCAGTGGTTGTTTTTTCTTCTGCTTTTCTAATCAATTAGCTTTAAGCGATGACATGTTCAGTAATATTCTAAATTGATCAATACCACAAAATAAATAAATTAATTAAAAAAAATACCCTGTGCCCCTTGGTTTCTGTGGCTGTTGGCTTCTTTCATATTTATAACGAGCCCCTCATTCCCCTTCCCTTGTTTGCTTAATTGCTTAGCGAGGGCCTCGGTTCTGGCAGCCTTGACTCCATAGGAAGCATAAGAGGGTTCTCACGCAGCTTCCACCCTCTCCGTTCGATGACGTTCTACGTCACTACCTGCGGTTACTTAGGACGTTCTACGTCCGCCGCTTATGAACGTGGGTGGCGCTGATGAATACTCTCAAGGTTAGGTTACTTGTAAACATAAATACCCCCGAAAGCAGAAGATTTGACAGCCGTCGCCGTAGCTCAGAGGTAGAGCACCGGACGCGTAATTCGGAGGTCGTGGGTTCGGATCCCACCGGCGGCAGTGGTTTTTTTCTTCTGCTTTTCTAATCAATTAGCTTTAAGCGATGACATGTTCAGTAATATTCTAAATTGATCAATACCACACAATAAATAAAATAATTTAAAAAAAAAAATTCCCTGTGCCCCTTGGTTTCTGTGGCTGTTGGCTTCTTTCATATTTATAACGAGCCCCTCATTCCCCTTCCCTTGTTTGCTATATATATATATATATATATATATATATATATATATATATATATATATATATATATATATATATATATATATATATATATATATATCCAGACAGAAGCCAGTTAAGAAAACTAAAACTGCGCAATTATGATCATGCAGGTTTTAACCAAATCTGCAACGAGTTTGGGCTTTCTGACAGCGTTTTAGAAAGCTTTGAGCCGCTGAAGCTAACCGAACATTATTAAAGCATGTGATCAAGGAACCCGTACAGGCCCCGAAATGTTGTTTCCTATTCCTTCAAGAATTTGGCCAGTGTATGTTTACTATTTCCGCAATGTTCGCTCCTCGCCAGATGGTATTCCGTCAAAGCCTAGACTATATTAAAGCGTAAAGTAAGCGAGTTTGCTAACCATTTTACACCAGGCTGAGAAATCTCATATAATCTAAAAACACCATGATATAACTGTATACCTATACACGCCTATCGAACTGAACGAAAGACTCATACCGGCAGCTGAAACGTTACACAGTCGGTGTCACTGGTCATTATATCCCGCTGCAGATGACGCTTACATCATTTCAGCTCTTTAATGTTCACAAACGTTTCAACGCATTTCTGGATATGTTTTAAAAAATCGAAGAGAAGGTTTTTAATCCGGTAAACACGTCTACATTTTTCTAGCAAATCTAATCATGAGCCAATTCCTGACAACCAAAGGTCATCAGTATTAAACGATGTGCGCTCCAGCTATTTTACAGTAATATTGACGCCCGCGCTCGGGCAGCCGAAAACGCTTATGAAGAAGAGAAGGAAGTGTGTGTGTGGAAGTGTTCTGGTAGCGCACGTCCTGGGCTACGCCGCTGTTGACTCTCGGCTGGTTATTACCAACGTGACAATATTATGAGCTGAATTGGCAACTTGTCAATCGCATGCTTGCTTGCCGATGTATCCTGTTGTGGCGAACACGGCAGGAGTCTCTAAAATTATTAGCATTGTCTTTTTTACCCGCCAGCATCGCCAGCATTAGCACAAAGCTTTAAAAAGCACTAGAATATATTCCTCGGTTATTGATAATTGTAATTTAGCAGTCCTTTGATAATGTTACGATGCCGGCCAACTGTAAGATATGTAATATGGCACCAGTACATAAATTAGGAAATAAGCCCTCACCTCATACGTATCGCACTATTTCAATCGCCAGCATTCTTTGTGAGATTATCTATAGCATGTACTATTTGAAATGTTTTAATTTTTTCAGAATACCTCTCTTTTTGATAACGCGCACCATGGTTACGAACAACCTCTGTTCCACTGCAGATTCATCTTTTTAGACTTCGTCAAGGCTTTCGACAACGCCTGTCACCGGCTTTTGTCATTTCTTCAGTGCTCTTTAAGAGGACGTCAGCTGTTCGTAACCCGATATTGGCAGTAACTTTTATTTAAACCTCTTTCTTAACGATGTCCCGCAAGACATCGTCCTTGGACCTTCACTTTCTTTAATATTCATTAACTGCGTGACGTCATCCGTTTTTATTTCAGACGATTGTGTTGGTTTCCGCGAAATAACAGCAGGCGCTGACACATGCGCAATTCCAACTGGTATTAACAATATCTCCTCCTGGAGCCGCTCATGGCTAATGATGCTAAACGTTAAGAAACGTAATTTCATGCGCATATATCGAATGACTACCAATTTACCAGCAAAGCACCTCGGCAGTATCGCTCTCGACCAAGACAGCTCACGCGCCATACAGCACATACGGCGTGCCCCCTACGCTCCGCCAATTGCATGAAACAACACTGAGCCTTTCAGACTTCTTCAGAATGCGTTTTGCGATGCGCTCGTGAATGCGTTCTCCATTTCCTTAGGCCAGCGCGCCGAACAAAGATTGGTAGTGATCTTGGTCGTACCTTTGACACCATAGGCCAGTATGCAAATTCATGAGGAAATTTGTTTGAATAAACACACAAATATTCCACTAGGGTTGGTCAGGGACCCCTCTAGTGTGCTCAGAAATTGATGCTGTGCAATTCTTTGTTTTGCGCTAACGAGTGCGGTGCGTTTCAGTCACTGGCGCAAGGGCTTACGAGAGATACGTGTGCTTGCTGCGCGCTATTTCCGCTTGTGGTCGCTTCCTCGCTCGGCCGTTGCTGCGTTTACGTTATCGTTCAAATATCCCCGCCTGTACTCCATGTCGCTCAGTGGAGTGGAAGCTTCGAGCGCGAGACGATGGCTTCCACAGGTGTGGTCTTCTCACCTACTCTCGAGCGAGCCGCACAGGTCCGGAAAGTTCAGTCTCGCGCTCGTACGATCCACCCCGAAGCCAAGAGTAGTGAGATGGAGCATAGCCAATTCATGCTGCCACTTCTCTAACATGAATGCCAGAGCAGTTGAACCTGAATGGGAAGCGTGTGCTGCCGTATTTTACTATCGACGAACGCAGCCCGACGCGCGCATTGCGAACTCAAGTTTCCACGTTCTTTTTCAGGGTTTTGTACTTGTCGGTGCTTTTGCATATGCGTCAACGTCTTTCGTTCTGTAATTTCGTTGCATCACATGGCTGTAGCAGCATGTGACTGCGCTTTAACCACGAATACGCCTATATGAGAGTGAAATAATTGCCGACGATTACGTTACTTCCTAATGCGGTTTCAGCTTTTCAATAGATTGAGGCAAAGAATTCGACGATGATGACGGTAAGCATCTGCTTCGACGCGACGCACCTGTGGATTCTGGCGGCGACGGCGCCGGGCCTCTGCTCTGGCAGCTCATTTAGCAGCAGTGGCAGGCGAAGGACTTCCACCGGTTACCTCGCTCATGGCTCAGAAATAACGCTCAGAGAATAAACTGTTTATATAGGCAGGCGGTGCGCAGTGGCTATGCGTTTCGGCTCGGGCGGTGCATATGTCGAGATCCTCTGCCACCGATCCGGCGCTCTGACTGCTGCCGCACAGGGGTTGCATTAGAGGAGGAGCGAAGAGAGCAATTAAGTTATCGGGAGGTCGCCGGAGATGACGCCAGGAGCGCGCGCTACTAGAGATGCCCCGGCTGCGGAGCTGGTTACGGCGATGGAGACGCCACGAAACGCAGGAAGGGGTGCCAAAGAGGGCGCTCTGAAAGGGAGTAAACACTCCCTTTTATAAAAAGGAGTGCGCTAGAGGACAGCTCACTCTCTCTTCTTTACTCCTTTCTGTTTAGAGTGAACGCCTCTTTCGCGTTTTCTGGTCAGTTTTAAAGCAGCTAGCAAGGTGGATTATTTCCACGGATAGAGCAATATGTTCTTCGTCAGGGACCCACATTTCAAACATATAGCAGCCCGTTACATCACATCGCGTTGCGCTTTTATGGTAACTTCTTGTTTTTATTAGATAGTTGCGCAATTCCTTCATAGCTTAGGAATCAGAGTGTCGATGAGTCTTATGCAGAAATACTGGAACTTATCTATAACAGCTGCACAGCCACCATAGGCGTCCATATTTGCCGGGACTCAGCTATTGGGACGAAACGTGGAGGCTATAATGAAAAAAGTTCACCTTAAAATGACGACGCAGCAACCCACAGAAAGGAAAACGATAGGTGTAGCGTTAAGGGACAGGAAGAGGGCAGAGTGGGTCGGAAAACAAAACGCGGATTAATGACATCCTAGTCAAAATCGGGAACAATTGGTCTTGGTCAGGGCATATAACGCGAATGCAAGTACCCAATGGTCGTTAAGGATAAAGGACTGGATACCAAGTGAAGACCAGGGTAGTAGAAAGTTAGGTGTGCGGATGAGATAAGTTTGCGGGGATACGGTGGTCGCAGTTGGCATAGGACAGGGTTAATTGGAAAGATATGGGAGAGACCATATCGTCCTGCAGTGGGTGTAGTCGGGCTGGTGATGATCATGAGGAGGAGTAGGCGCTCGAACAGCCTGTTCTTGCGCTGTTGACAGGTGGCGTTGCAGTATGATAAATTAACACGCTTCCGAATAAGGATAAAAAAGGGAAACGAAAGGCGCAGTATCCGTATCGATCTCAATGGACACCTGAACCGCGCCGTAGGGGAAGCGGTGAAGAATGAAGTGAAAGAAAGAACTGGGAAAGGAACGTTGCAGTTAGTTGGCCTCCTGATGACTTTCGACCACCCGAAGTTCTGAACCATGGACTGACATCACACAGCCTACGAGCATTTCTGCATACACTGCGGTTGTATCACGTGCGCATAATTTCTGTCTCTTGATGAATGGAATGGCAGCGCAGAAAAGCATTACTGATTGTGTACAGCTAACTCTCGCATTCAGCAGCAACCTACAAGCGTATGTTTGAGGTGCACACCTGGCTGCTTAACGTGCGGAATTGTGGCACCACGAAATGAGAGACAGAAGCGAAACGCACTGCTGGCCTACATACTAGCTGCAGCGGTCCCACGCGTGAAACAATGACCTCAAATTGTCGCCCGTATAGAACAAGCTGCCTCAAGTTTTCTTGATTCGCAGAGCGCTTTCCACAATGTCTGAAATAGGACAGGCAGCAGCGAAGATGCAACGAGACCACTGTGCGACATGATATAGAGGGCTGTTGCATGTCGGCAGCCTAGCACCCGAGTTGAAAATACCATGATAGATGCTTTCAAGCTGATCAGAAAACGCACAGCAGGCATTTGTCATCTCGTTCTGATAATTGTCGGCACCATCTAATGCGGCAAACGATGAGGATGGTAAGCGCTCAGAGATTAAGCAATGCGATGTACCAAATGCGGAAAGCGCATAGAAATTGTCATCTGCAAAGCATGCAAAACGGCATGCAAAGCATGCAAAGCATGCAAAGCATGCAGCGCTGTGTGTGTCTTTTCTATCTGTGTCCCTGTCTTTCGCGCTGTTTTAAAGAAATCATGGTTCACCAACTAGCCTGCACGTCTACACTTGTATGCAAAACGGGCTGCGGACGCTTTTAGTAAACCAAGACCAGACATGCTCACCGGTGAAGTTCGTCTCTTATTGAATTCGTGTTGACAAGCGCTCACCACGAGCTCACTGAGATATCGATATCCGGGCTACGACGTAAACGAGCCCTCCGCGACCTAGCTAGCGAGCGACCAGGTGCAGAAGCATCGCGCAATAAATCGAAAGTGTCAGAAGTCGGATGATTTTTTCTCAAACGTACTAAAATTACTCAAAAGCGTATCACCTGATTTCTCACTGAACTTGCGATCGTTGTTGTCACTATTCGATGTGGCACCATGCAAATTTACGAAATCTTTTTTGCTTGCAGTTTTGGGGAGTGATATCACAGGAGCACGGCATTGACTCCGTGGGGACCTACCACGGAGACTCAGACCTGCAGCTGGAACGACTGAATGTTTACTACGACGAATCAGCCGGTATTTGCGTTTCGCCGTATACATCGCTAACTTCAGCGTACAGTTGTTACATGTTAGGTGCTTGCACTCTTGAAATATGCTGTGACCCCAAGCGAAGCATCATTTAGCGACGCGTTGTGTTCTTTGCTGCTTAATAAGACATTGTTCCCGCATAGTCCGTACACAATTTCGCAACAGTCGCAAAGACACTTGCGGTTTCCATGGCTGCACCGGCCGCGTCTTTCATTGCGACTGTTGCGAACGCTTGTTCGGGTTGTTCCCGACGACCGTAAGTTTTCAGGAGACGACACTGTAACTCGTGCGGAAAAGACAGGAGTTAACCACGGTTTTGCTAACCACTTTTGTGGGTCGTTTTTGTGCTTACATTGTGCTGCTTGCATGTTGCTTGCGTTTGGGCGCTAAGCAGACAGTATGCAACCTAAAGTCGTCGCCCCACTAGTTGAAAGCTGCAACTCGTTTGTAATGCAGTAACCAGGTATGTCGCCGTGACATTTCTGTGAGATCCATGGGACTGCATTTAACTTAGGTGGGGCCACGCTTTTCATATCGTGCTGGTAGTCGTTGGCGCCGTGGGTGCTGCCGGCGAAAGCAGCTTAAGCAATATTGCGCCTTAGTCAGCGGCTCACATGGTGCATCGGCTTGTTCAAAGGTGCAGGGCTGGGGCCGAATTACGAATTGCTCTCAATCCAAAAACGCTCTCATTTGCCCTGTTCCTATGTTAGTCGGCCGTGACCGGTGGCCATATTCATTTTTCGCGTCACCGGCTGACATTGTAACCGTGCCACAACTGTTGATCTTGGTCACCTAATTATGCGAGCAGATTGAGAGTATTTTTTTAGAACAAAAAAAGTGGTCTCAAACCGCTTGAGAGTGAAAATGGCTGTTTACATCGCCGCATACGTGGGTGGCCGCGCGAGCAACGGTGTATGAGGGTGCATGAAGGTGGTTTTGACGTGCGGGACGAGTTCTTTCGACGTTTCGACATAGGAAGGCGACCTCACAATGGTTGTGCGACGAACTCGCCGTTGAACTGGGAGGTGTGCGGGTGAGTGCGCTGCCAGTAAAGCAGCAAGTGCTGTGCGCGCTGCGCTTCTTCGCCGCCGGTGGGTTTCAAACGTCGGCAAATGAAGCAAACGTCCGCATAGCCCAACCGACTGTGAGCAAGTGTTTGCGGCGGATTGTGGAGAGCACTGTCTACGTTAACTCGCAGAAGGTGCGCGCTTTCCGGCGAGATCCCCAAGACAAGGCGGCGGCGAAGGAGGGCTTCCTTCGCTTTCGCCATTTTCGCCACCGCCAACTTTCGCCACCGCAGTATCCCCGGCTGCGTCGTGTGTGTCGATGGCACACACATCACCATCAAATGAACATCATCCGAATGGAACGGTAGCAACACCAACACGACCATCAAATGCTTAGCCCAAAGCGGGCGGCATCAGTTGGTTATGAGTGATTGCTCCCACAGTGACCGGGCGTGCCGGCTCATTTCCCGCATCGAGATCTCAAACTCTCGCAGCAGCACCGGTCTGCTCGCGTATGTCGGCAGTTTCTGCAATCTTATGATTCATAGTCGCCTGGTATTTTCTAAATAAAAATGAATAGAACGACGCATCACCCTTAGAGCACATTTGCCATCGATAGCAGGCGCCGACCGAGAACACAGGCTAGGCGGGTTCACACTGGCGAGTCGCGGAGGTCGCGCGACAGGTTTAAATCGATTTGTTATGCTCCCCACCCCCTATACAAGTGCTTCGGAAAACGTAACTAATTGACCGAAATCGGTCGCGCGACGTTTGCGACTCGCCAGTGTGAACCCGCCTTAAGGCCGGTTCACATGCAAGCGACTGAGCGATTGAGCGGCGCGTCGCAGCGAAAATTTCCAACTTGTTGAAACCTCGCCGCTCGTCGCAGCGACGACTCAAAACAGGTTTTTCCGCCGCGGCGACAGGATTCGCTAGCATTTTCGCTGGCATGTGAAACAGGCTTTAAGCGGGACCCGAATGGAGCGTTTTACCGGGCGATTCGTCGGCGTCGACGACACCGGAGCGTTTTTTTGCCGCCGGAGATGACGTTTTTGCCAAATCGTCGGCTTCTGCTGAAACAGAAAAAAACGCCGACGCCGTGCGGACGCCGGGTGAGGGCAGCGACAGAGGACCAATGAGAGCCGGAGCGGGCGTCACGTGATTCTGGACGGAGCCACGCCAGCCGAGAGAGACGCGCCCGCGAGCTTGAGCTTGAGATAGCACTGTAACTTGACCCACAAAACTGCGTTGCGCTTCCCAGAAAGACGTGTGTTTTGCGCTCCGAGAATACCAAGGCTTGGGTTTTGGGTTTCTCGGCCGAAACGGCCGAGCAGCATGTTATCTTTCGGAGGAGTTGCTTTTAGCTGGCCGTGCCGTAGCGTCCCTCAGGTATGGTGGCTAGAAGGGGTCACCATACCTCAGGGGCACGCGTAAACGGTAGCGCCATCTAGTGACAAGACGCCAAAGCACATCAACGCTGTGTTGAAGAAATTTTCATCCATAATTACTGATAAGTAGGGTGCGTGCATTGCGAGCCTTTTTTCGTTCCAAGAAGAAAAACTGCAAATAGATCAAAATGCAATAAGTGACTAAGAACTAGAAAACTGCTTCGCCAGATGTCGTTCCTGGGAGGTAAACACACTGCATTTAGTTAGGTCTAAGAGCTTGAAAATCGCCAAATTATCAGAAAAACAGGGGCTAGTTATCGCTTATACCTCTAAGCATGGGCGAGCTGAGCGAAATAAAAGCGAACCGCTACCATTTGAGCGAGCTATCGTGTCGAAGAATCCAGCGGTGACATGTATTTATTCCGAAGCGGGAGAGCAGGGCGCCACCATCTTGTCAACGTGCCCGTAGCGCGCGCTGCTGACCATGCGGGTGTGAATTCAACGCCGGGGCGGGGGTCGGGCGCGAGACGCGATTTCGAGTGTAAAAAACGTTCCATGCGGGCCACGCTTTAAAGGTTTCCTTCTTCGATTTTCGAGCCGAGCTTGCTAATTGATCTCGGGAGACCCGTAGCAACCACTGCCTTCGAACAGATTTTTCCGCGCACTTAAGACGTCCGCACAGTACCTTGATTCTAGACGATGTATAAAAAAAAGGACAGCCATGTAATCACCTTTTTTTTTTCTGGCTGCCATGTTCACGATGGATGAATGTGTGTGTGGATGGATAAGGCTGAATCCTTCGAATCGGGCGGCAGCTCACGCCACCTAGTCGACACTTTTCCAGCGTCAGCGTACCCTCGCGGCAGCAAAAGGGACTGAAGAACAATTTTGATTGCAAAACTGAGGATTCTTCTTGTTTTGCTTCATCATGTTGAGTTTGAAACATAGTTTGTTAGCAAAATAAAACATTGTTCATTTTATTCAAGGCGTGTTTACAGCGAAACGTTAGCCTACGGACCCTTGTCGTGCAAATAAATGCTTCCGGTGCGGACTCCTGCTACTAGCCACCGCAACCTTGCTACTAATTGGTTGATTTCGCGGTCAGCGTCTCGCGGTGTCGTTATTTTGACGTCATGCTCTCCCAATTCAGAGCGATATTGAGAGCGACTCGTAATTCGGCCGCTGGTGTACAGAGAATGAGCTCTAAGACTTGCCCCGCACCTTCAAAAGATCTTTGATTATTATTTCACGATGCCTGAACACATTTTTCCTTCTGCATTACGTAAAATGACCGGGAGCAGTCAACAGATCGCGTTTCCCAGCAGGTGCAGGGCCGATGGAAAGAAACGCGAACAGAGCGGAGCCTAGGCGCTCCACTTGTGGCATTTCTTTTCATCACTCTTTTAACTCAGTGATAGCAAAAAGACGGTAGAGTCGTCCGTGATGCATTCTGGGACTACTGTAACCTCTTTCTCTTACCGCTCAGGTAAAAGCGCGACGAAAGGAAATTCGAACAGCGGAGGGCGTAGGCGCCGCGTTGTTCGCGTTTCTTTCCATCGCGATAGTACGAGACGAATGACTACCACCTCCTCGAAGCGCCACACGGCAGAATGAGCGATAGTAACTCGTTTACTACACCAAATTCGTCTTCAGCTTTTCGTGAAAGTCTGTTGGCATTGGTTCAGAAATGATAGCTTCACTCCGCTAGGTAAAGCCGGATATCACCGTGTGTGCAACATGGCCTTCGGGAGAGCTGTGGGGACTCTGGTCTGACGTCACGGTAGGCCCTAGCAAGTGGTGCCCAGAGAGCAACCTAAGAGGCAGGTGGGTCACCCCGGTCACGTGACCTTGCTGCGTCATCACAAGCTGCTCACCGGATAGTGAGCAAACTGCCCATCGTGGCAGGTAGCAGTTAAATTAATGACACGGGAAGAGCAACCTGGGCCGCGCAAAGCCCACTGCTCGAAGCACCTGCCATCGCAGGGCAGTGGCGCATCGCTTAACCGCTGCACCACTGCGCCAGGAGTGGTACGAGGACTCCCAGCGATCTACGAATGTAGAGTGGAGAATAGTCCTCTGCATACATGGAAAGCAACTCATTAACGCTATCGCGTCATACCTTTAAGGCGGAGCTTAAGTGCCCCCTCCAATTTTATTTGCTTTACTTTGTTGCTTTCCTAACTCCTGCCATCTATTCATTTTGCTTGTTCCACTATTTGCTGGTTTTTGTCTCATTTGCACGTATAGGCCTTCGTAAAAAAATGCCTGTCGGGTGATGAGAAATCAGTGAAAAACATGCAGCGTCGTTTCTGTAACTCAATGCAATCTTCTTTTTGTTCCAGGAGGTCGATACATCCCGCGAGCAATCCTTACTGACCTCGATCCGTACACTTTTGACTCAGTGCGTCGCAGTACGTTTGGCGAGCTTTTTCGCCCAGACAGCTTTGTGGGTGGTAAGCAGAGGCTAATCACTGAAGAGATATATATGTTTTTGAACCATTGGTGTTTTTCTTTACCTGGCCTCAGCAGGTTAGGCAGGTTCTCATGGAATGTTTTGAAAGTGCTATTTCAGTATTTTAATAGCCAAATAAGGCTCCACTACACAAATTTATTATATAGTTTTCGTTTGTTGAGAGCACAGAGTGGGATATGGTAATGCTATTAGCCTCACTTGGTCACCACAGTTGATATATTTCTTCTTAATTATTTGAGAAACCAAGACTGCGGAACCGACGGCGTCATCACTCAGCAGCGACTTATGCGAATGTGCAGACGCCTGATGTTTTTGAACACTGAAAGTATCGCGAACTTTCGCAGTTATGTTAAAGGTTACAGTAAACCTGCACTGATGTTTTCTGTTTCGGTGACAGTAAAGTCACTGGAACTCTGAAAGTACCGTAGGTGTTTTCGCCTTGCCGCCGCGCCGCCTATTGGCCAGTTGCGATCACGTGATTAGGCGCCGCCATAGATGGTCCACTCGCTCTAGGAGCCGACGGGGCGCAGTGGTTCCGAGGTGGTTGGGCGGCGTGTTTTGCGAAGTAGCACGTTCATTATCGCGTCTGTCTGTCTGTCTGTCTGTCTGTCTGTCTGTCTGTCTGTCTGTCTGTCTGTCTGTCTGTCTGTCTGTCTGTCTGTCTGTCTGTCTGTCTGTCTGTCTGTCTGTCTGTCTGTCTGTCTGTCTGTCTGTCTGTCTGTCTGTCTGTCTGTCTGTCTGTCTGTCTGTCTGTCTCTGTCTGTCTCTGTCTGTCTCTGTCTGTCTCTGTCTGTCTGTCTGTCTGTCTGTCTGTCTGTCTGTCTGTCTGTCTGTCTGTCTGTCTGTCTGTCTGTCTGTCTGTCTGTCTGTCTGTCTGTCTGTCTGTCTGTCTGTCTGTCTGTCTGTCTGTCTGTGCATGTGCATGTGCATGTGCATGTGCATGTGCATGTGCATGTGCATGTGCATGTGCATGTGCACGTGCACGTGCACGTGCACGTGTGCGCGCGCGTGGCCGTGCCTCTATCTGAGCGTATGTCTGCGTGCGTGTGCGTGTCTCTGTGCGCGCGTGTGTCTGTGTACGTGCGTGTGACTGTGCTTGCGTGTGTCTGTGTACGTGTGTGTCTGTGTACGCGTGTGTCTGTGTACGTGTGTGTCTGTGTACGCGTGTGTCTGTGTACGCGTGTGTCTGCGGGCGTATCTGTGTGCGCGCTTTTCTTTGTGCAGCGCGTGCGTCTGTGTGCGTGCGTGTGCGTGTCTCTGTGCTTCGTGTGTCTGTGTTTGTGTGAGTGTGAGAGCTATAATTGTCTTCGGAGACGTTGCTTTACGAGATTTTTTTTCCCTGCTGGTCATCGATATTGGCTAATGAGGCCTAAATAATAAATAATAAAATTGCGTCCCGAAGTGACACGCTAGCTATGAGGGGTGCCGAAGTGGAGCGCAGTGGGGGAATTAATGCCACCTGGAGTTATTTAACGCGTACTTACATCGCACTGCACACGGGAGTTTTTGTATTTCGCCTCCATCGAAATACAACCACAGCGCGTCCGCATGCTATCTGGCCGCACAGTTAGAGCCTTGGTCCCCTTGTCGGCCTTGGGGTCCTCCAACTACCTCCCACAAGCCTCCGACCGGCGACTGACCACACGGGGGGAAGAACAGGCGGCAGGAAACACTAAGCGTAAAGGGAACGTTTTCTACGCATCAGCCTTCCAAGTGAACCGATTTGCTAAACGTTTTGTTATATCCCGTTGGTATGTACGCAGCCTGCCGCCTTTAAAGTTTTCCGGGTCCCCTAAACATGCATTTGCAAGCTTCTCAGGGAAGCGATAGGACAAGCCTGCTTCTTGCGTTGTTAGCGCTCACTCGTGGGCTCAAGAATTCTAGAGGGTGCGCAGCTGTCGTGCGACGCTTTCAAGGTTTTTGAAACCTTCAGGTTTGGTTTTGAAACCTTCAGGTTGGAAACCAAACCACGAAACCTTCACCTCATCTAAGCTCTCAATCATGAATGCTTTCATTGGTTAATTTTTGCGCAAATCCGATGAACAAGCCGGCCGCAAGAGAGACTTTCTTCACCTAGCAGACGACGCGCTCGCCGCGCTGGACCACCTCTGTCAACAACACATTAACGTTGCCCGCGCGCGGCCCGCTGGTTGCGGTACTTTCAGAGTTCCAGTATAGAGGCTAGAAGGTAAACTTTCTAGCCTCTATAGTTCCAGTAACTTTAGGTGACAGCGCCTTAACCCACAGCCTGGCGAGAGGAGCAAGCACTTTTTGGCGCACTCGTAGTGCGTTTTCACGTCACCTGCCGGCGCTTGTATACGTTTGAGCTTCTGCGCTCTGTCGAAGCCACACGTGGCGGCCTTCACCTAAGTGGGCTACGTAGAAACTACCTAGGCAAGGAATGTGATCAGCCAAATACTGCCTCTGATCATTCAGTATATAGTCACGCTTTTGTAGCGACCCAAAGGCCTTACGGCAGCAGTTTTTAGTTGCGCAGTGAAATAACCTCAGCACCGCCTGGGCACTGCAGGTTGCCTATAAATTATTGCCACGCGGACGGCAAGCCGATTGATACGATAGGAGACTGATGGCGATAACACTGTAGCGCGGCAACTTGTGCGCGACAAGATCGGCTTAACTAAGGAGACTATTTAAGGGGGCTCTGAAACACCTTCCGAGGAGAGCACAACAATGCACTCAGTGCGTTGTTGCATTTTGTTGTCATTAACTCCTCAGCCGAATAATACGCTTCTGCACGCAGCAGAGAACCCATAGTCACACAAGAAAGTTGGCGAGCCCTTCCCGGCAACATTTTCATGCGTGCAGCCACCTCCGGCACACCGCTCCCGCTTATACCAGTTCACAGATGACTACTGGTTAGATTCTTTCAGACGTTAGGAAGGTACCATGGCCGCGGCCAACATGCAGCGCTGCTCCGGCGGGTCTGGAAGCTCCGCCCCCGGTGATGGGGTCGGCGGAGGAGCGCTGACCTTTAAGCCTGCAAAAAGGGACAAGAGGAGAGAGAAAAGCGCGTATACGCTAAAATTCAGATTTTGACTACAGATAACTCTGCTTCTGCAAAGCGCATCAAAAAAGTTGTTGCTGGAGATATTCGTGAAGCGGCATCCTTTAACATCCCAGGAATGCCGCAACTTTGTTAGAGCCCCTTTCAGAGCCCCTTTAATGGGGCGTTTCCCAGCCTGCAAAGAAATGCATGAAGGAACGAGCGACAGCCAAGGCTGTTCATATTCTCCTGCTAGAAACTGTGGACGTTCCGGGGTGAGCGTCGCCCTCATTCGCCGGTAGGCGCAGAGCGGCCGCGTTTTTAGGCGCTGCGAGATATTTGAATAAACTAGCGCGAGCACTCCACACTCTGCTCATATCGTTGTAATCTGTATCTTAACACAGAGTTACCATAGCACAACAAAATTAAGCATTGTAAGAGAAGTGCAACAAAATTGGAGTGCATTGTTGGCAAAACGAACAAAGAGAGTTCAGGACACGGACTATGAGTGGCATCTTGCGGTACAATGCGTGGGGCCCCAACGCTTCCACGCCGCCTCGTGACGCCCAACGACAAAGGGTATTATTGCTGTTACTTCCCGGCTGAGCGTAGATAGTCCAGCAAGTATTTGTAAGTAGCTCCATTCTTCCATTCAAGTCGTTGTAAAGCTCTTTCCACATTACTGTTGTTCAGCCGCCTTGGTGGCTCAGTGGTTATGGTGCTCGATTGCTGACCCGAAAGACGCCGGTTCGATCGATCCCGGCCGCGGCGGCTGAATTTCAATGGAGGCGAAATTCTAGAGGCCCGTGTACTGTGCGATGTGAGTGCATGTTAAAGAACCCCAGGCGGTCGAAATTTCCGGAGCCCTTCACTACGGCATCTCTCATGGCCTGAGTCGCTTTGGGACGCTAAACGCCATAAACCAACCATTGCTGTTGTTCACGAGCTTCGTCTCTGTGACAATAAAAATGACTAAACTAGCTCTGTAAGCCACAGATGGAAGGCAGGCAGGTGGGACTGTCGACAACACAAAACAAAATGGACAAGTAAATTAACGAGGGCCGAGTGGGAGCCTCAACTCGCTAGCCAACGTTTCGACAAGAGGACAGATGAGTCTTATCGTCAAAACGTTGGCTAGCAGGCTGAGACTGTCAGCTATGTTGCTTAATATCTATAGCCACACTATATGTTGCCTTAAGACACCATCAGCCCGCTCAAGTACATCTGTGTCTGCTGTGCAGCACCTTTGGTGCAGTGCATTTCTTTTTAATTTATTTCAGTATTGAATTGACTAAATATTCTTGGAACATCTGTACTATTTTCGACTGCTTTAGGTCAGTGCACCGCGGGCAAGAACTATGCCGTCGGCCACTACAATGAGGGCGCCCAGCTGGCGGACGTGGTGATGGAGGTCATACGGAAGGAGGCTGAGTGCTGTGAATGCCTGCAGGGTTTCCAACTCACCCACTCCATTGGCGGTGGCACTGGATCTGGCATGGGCACCCTGCTCCTCTCTAAGATTCGAGAAGAGTATCCTGATCGCATTACCAACACATTCAGTGTCTTCCCATCACTTGAGGTTTGTGACATCAAATATGACCAGTTTCCTATCTTCCGTTGCACTTAAACCATGCAATTTCTGTTTTCTTTTTTTCTTTTTCAAGTATTTGATAGCTTTGCTCTGCTTTTAGCGTGCACCTACTTTTCATGGTCTTTCTGTATCTTTTCCTAGAACTCAGATTCAGTCATGCAGCCCTATAATGCCACTCTTTCCTTGCACGATCTGGTGGAAAATGCGGATGAAACCTTCTGCATTGACAACAAGGCGCTCTTCGACATTTGCTTCCGGAAAACCAAGCCGGCAGCTCCCACCTTCAAAAATCGCAACCAGTTAGCTTCGTTAACGATGTCGGGAGTCACCACATGCCTTAGGTGAGTGTTCGGTCTATATATTTTGAGCAAAGCAAACAGGAGTCGGTCGCCCAAAAGTTAGGTTACAGTTTTCGTAGCGACGCAGAGCAGTGGAAACTTTTTATGGGAAAGCCGAAGCAGCTTCTGTAGGCTTAAAAGCCTCGAGGTTTTGAGATTTAATGTCAGCCCTTCACCACAGTTCTTGTATATGATATTCAGTGAAACATTCTCATATAATTTAAGCATGCGATAATAACATTTATTTTTAATTTATTTTCAGTTTGCCGCAACTAAAAGCGCATATTTTTCCCCTAGGAATTATATCTGAATCGAAGGGTGGAAGAGATGCACCATTTCCAATAGCTCATGAGCATTTGTAGCCGTATGGCTGCGCTCGGGTGGATGTCAATGAGTAATTACTCCCTTATTACAAATCTACTCCACCTTAGGGGATTCCCCTAAACATTTGACCAACACTGTTCCCACTTCGAGTTATTGATCAATTCGCTCTCGCCCTACCATAAGCTAGCCGTCCCGGTTAGCTCAGTTGGCAGAGCGACTGCTCCGGTGAAGCGGTGGTCCCGGGTTCGAACCCCGGACCAGGACGAATTTTTCTTTAACTACGAAGTTTCTGAGAAAGCTGTATAGCTTTCCTTTGTAGCCGTATGGCTGCGCTCGGGTAGATGTCAATGAGTAATTACTCCCTTATTACAAATCTACTCCACCTTGGGGGATTCCCCTAAACATTTGACCAGTTTTGAGGCTTTCAGTCCTACATACCACAGCATACCTTTGTATTCTACAGAGTCACTGAAGTCCTTTGCTGGATTCGTTTTACTCTTGGGTTTAACTGTGCTCAAGCGCTGCTGAGGAAAGTCACCTTTGTAAATACGTCTGACAGCATGTGAAGGTTTATGTCCCTCTGAAGAAGTGAAGAACAAAGGAATTCTGTATCTGGAAGAAGCTTTGATTTTGTTCTGTGTTTTTCAATGTCGGCGGCAACTTCTTCCTCTTGATAAATGAGAGGTCTTTCGGCATTCCGGAACTTTTTATTTGTTTGAAAGAATCTGAAGGCGAATTTACCGTGTTTTTCAATTCACTATTCAGAAATTGCACAGTTATGAAAACTATCGTAGGTTGTATAAAGACGCTGAAAATAGTCACTTCCCGCGACCAGTTTTAAAAGCTCCCTTACTGCATATCCTTCAGCATCGTGATGGCAGGTAACACATAGCTATGTCCCCCAAGCGATCTGAGCAAGTTACTTCTACCGTTGTAAATTTGCGTTTACATTTGTGAGAGCTCCTCATTTATTTTTCAGGTTTCCTGGGCAGCTGAATGCTGACCTTTGCAAATTGGCCGTCAACATGGTACCCTTCCCACGACTGCACTTCTTCATACCTGGCCTTGCCCCTCTGAATTCCTCAAACAGCCAGCCGCACAACGCATCTGTTCCGGAGCTGTCACAACAGATGTTTAATGCCGAGAACATGATGGCTGCCTGCAATCCCCTCCATGGCCGCTACTTAGCAGTAGCTGCTATGTTCAGAGGTCGCATGAGCGCACATGAAATTAATGAGCACATGCTGAAGGTCCAGCACGAGAACTCCAGTTACATTGCAGAATGGATCCCCAACAATGTGAAGACTTCTCTCTGTGACATCCCACTCTGTGGCCTCGAGACGTCTGCTAGTTTTATTGGAAACAGCACCGCCATTCAGGAAGTGTTCAAGCGTTTCCGAGACAAGTTCTCTGGTCAGTATTTTGACTGTTTTGAAACTGCTGCCTTAAAGCACGTGTTTTCATTGTATCGTTCATTCGTGTCCGTTTTCTGGAAGATAGTATAAGTCGTACCAGTGACTCATGTTGTAACAGAGTTAGCATGCTTGCTTATGACTATTTTTTGCGCAGCCATGTTCCGCCGAAAGGTCTCCCTGCACTGGTACACCGAACTAGGTGTGGCTCAAGAGGACTTCATCGAGGCAGAGGAAAATATGACTCTCTTGAATGCTGAATACCAGGAGCATCATGAAGCTAGAGCTAGTGAAGACGGAGACGCGGGAGAGGCCTAATTTTTTCTAAGTGCCTGCACATTCATGGTCGTTTTTTTTTCTGTCGTCATATTTTCATTAAAGTTCGAGAGGTTCCTGCCAATTCGTCCTTTTCTTTGGTAGCGTTCAACATTCCCAGGTATACGAGGCAGAGACAAGCACGCACCGCTAAGCCTAGCGACCTACAGCAAGAGCAGTTCTCCCATTGCAGCTCTGTGAATAAACAAATAACGGAGAAGGTTTACACACAGTATTTAGCTTCCCTCTAATCTCTCAAATCTTCCGCAGACTAAAGAAAGGGTGGCCTGGATGCTTCACCGAGAAGTGGTTTCCAAAAATATTCAAAGTTTAAACAACGGGAGTCTAAGGAAGCAGTCGAATTTGAGCCGTTTCAGGAGACAAAAACATGATTCCCGAAGAATCTACAGCTCCAATCGCTTTTTGCCAGCAGCCACTTTACAGCACAGGGTCTGATCGTGCTCTCTATTGGTCAGGGGCGTCTGACAGAAAAGAAAAGGAAAGTTCAACATTCACATTTTCACAACACGCTTATCCAAGCTCGCGCATTAAGTTATAATCCATTTGTACACTCGCATCATACATACTATTTCGTTGCCGAGTGCTCTAATGCTGCTACATGCAGATGAAAATCTACCCCCTGTCGCCGTACCTTTTTGAAGCGTGAGCAGCATCTATTAAGGCTTTAGGGGGTTCTTCTGGGACATACCAGTGAGGCACTGAAGCAGTACGTGTCACTCCACAGCGAGAGGAGGCAACATGTTCTAAAAGAAGATCGATGCATAGAAATTGGTGTGATAAGTGTGCAGATGGGCTGAGAACTGTTACACGTGATGCGTGGTCATGAAAGAATGTCATGTGACGTTACTAAACCGGAAGTGCCGACGGGAAGGGACTTCACCGAATCGGAAGCGTTCCGACAGCGCCTCTATTATGACGCCGCTCGAAGTACCCAACGGGGCCAAGGGCCGAGCTAACGCTGGTTGACGCACTGAGCCGCGAAGCTTAGCTCTGCCAATTTTTGTACCAAAAATACAGCCGCTAGCTAGTTCCTTCAATGACCGCGAGAGTCAGTGTGCTCTGCGTTCACGCGATATTTCGGTTTCATTTTACTTTCAGCTCGCTTTCCTTTCATGAATAGGCGTACGTGCTCTTTCTACCGTTAGGTTAGAACACAATGGAAGACCTGGTGCCTCTTCTTGACCTACTAAGCAACATGAGAATGGAATGGTGATAGAAAGCATCGGTATATACATCAGATTCGCATTTACATATAGCTTTGTTCTTCTTCCTTTTAAATTTTCCCCTGTAAGCCTAGAAGAATGGATAGGAAGTTTGCAACTGTTGTTTAAAATATATGTATACGTTACAAGTGCGAACGGTTTTAGCACTAAATGCATATGCTTTCTAGACGAACTTTCTTGCTATGTTTCATAAAGCACTTTTTCATTACTAGATAAGAATGTTCTCATGTTTATGTTATCCATTTCTAACTTAAATTTGGAAAAATGAGCCAGTGAATGCTTAGTTCAGTGCATGCACACGTGTTCAGCATTGCCTTGACAACGGTGAAGACACCGCCTAAGCACTTTGAAGAATTGCGTGGGTGAGGAGCTACCAGCCTTCTCATCGCCTAGTAGGTCACCCTTTCTGGCCGGTATTTCTCTTATGGTCCTACGTGCAATGCAGACTTCATTTTTAATGGGCAGCGCATTTAAATTTTTATTGCTCATCGTTGCTGAGGATCAACAGCTGAGGTATTTTACTCGCATACTACACAATAATTGACCTTTTTATTGTCATCTGCTGTAAGACAGGGACGTTTAAACTTTATAACATAAAAACTAATTACTGCACTCACTTCTTTTTCTAAAAGGACGCACTCAAAGGGGTCGGTTCACCAGCCGTCGCACATTGAGGACATAGGTGAGCGACGAGAGATTGTTAGCATGACACCATAGCATTACAAAACCGCAAATATCTTATTTCTGTCACTTGAGAAGAAAAAGAAGCTAAATGGCACACCTGCAGCAGTGGAGAAAGCGACATGATATTTTAGTTTTCGTCTATAACTTTTTTTCACAGCATTGGCACTTGCATATGAGCAACATAGGAAGAAAATACTACCCTTTTTTGCTGTACAAACGAATATTTCTCAACATATTAAACCATAAGTTTTCCCAAAAGAAATTTACTGAAAAACCGTTTTCAGCAGTGCCTGAAGACCTCGGGAATTTTCATTATTTTCATGATAAAATATAGCTTTAGTGACAAGAATGGCTCTTCCCAATAACGTAATACAATCAGTACTTTGTAGACAGCTAGTGCTTCGTAGACTTCGTAGATGACTGCTTGGCAGCGACGAGGCATGGAGTCAAAGAACCTGTCGATGATAGTCTAGTCTGTGTTTCTTCACTCTTGCAGGAACTATCTAATTTCTCGTCGGCATTGCTAGCATTTATATCCCTCAGACGACGCGCCCAATTTTGCCAAATATTTTCATTTGGATTAAAGCCACCAGACTCTTTTAGCCGTTCTATAAGGTCCACTCTCCTCTGCAATGTTTCCAGCCGTTGTCCTGATTAAACACATTTCCGCGGCCAAACTATTGCGTGACTATGTAAGCATAACCTTGTCAAGAATTTATAAAGTTCTTCAGCCATTGTATCTTGGATTCGAAGGAGCCCAAATCCACGAGCGGAGAAAACAGCTCGCACTTGCATAATTTTACGTGAGAAGCTGAAAACGGAGACCATTACTATTGCACGTGGGACGGCGCAAATAATGAAGCCCATCACCTGCAGACAAAATGAACTTCGATTTGTCTCGCTTATACACGAAGTCACTCACTTCTATTGGAGAACGAGGAGGAAAACATTATTTCGAAAAAGTGACTGGGAGATCGGTCCTCGACTCCAATAGCTTCTGCTACCCTGCGCACCGCATGATCAGCCCCTTCTGATGACACCGGCTAGAGCTGGATAGAGCAGCTTCCCACCAGGAAGTATTGGGGTGAGGTATAGGTGATTACCGGGGACGTTTAGAGCACTCCCACACGAAGTGTTATAGAGTAGATTGTGCGCCGTTGCATAACTGGCAGTAAGAGGGTTATCGTGACGGAAAGGAGGTGTGTATTGATAACCTGTACGCTCCAGGAGTAATTCCTTAACCTGCTTTATTCCGCAGCTTTGTTCTTCTCAGCAATGCGCGGCTTCTGAACTGGCCTTCTGGTGATTTGCTCAGCAGATCTCAGACGACATCTCATATTTCAGGGGGATACTCTAGAAGCAAGTATCAGGAGCAGATCGTTGAAAATGTCGATGCGAGCCAGTAGAGTAGAGTGCATTTTAGGCTCACGCCACAATTTCCTTATTGACAATTAGGTGTATCATCAGAGCCGGCTTAGACACTTCCAAAACTGGCAACTTCTTTATTCCAAACTGGATAGAGAGTTCTCGGTTTTTCATCCCATGGTGGTGGCCGCGCACAATTGCCATTTATACAGTCTTGGTTAGGTTACGATCGTATTGTAGTTCCCACATTGTTTACAAATATATTCAGTCTTTTGGATAATTGCAGAATAAGTTGGTTGGAATTGTGGACATCAAAGGCATCAATTTACCTGCACAGGACGCACCATTGGCTGCTCCACAGTAAAGGACTGCGGGAACTCACTTTGCATTGCGATCCCTCAGACCAGATGTTGCATATTCTCTTTGCACCTCATTCTTCATTCCAAGTGCGATCTTGTCTTCGAACCACCTCCCAACGTTCCACAATATAACCCTGTCTTCAGCCTACGATATGCTTCCCAGCCCGTGTCCGTGCTTCACTTAGAGCTGTGGTATGCGCCGGGGTACGTGCCGGGAACGTCGCAGGATAGGGCCTCACGATATCGGCAGATGCCGGTCCGCGTGCATTTAGGTACCCTAGCTACTGAGCGCTGGCGAGACTGAGTATGGTTTTCGTTGTGTTCAGCGATTTACGCGGCGTAGCGCGAAACAGTCAATTTTTCTTACCTCCATGCTGGGCTCACGGTTTTTTTTTTTTCACTGACGACAAATGAGAAATTCTGTGGGGGGGGGACACTTTGCTCTTACTAAAGTGCGATGAGGGGAAAGCCACTTCCGCCTCTGTTGCTGCCTCTGTTATTGTGGTGATGACGTCATAGGTGACGTCACGCGCATGCGCCGGCAGCTGCCAGGGTGGACTCGGAGCGGCGGTCGGCGCTCCATATATAGACTGTGATGATGACGCCATAGGTGACGTCCCGCGTATGGGCAGCACATTTCCGGTTACGACATACTACGCCATTTGATGACGTCCTTTATTTTCTTACTTTTTATTTTTATTGGGAAGTTTACTTTTATTTGTTTTCAATTTTTATATTTTTATTATTTTTATTTTTTATTTGTACGTATCTTGATTTCTGATTTTTATTAACTTTTATTTATTTTATCCATAGCCGCCGCGGTGGCTCAGTGGCTATGGTGCTCGGCTGCTGACCCAAAAGACGCGGGTTCGATCCCGGCCGCGGCGGCTGGAATTTCTTTGGAGGAGAAATTCTAGAGGTCCGTGTACTGTGCGATGTCAGTGCACGTTAAAGAACCCCAGGTGGTCGAAATTTCCGGAGCCCTCCACTACGGCGTCTCTCATAGCCTTAGTCGCTTTGGGACGTTAAACCCCATAAAACCAAACTATTTTATCGTTATTTTCATTTTTATCTTTTTGTTTTTTATCTTTATTGTTTCTTACTTTTCAAATTTTATTTTTATTTTTGTTACTTTTTATTCTTTTGTGCTATTATTCTTATGTTAGTTTTTTATTTCATTTTCATTTTTATTTTACGATAATTTCAGCGATTGTTGGTTACGGCTTATTACACCACTGATGACGTCATCAGGATGATTGACAGCTAGAGTGCTACAGTTTTCGCGAACGGACGGACAACGATGAGTCATTAAAGGCTTTCGCCTACAATGCACTGGACATAGATATACCACTAACATGATGCCTGTTTCTCCCTCAACGGGGCGGGGTTGGCTAGCCTCGGACCAGTTGACAGACTAGTTGGATTTGGTGACCATGGCCCAGGACATCCTCGACGGTTAACAGTCCATTCAAACAAAATATTTTTAATCTCTCTATCATGCCTGCGCTACTCCCTGAAGTCACTCCTGTGGCCGCAAGGCAAGTAGCTAGCATGCTTCCTCGAGGGCGACACAGCTGAACAAAATCCCTCCAGCCCGACACAATCGATAGACAACACGTGTCATCAGCATATCACGTTTCGAGAGGTCAAGAGATATTCATACTGGCAGAGACGATGGGGCAGATCAGTAAATCAAGACAACCCAACAGTAACAAGCGGAACACAGAGTAAACCGCGTCAAACCAGCAAGATTCCATTATAATAAGCAAAACGACATCCCTCTTGGATGAAGCGTACATTTATCAAGTGTACTCACAACCAGGGAAGAAATTAGCCGGGGCTGGCTAATAGCTGGTTAGCCGGGGCTGGCGGCCATATTGCTTTTTTGCGTCATGGGCAGCTGCAGATTACGTCACGGATATGGCAGAAGTGGTGACGTTGCACACCTAATTATGCGGGCGGTAATTGATTGTTTTTTTGTGATCACCTCGAGGCGCTCAATTTCCCGTTGCGTTTGTGACAGAAAATGGCGGCGGTGTACATGGCGATACGACTGAGGCGGCTGCGCAGGCGCGAGCAACCGCGAAGGAGGGCGCGCGAAGACACGTTTGACTTGCCGGACGAGCTGTTTCGAACGCCTTTTTCGACTTGTGAAGTATACTGTGGAGTGGCTGTGCGACGAACTCGTCGATGAACTGGGAGGTGTGCGTGCGAGTGCGCTGTCGGTGCTGCGGCAGGTGCTGTGTGCACTGCGATTCCTTGTCACCGAAGGCTTTCAAGCCGCCGTTGTTAACGAGGCGCACGTCTTCCTCGCACAACCGACGGAGAGCAAATGCTTGCGGCGGGTGTCGGAGGTAATCTGCAAAGCTGGCGCGCAGAAGGGGTGGATTCAAAACACTCTTCTGCTCGCAAAGAACTTTATTTTTCCCCGCGAATAGCCCTTCGTGGTCGTCTTCTGATTCACAAGGGAAAAAAAGCAGACAACCACACGTTAATTGCTGTATTTACGGGGACATGTATTATCCCAATTTATGTCCACCTGGCCGCATTTCCAGTGTGCACATAAATTGGGATAATACATGTCCCTGTAAATACAGCAATTAACTAAAATTCATTAGTTAATTTTTTATTGGCTGAAGTTAACGTGCATAATTATATTGAGAACTTGGAGGCAGTTGCTTTTGAGGGTAATTCTGTTTTGTACAATTTTAGTGACGCGCCTGCGTGCTTAGATGCGCATGTGTAAAATTTATGTACACCTGGCCGCGTTAACTTCAGCCAATAAAAATTAACTAATGAATTTTAGTTAATTGCGGCATACAAGAGGAGGATGAAGAAACTTCTGAAGTACTTACTACGATTCTCACAAAAGATATTCTAGAAAGTAAGCTCGAAGTAAGCATATCAGGAATTGAAAAAATTCATTGAATTGGTAATCCCGACTCAGACACTCGCAGCAAACCCCGTCCGGTCATCTTTAGGTTACGTGACTACCGTGATAAGGTCAATATTTTGTAAAGCTGCTCCAAACTGAAGGGTTCCAATTTTTCAATCAGCGAAGACTTTTCGCGCAGTATTCGGGACGTTAGAAAACAGCTGTGGGATCGCACGAAAGACCATTGTGACAAGAAAGAAAATGTGAAGCTGATTCACGATAAGGTTAAAATAAACGGTCGTATTTTCGGCTGGGATAGTGATTGTGATGATATCGTGGAATTAAAACCAAAATAACAGCAAGGAAACAAGTGTAGAACCGCGGGTCACTCGGTCTCGAAGTCGTCAACATCCTTGATAAATTTGAATGCGCGTAGCCTTGTGAATAAAACGGAAATACTAGAAGGTATCTTGCTGATATTTAGCCCAGACATTGTCTGCTTTACAGAAACATGGTTACACGCGAATATTTTTGATCACGAAATTGATCCTCCCGGTTATGTTGATTGTACGGAAAGACAGGGCAACAAGGGGCGGGGGCGTAGCCATTCTTTTTAAAGAGGACATATCGTATTCCATCATGCCAGATGTTCCGGGCGTTGAGGCTTTATGGTGCAAAGTCTTCTTCCAAGAATGCATTGTACACGTGGGTGTCATTTAGAGACCACCAAATTCCGAAGTGTTCCATCTAGACTGCCTGTATTTTTACATGTTGAAATACATGTCTAAGAGCAAGATTATTATGGCTGGTGATTTAAATCTTCCTGACATAGACTGGAGCACTCTGAGTCCGAGGACGGTTGAAAATAATCGGATTTTAGATTTCTTGTTCACCTTTAATCTTGATCAACTTGTAACTACACCGACTCGCGTTCAGGGTGCTTCTAGTTCTGTTCTGGACTTAGTCTTTGCAAGTAATGATTTCCAAAAAAGCAGTTACCATTTAGAAATACTCGATGGCCTGTCTGACCACAAATGAGCCTTATGTACTTTCCCATTGCCTCGGGTAAAACATGACTGCCTTGTAAAACATATTCTTGCTTTTAGCAGAGCAGATGATGCCGCTATTGTAACGTGTCTGGTTCACGAATACCAAGACTTTTCCTATTTTATTCACAGTCGCACATTAATGATGTATGGCTGCAATTTAAATGTCATGTCATGTATTGTATCAACAGGTTCGCACCAAAAGTAGCGCAGGTGACGAGAAAACACAATACATGGATCACACGCGATATAATACACCTAAAACGCAAAATCAAAAGACTTCGAAAAACAAATAAAATATGCAAGAGTTCTGGGTATCACTCCCAGTTGAGCGGTCTTAGAAAATTATTAAAGCTTAAAATACACAGCGCTAAACAACTCTTCAAAAGCGCCACTCTGCACTATTTTATTAAGAACTCTCCTCAGAAATTTTGGCAATAGGATAAGCGATTACCTTAGCGATCGAATGTAATTCGTACAGCTTGGCAGCCATAATTCTGATACAGTTAAAGTTATTTCCAGTGTGCCACAGGGCATCGTCTTGCTCGGCTTCTATCCTTACTATGCATAAATGATCTAGCAAATGAAGTTGACGTTAAATTCCGACTCTTTGCAGACGACTGCGTGCTCTATCAAGAAGTCAAAGGTATTAATGACCAAATTAAGCTTAATAGTGCCCTGAAGAAAGTTGTACAGTGGTGCGACACATGGAATATGTGTATTAACGCAGAAATAACAGTGTCAATGTGTGTTACGAAGAAAAAAAAACTAGATTTTTCATACTCCCTAAATAGGACCACACTATTTCGTGTCACTTCGCATCAATATCTAGGTGTTTTAAACTCCTCTGACCTCACCTGGACAGAGCATGTGCGAAAGGTAACTAACATGGCGATGCAGAAATTGTGCTTTATCAAGATAGTTTTGAGACAAGCGACTACTGAGACCAAACGCCTTGCCTACGTCACACTTATCAGACCTAACTTAGAATATGCAAATATTATATGGTTCCCACACACAAAAGACAATGTCCACTCACTGGAAATGGTCCAAAGAAAAGCTGCACATTTTTTTATTTAACCGCTGCAGTCGTTTTGATTCAGCCACAGAGCTTTTTCAGCGCGCTAGTCTTTATACTCTGACAAGTAGAGCAAAGCTGCTGCGTTTGAAATTCTTTATTTACCTCGTCACAACTCATTCCAACAAAATTTTGCAGACTTTCTATATATAAGATATGCACGCCAAACCAGACACATACACTCAAATATGATACAGGAATTTTCTTGAAATAACAATTCGTTCTCGTATTCTTATTTTCCGATGTCCGTACGCGAATAGAACGCTTTGCAGCCATTTATTACCGCGCAACCAACATTGGAAAAATTTATTGCGCTCGCTGAAAAGGCAGTTCTTTCTTAACGCATTGTTGACCCTGTTTTGTCTTCTGTACTTGTTTTCTGTTTTTTTTCTTTCTGTTTCCTTTTTTTTCAACCCACTCCTGTAATTACCCCTCTGGGGTTGGCAGTATTCCAAATAAATAAATAAAATTACCAATGTGCGCCCCGCCGCGGTGGCTGACTGGTTACGGCGCTCAGCTGCTGACCCGAAAGACGCGGGTTCGATCCCGACTGCGGGGGCTGAATTTCGATGAAAGCGAAATTCTAGAGGCCCGTGTACTGTGCGATGTCAGTGCACGTTAAAGAACCCCAGGTGGTCGAAATTTCCGGAGCCCTCTACTACGGCGTCCCTCATAGCCTGAGTCGCTTTGGGACGTTAAACCCCAATAAACCAAACCATTACCAATGTGCAAAAGGAGCATTAGCGTACGGTGATTCCAGTTTTAAAAAAAATCAGTAAAGTCTCATTTTGAACACGCGGTATACTACTACTACTGCACCGATGCGAAACCTAGTCCTGAGCGGTCGAGTAACAGTTGTCGTTGCAAAAACAGTGTCGCAGAGCATTTCTTTGGGTACTGTTAAAGGACGGCGCACCCTTGGGATAGTGTATAGATATGCGGAAAATGGGGAAGACCAGCGAGAACGGGCAATGTGGAGGCTTTGCGATAAATCTGATCCGAGAGCGAGAAGACAAGGTAAAGGTTAGCGCCAACTCGCTTCCGCATTGAGCTCGTTGACGTTTCAGATCCCTTTGGATCTCTCTGGCCGACTTGTATATTTACAGTGTAAAAGTAATATAAGAACGAAGCCACATCCCTTCCTTGAAGATGTCGCCGCCCGACACCGAATCATCTACTACAACGGCATCGGTTAATCCCCCCTCCTCCGCCACAATTATCCGCTCAATTTGTTTCGGTGGCTGAGTGGTCAGCACGTTCGGCTACTGTTCATGTCGCTAGTTTGACTAATTCATTTTTACTGCGACATCACTGAATGTACTGCAGCATCGCAAGACCAGCGCGACGACTCTGCCCTGCTTCATGAGTGTTTTTGCGCTAAATGCAACCAAAATAATGAAATGGTGTGAGCCACCACGGTGGCTCAGTGATTGTAGTGCTCGGCGGCTGACCCGAAAGACGCAGGTTCGATCCCGGCCGCGCCGGTTGAATTTCGGTGGAGGCGAAATTCTAGAGGCCCGTGTACTGTGCAATGTCAGTGCACGTTAAAGAACCCCAGGTGGTCGAAATTTCTAGAGCCCTTCATTACGGCGCCTGTCATAGCTTGAGTCGGTTTAGGATGTTGAGTGCCATAAATCAAACCAAACCACACTCTTTTTATCAGAACAACAGAAGTCGGCGTCATTTTAATAAGCCAAAGTAGTAATTTCTCGCGGTACTAGCGAAAAGCCATTATCAGCTGTTTTGGAAGGTACTGAGCTAAGGAGCTCGAGATATACAGTGTGTCCCAACTAACTTAGACCAAGATTTATAAAAAAACTAAGTGTTCTTCAGAACTGAAATCGCGTGGATGTTGTTAGGGTTTATCTAAAGTTACAGCACCATTTTTTTCGCTTCTCTTATTTGAATAATTAGTCGAGATAAATGAATTAACTTTTTAAACATACCTTGAAACGTTCAGGCGTCAGTAGGAAAGCTGTGGAGCTCCACAATTACTGTCTAACCCAAGCACTTCCAACGAGGTAGACTCAGCGTGGCCGTTTTATTCGGGAAAAACGAAATTCCGCGGAGTTTTAAAAATACCACGTGACAGCGCGCTCCGCGCGCCCCGGTGCGCCGCGATTACAGCGCTCTCACCCGTGCCCTGTAAAAACCATCACTCGCTTCGCGCCTTTCATGCTGCCCCAGGCAGAGCTTCGCGTTGTGCTTGGTTCCAAGATAAGCTCCAGTGGATTCGGGCGGCAGTTGAAAGAAAACGCGGCTCCCGTTTCTGAGGCGATAACTGCACTCTCACGTTAGCAGAATGCATGCGGAGGAACGATGACAATCTCATAAGTTTGAATTTGGGAGCAAGATTTCAACAAGCAAAGGCGCATATACAAGCCTGATGAGGTCGTGTGAATTACGCTGAAAAACGGGAGCCGCGCTTTCTTTCGATTGCCGCCCGAACCCACTGGCGCTTATCTTGGAACCAAGCGCAACGTGAAGTGCTGTCTTGGGCACCACGAAAGGCGCGAAGCGAGTGAAGTTTTTTACAAAGCACGGATGAGAGCGCTGTAATCGCGGCGCATCCGGGCGCACGCAGCGCGCAGTCGCGTGGTATGTTTTAAACTCCGCGGGCTTTCGTATTTGTCGAATAAAAACGGCCACGCTGAGTTCATCTCGTTGCAAGTGCCTGGGTTAGACAATGTTTGTGGAGCTACACAACTTTCCTACTGACGCCTGAACGTTTCAAGATGTATTTAAAAAGTTAATTTATTTATCTCGACTAATTATTCAAATAGGAGGAGCGACAAAAATGGCAGTGCAACTTTAGATAGACCCTAACAACATCCACGCGATTTCAGTTCTGAAGAACGCTGTATTTTTTATAAATCTTGGTCCAAGTCAGCTGGGATATCCTGTATAACGCGAGTCCCAAATGCGATATCGAAGAGTTGGTGGTGGTGGTAAAACTTTATTTCCAACAGTAGGGGTCCTGAAGGACACTCGGCTAGGCGCCAGGTGTAGAGAGCAGCTCCCACGTAGGCACAGAGAGCTCGCGAAGCTCTCCGCCGCCGCGCGGGCCTCCTGGACAGCCCGAAGCTGGTCGTGAAGTGAAGCACTTTTTAGTACTTTGTCCCAATGTTCCTTGTTCTGGGCGTAGGCGTCACTTGATGGACTTAAATAAAATATGTTTGGTAATCTCCGGATTTTAGGGAGAGCCAGTGCTCCCACAAGGCTCTCTATGGGTGGGGGATGGGTGGTGGAGGGGTTCTCATATATTCTCGTACCGTGTAATAAACAGGGGGAGGGGGGGGGTGAGTGGCAAATCGGTTTCGGGCCGACGGAAAGGTGCCTGTCTGTGCCGATAAATGACAGCTCCGTTTCTTCATAGTGCGCTAGAACGTAGAGGCCGCGTGCGACGGTCATGTCGGCTCCCGCGTAAATGCATTGCGTACGAGAAACTCCCGAGTCACTCGAGCTTTAGGGCAGACTAATGACTACTCGCGTGACGGGGTCTTCGAAACTGGTCAAGCTGGAGGGTTTTGCAGATGCAAATTCTACCTGCTTTTCGCCTTATACCTCATCATATGGATTATAGCCTGCACATAGCCGATTTGCATTAATTTGGAATTCATTTCATTTTAGCAGCTCTTGCCATAAATTGGACTTTTTGCCGCGGACAATAAAGTTGGTAAAGTGAGAACATCTCACATTAAATAAATTTTTGCATTTTTTATTTTATGTATCCATGTGCCAGAAAAAGCAAACAGCATGATAAGGTTGATTAAAACCCAAGTAGGTTCTAAATTTTTTTTTTGTCCTGAACCAGTTTGAACCGGTTTAATACGGGCCGAACCGGTACGAACCGGAACAGACTGTCGCTCTGGAGCCGAATCCGGAACTGAAACCGAAATGCGTGAACCTGAACCTGAACGAAACCCGAAAAAATTCCGCTTCGACACCCGGACCATGGCAGTACAAGGATGTGAGGCGGGCTTACGAAATAATGCGACTTATATAACGTAAAATTGCACAGGATTCAGTGCTTTAAGCACATGATTTTGTGTGCGGGCTAGCACTCCCGCAGGCTTGCTCATCGCGACGTGTTTCCGCTGCGTGGTGTTTGTATCTGCCGAAGCTGACGCCCTACATTTGTTTTTGCTACGAACGAAAGCTTTGCCACCTTTGTATTTTTTCAGCAAAGGAACCGTCTTTAATGCATAATGCAATTATGCCCATATGTTTGATGCTTTATAGCCCAGAGTGGAAAAGTAAAGAAGAACCGCAGTTTAACTGCATTTTCTGTTCCGCAATGAACCTAGATGTTCTTTTAGCAGGATTCCAAAAATGTTCTTGGATTAGCCACCTTATTTTTCGCATCAATTCTTATTGATTCGTGCTCGGCCACATGTATCTCGTAGGATTTAAACCTCCGTTACCAAGTCAGGATCTCTGCAGCACCTGAGTTTCAGTAAATCGTCCCGCAGCGATCAGTTTAAAGCTTGCACCGTCAACTTCTTCAGCGGAGCCGGCTATCAGACTCATGCCGCTCACTGACATGACATTTTCGAGCCGGTGGATTGTTTAACATTGCCGAAATGCGGCGTGTTCGGGGAAGAATATTCTTAGAGCAATATGAATCGTCGCGTTACTAATTTCGTATTTTTCCTCTCTGGAATTTTAGCGCGTGCACATGCCGCTGAAAATATGCTTCATAACCTGCCGTCTGTTAAACAAGATGTAAAATTGGGACCCTTAAACAAGTGTATACAGCTCATTGTAGTATAGATTAAAAGTG